>NC_091124.1:159543654-159907820 GCF_040183065.1 Periplaneta americana | reverse complement strand
ATGCAACTGTATATTTCCAAATCTAACATCAAATTTATATTATTTATATCGCTAAAGAACATAATATTAACTTGAATATTATTTAGTTCGCTAAAGAACGATAATAGAATATAAATTACAACTTGAATGTGATTTATATCGCTAAATAACGATAATAGAATATAAATGATAACTTGAATATTATTTATAATGCTAAATAAATATAACAGAATATAAAATATGATAACTTGAATATTATTTATATTGCTAAAGAACGATAACAGAATATAAATGGCAACTTGAATATTATTTATATCACTAAAGAACGATAGCAGAATATAATGATAACTTGAATATTATTTATATCACTAAAGAATGATAACAAAATATGTAAACGATAACTTGAATATTACTTATATCGCTAAAGAACGATAACAGAATATAAATGATAACTTGAATATTATTTATAATGCTCAAGAACTATAACAGAATACAAATGATAACTTAAATGTTATTTATAACGCTAAAGAACTATAACAGAATATAAATGATAACTTGAACATTATTTATATCGCTAAAGAATGATAACAGAATATAAATGGTAACTTGAATTTTATTTATATCGCTAAAGAATGATAACAAAATAAATGATAACTTGAATATTATTTATATCGCTAAAGAACAATAGCAGAATACAAATTATAACTTGAATATTATTTATATTGCTAAAGAATGAAAACGAAATAAATTGATAACTTGAACAAGGCTCGAACTCACAACCTTTAAATTATTAACCGAACACCCTACTGGTACTCTACAAGACGCAGATATCAAATGACTTCATTGTTCCGAAACTCCTTCTACAAGCGCAAGCATCATGTAACATCACCGTGATCCGAAGTGAACTTAGAAAATATTCGTTGGTCATGAGTGCGGCCACTTTTTTTTTTTTTTTTGACATCTGTACATATCAGAGAGAACCTCAATAGAGGTTGACATCCTGTTATGCACTGCATAATATGTAAAGAGAGACATGTTTAGACTTGTCTGACTTTTCATTATATAGTCTTACAGAAACGTTTTGTCGCACAGATACTTCATAAGTCCCAGAAAGGAGACAGTACACATGATCAGACATACAACGAAACAAAACAAATTTTATTACCTCAACTACAGTGCGTATACTAAGTGGCTCCGCAGTGAAGGAAGCGGCAGTATTCAATCCGGCAGCGATGTAAAGTTGGTACTGTGAAGCTCCTGGTTTGAACACGTAGGAATGTTACATCTCCTCTCTCACTCCCTCCCACATTCTACTATTCAATGCGGCCAAGGTCATTGACTCTATTCTAAGACTGTACATACAGTTATTGTAGGTCTATATGAAATGATATCTTATTTTTAAACAAAACAGTACCCGTATTATATGTTAGTTGTATTATGAATTAAAGCTGGTGTCAATATCTGAATTTTAAATTATGAATGTTCCATAAATGGACTGTTACAAGAGGATATGGCATACTTAAAAAGAATAAAATACTGTGCGCAAAGGCAGTGCAATTCGTTTTATGTTAACTAAATTATCCGTTCAGTTTTAATAACATAAAATGACTACCTATAACTTAAATTTATATTAAATTGGTCCTCCAAGCACTGCCATTACAAGTTTTCTAGAACTTTGTTCTCCATTTTGATAATATTTATGAATGAGCAAGGAATTTGGCTTGCCAACTACCCTCTTTGTCCATATGCATACCTTATTTTTTGTTCATTGCAAGTGTCTGAAAGTGCAGAATAAATCCTGGGTAGCTTTTACAAATCAGTGTAGTGGTTATACAGTAGAGCAGTGATGTCAAAGCAAGCGCATTTTTCTGACCTTGACGTCGTGCGCGGGCAGCAAGCGCTATGTATGGAAAGAGGAAGGGTTGTGTATATGAATAAGCAACCTGTTGGATTAAGAAAACAGTGGTGCACAAACTTCAAACGGAACGTGAAATTTTATGTCGTTATTTTTATATGGCTTCTTTCTGTTTAATATTATCTACCTATATTGTCTGTAAAACAAAAGTACTAACACTGATTTTTTAATATTCAACTTGTGTTTTAAATCTTAATAACATAATAGAGAGTTAAGAAGGAATATTCACTTAAATTCCATAGTAGTATAATATTATACTGTATTAAGTGGATGAAACACATCATTCATAAAGAAAGTGATGTTCCAAAGAAAGAGATTGAGTATGACACGATAAGTTGGAATTTATATTGATGGTATCTTTAGCCTTACGAAAGTGATCAATAAACTAATCAAAACAATATTACAGTACAAAGTAAAGTTACCTAGGTACTGTATCTGTTTTAAGTGTAACTAATATTACATAGCAAAACTCTTATTGCATTATGCTTTTAAGGTGATATTTGTGAGCAACTTCCTATCATCAGAATATTAAATTATTTTCTCGAAATCTGCTGAAGCCATAGAGCTGACATTTTTACAACACATGGGCATGTATCTTTTGCTTATGATGTAACAGTAGTTGCTTTGTTAATTCATTTCCTTACAAACAATTTCCATGCGAATATTTTCAAAATTTTCAATACACTATCTTCAGTAATACGTATATACGGTATATTAGATTTACGAAAACATTCTGTAAGGCTACTAAATAAATAGGCCTATACCTGAAAATTTCACTTTTCTATACGAAAAGTTGAGAAAATATTTCTTTTGAATAAAAAAATCAAACTTGTGAAAAATGAGCATTAAAATTAAAACTTACATTCTTATAATATACTTATACTTCTCAGGCAAATCTAAAAATTAACGTGGATACAGTTTTAATAAGTTCTTTTCCCTTTATCTATTGAATCTGTGCTGGCCATCCCTGAATATAGCTCAATCAAGCGGCATATACCACCTCTTTCATCTGTCTCTTTCCTTTCCGCTGTAAAGCGCTCAGGCTCTCCTGGGCTCTAAAGCGCGCGCTTGCTCCTGTGGGCATCAATTGACATGCCTGCAGTAGAGTCTTACATTGCAGGCGCTATGTTTGGTTCAGTTTGTTGAGTATGGTGATGTTTGATAGTTGCCGATGTTTGCTCTGCAGAAGAAGGTCTGTCGTGTTGTTTCACCTTGTTATAAAAATATTCGCTGTCCTCCAATCCCATTCCTTTATGTTTTTACCACCAAGGATTTTAGCACAGTCTTGCGATTATTTTATCATATGAAATAAGTGGAACTTTGTAATGTCTTGTTCGAACATTGCATGATACTATCATACTGCCCATGTACAGTATTTAAGCTCGTAACTCTATAGGTTATTGAAATACCATTTCAGTTTTAGTTGCTTGTCTGAAAGTATGAATATGTTCTCCAAAGGAAAACAATTAGTTTCGATGGCACAAAATAAATATTCTGAAGAGAATGGAGAGTTACCGCTGCGTAAGAGACATTGAGTTCTGTTGTAGAATGTTCCGATAGTAGTGACAATGATCCGAATTTTGAGTGTAATAATTATTATTTATACTCACGAATTTTCTGATCCAATATTGATCCTTGCCTCCTCCTAGGATTACCGGATTTAAGGGGAGTTGGTCATTATCGCATGCAAAATAATGGTAAAAATAGCCTATCTTCAAGCAGTTCATAAATATAATACCATTTATCAGAGATCTTTCATTTTTGTTAGCTATGTGTGCATACATATTAAGCTATAAAATGAAAAAGAATGGTTACTCTAGAGTAAATCTCTATTCTTAAATTATTTTTTTTTAATTAAGCACATTTCTTTTTATAAATTCACTACATGTCTGTGATTAAGTACACTCTATTCACTTATTATAACACATATTGAATTGAAACTTTGACCACTTACTGCTAATATATACTAAAACATACCCTACTAAAATTATTCATGTATCTGTAATATTATGGGCATAGGGCTTATAGCAATCATCACCGTCAGTAAAATAAAAAAAAAATGACGAAGATTAGTATAAGCCCTATGCCCATAATATTACAGATATTTTAATAATTTTAATAGGGTATGTTTTAGTATCTGTTAGCAGTAAGTGGCCAAAAATTTTAATTCAATGTATGCTATGATAAGTGAATAGAGTGTACCTAATCACAGGTATGTAGTGAATTTATATAAAACATATGTTTAAATTAAAAAATTAATTTAAGGGTAAGATTTACACTAGATTAACTATTCCTCTTTCATTTAAAGCTTAATGTGTATGCATGTATCACTAAAAAAATGAAAGAGCTGTGATAAATAGTATTACATTTATGACTGCTTGAAGATAGGCTATTTTTACCATTACTTTGCATGCCATAACGTCCAATTCCCCTTAAAAGTCCAATTGGATTTTCTCAAAACCCACTTTTTGGTTTGGTTTTACGCATCGAATAGTGATATTTTAACTTTTTATTACAATCAATAATGTAACTTTTATTTCAAAACAATAATAATCACTTTCTACAATTTAATTCTACTCCCGTCAACAATGGGATTTCCACTCCACACAGTAACACAGTATTCGTTATTGCACTCCACCGACGACAATAACAATTTACTTGGATTATTGAGAACAACAATGAACTGTTAATCTTAACTAATGTTCACAAAGCATTATTTACAAATCAGAACTGTCAGTTCTCAGTTCACAGCTCGTTTGCCTTGGCTAGTTCTTCTAGCTCAGTCACTCGAGTTCACAGTATCTCGAACCCCAGACTTTAGAGACAATCCGCTGAACTTCGAACTCGGGTCCCCCAACTGCGGTCCACTGCACTCAAACTCAGGACTTCCGGCTCCCCAGTTACGGACACAACTCAACTCGAACTTCGGTCTCAAAGCTGGCTTCACTGCTACACAAGACTGGCTGGCTTGCTGTCCAACGATTATAACAACACTGCTCAAGTTCACTCGCGTGTCGTATTTTATAACCAAACCATAGTTTCTGGAGAGTACGATCTCGCGAACAGTCGACAGATGCCTAGAAGATAACGCCTATCCAGAGTTCTCTGGATTTCTCCCCTCAGTCACCGGCTGCATTACTCCCTCCTCACACTTCGTCGCGTCCGCGCCTCCACCTTGTGCCCCCCTCTTACGTCTGTCCCCTCCAGACCCGAGCGGCCGCAGCGAAGAAGGTGGCTGCGTTGCTCGTTTTCCTCGTGCACCCCCGACCTCTGTGGGACGCGATCGACTCCCGACTGTCACAATATTATAGCGGACTTTCGAAGAAAATTTGCAGCTACAATTACAATTCTGTATAACTTATTCAAGTCTGCTTCACAGGGAGCTATTGCCTGAAAGCCAGATTTGCGTAATATATTCGTTACTCTAGGTACGTTAACAGAAAGCCAGAATTGTGTGCACTCATAGTTGGGTTTCTGGCATCTTGTCAGCCCATTTGAGTTGAGTGGATATAAAGGGAAGAATGGTGACGGTGTCGTGTATATATCCTGGGGTAGCTCATTTAGTAGAGCATTCGTGCACTAAGCGAAGGGTCCCAAGCATAGGCTGAGTTATGGGGGGGGGCACTGCCCCCAAACTAGTCTGAACTCTTTTTTTATATTAAGGTTATAAAATATTGAATTCAAAAGATATTTTTTGCTTTTGTTGATGATTAAGTTTCTGTGCTTAAATTTATGAATTAATATCTTCAGACCATGTGTCTGAACTATAATATTGATTTTAAATTTCTGAATGTATAAGAATTCATATACTTCATTTGAGGGATGGAAGCACTGTAATGTTTCTTTTGTAACAGTCTGTACTCTTGTGTTAGAAGTCTGCAGGTGTTCAGGCCCCCACTTGGAGATGTATGAATTACATACTGCACAACAATGCAGAGAAAAGGAAAGTGATCCCTGTATAATGTGTAAACTTAAAGACGAGTTTAAATAAAATAATTAGAGTTGATATTTCATATATCTTCAGGAAGGTAAGCTTCATATAAAAAGTTTCTGTTAGCATTGTTACGTAGTTTTATCGATGTATGCATATGTTCCTGTTCGAGAGAGAAATGGAGTGAGATTGTTTTAAGTTACGCCCTATTATAATTTGTAGTAAACCTACAGTTCAAGCCCTAAACATTGCAGATATGGATGTAACACTGTAAGAAACATGCCCTCCCGAAAATACCTTTATTAAATGATTATATTCCGATATATTGCACCATGGTCAAGCTATAACAAGGATAGGAGGTAAATGATGTCCGCCATAACCCCGTTATATGGGGATTTTATGGTTTTGCCTTGCCCCCCCCCAAAGGAAACGGTTCTCTCTCCGCCTATGGTCCCAGGATTGATACCCAGCTCCGGAACTATTTTTCCCTTGAAATTATTCAAGTCTGCTTCACAGAGCTTCTATCTGAAAGCCTATATTTTTCTGATTCTTATTACGCATATTTTAATTCCTCAATCCACTGCTGAAAGTTGCCCTAACTCTTGCTTCCCCTCCTTTACCTTTAGCCTTCCTTCAGTTTCCCTTCATTTAGACTCTTCTGCCGCCACTGAGTGTATCGTATAGGGTACGGCCCTATTTCGGACGGCATCTATTGTCGACACTTGTAGCACTTTTGTATGCAGCTCCAAAACTATAAGTTTCAAGAAGTTTTGAGGACTGTCACTAGATGGCAAGGTTATTAGTGCTTCGCAGTGATCTCAACATTATAAACTGGATACACAACTCCTGTAGAGAAATGCTGAAAAAAAACGTAACGTGTAAATTCCGTACTATTGGCACACCTGAGGCGTATCTTTCTCTCTTTCTAACGCACATGGGAAATGGTTGTTTTGTTGAAAGACATACAGGCCTACTTTATTTTTCCAAACAAGCCTGGATATAGATACTCTAGGCAGTTAACAGAGTAGGATTTATTTAACGTAATTTGAATTTAGAAAATAGACAAGCAGACTTAGAAATGAAGTAAACAAGTATCAATTATACTTTTTTATATTTATAATTACAAGATTACTTCTGATTGAGGTTCTGGCTGATACTTATATATCTATTAATAAACAGTAGTACATCACTTATATGTCAGAGGAAGAACAATAAATTGTTTGTATACATTTAATTAGAGAACTATGTTACTAGTCATCGATGAATGCAATGGAGGAGGAAATGAGATGGCAAGCCTATCTAATTACTCCTGGCTTAGTTGCTTCATGAGTGATGCCTCATTGGTGTCACTTATGAGGTTCAAACCTGTCTTCGAACAATTGACTAAACAACAATTTATAACAAGATTTATTGCCACAGCAAATAGCACTATTATTATTATGATGATGATGATGATGATGATTATTATTATTATTATTCCTGGCCGGGACCCCCTCGAAGTTAGAGCCCTAGACAGCTGCCTAGTTTGCTTAGGCAGTAGTTCGCCGCTGTTTATAAAATGTTTATACATTTCGTATTTGAGCCGTTCTGAGCAGAAGTGATGTAAATCAAAATTGTGTAATGAGGTTTAAAGTAAAATTTCTGTAAAATACAGTGCAAAGTAGCAATTAATATGTCCTTCGTGCTACCCACTGGCTACTAATAGTTTAAATAAATCGATTATTAATTGCTACTTTGCGCTGTATTTTACAGAATGTTTACTTTAACCCTCATTAACCATTTTGACTTACACCATTTTTTCTCTCAACAGCTCATTTAACTGTTGATCTTTCGGTGCGGTACCGTATGATGTAATATTTTGTGTGTATTGTTATTTTGATAAATTGATGTAATGAATTTTTCTTCTAGTTTGTATACCATTATGTACTATTTATTATGCTTGTACTTGGCTTTTTTTTACTTTAGTGTATTTCTGTTAACAAGAGAATAAATTTTAAAGTAAATTCAGCTCTTATATCACATACAATTAAGTATAACAGGTTTTTATATTCTGAGGTCAAAGTATAGATACCGGTACCTATAAAAATCGGTAAATTTTGTTACATTATTTTATATTGGGTATAAGACAATTAAACTTGTGACAAAACCAAAAATTACACAATTTTAATGGTGAATAAATCTTTATAGTTCAAAGTATATGTTTCGTTTTACTACCAGTACTACAGTACAGTACATGTTTAAAAATCTATGAATATAATTGTCTACTTTTCTTATATCGTATTTAACTTTTATTTTAATTTAATCTTTACTATTCCTAACCCATATTTAACCTGATCGAGTGTAGTGCATGTAAATATGTGGCCTAGAGATTTCTTTTATGTACTGTATTTGTTTTTGGTTTTCATATTTTTATATTGGTACGGATGTATTTTTTTAAGTTAGAAGTAATGGAGAGCACATTATATACTTAATTTCATTTATGATGTTTACGTACAAGTTTAGAGAATTCATAGATCATATTAAATGAAATAAATAGTTCAAGATAACCCACAAAATGAATAATTTCAATATGCATACACGGACTTGGGAGGTAACATCATTGTGTTAGAAAGAGAGAGAGATTCCCTCACCAACATGGCGACGCGCGAACCTAGTGGCACGATATTTTAGCATACGGTGTTTCCTCCATTTTAGTATAGAGCTCAATAGTGCTTCGTTTTTCTGCGATACACCCTTGACGTGTTTGTGAGTGCTCTGCAAAGAATTATTATTTCCGGACAAGTGCGTAGAAGTTTCTGAATTTGTTGTGTGTTAGCCAACCCATGATTGTAAATGGTCTAAAGTTACGAAACAGTTGAGGAAAAACAATAAACCATTAGTCAAATAATTCATAAAGCACTGTTAGACCGGCTACAAGATGTGTTATTGTGTAAATTGAATTATCATACTTAAAATAGGGGCTTAAGTTTGCTGTCCGGAAATAGATACAAAGTGTTGCTATTTCCGGACAGTGCACACCTGTATAGTTAATTGTTTTCTGCTCAAAATTGGGCAGATATATTTACGTAAATAAGGTTGTTTAAGATTCTCCCTAAGGAATATGCTGCCCCGCGTACAAGTACAGCTATCAGAACGGCCCCTATACCAGTTTCTAGTTGAAAGTCCGACAATAGCACCATGTTTCAATGCCCATGAGTTATTTAAAATTTTTCAGCACTGTAGGAGATATGGTAGCCAGTGATTGGTATTGTTTCCGTTAACTCACTTTATTATCGTCTTTCATTGCTTATTTCTTTCACAACATCCAACTATTGCTTGTATGTACGAGTGGAGTGTCGTAGAATGAAAAACTTGTACAAAATCTCACTAATCTTCAAGAATTCTCTGTAATTTACAGTCACAGCAAAAATACAGAACTTAAAAATGCCACATTTCCTTCTCAGTCATTCATTTCTTCTATAATCATCTAGGCTAGGGGTCGGCAACCTGTGGTCTCGGGCTACATACGGCCCACAATATGGTTCTATCCGGCCCACTAGCGCAAGGCAAAAAAGTATGTGAATAAAATAATATACTTAAAAAAATTAACTACATTTTCTTTCAACCTCAAAATAAATTATTACTTAACAGCTTCTGCTACAATTGATTACTAGGAGAGGCACACTCCCTCTCTCTCATATACTGTATTAAAATTAACTCGACAAATTGTTCCTTCACTATATAATTATATATTGGACACACCCGTCCAAGCAAGGAAGTACCACAGTTCCGCACAAAAGATTTTTTTAAATGTTAGAGTTGTGGCAGAAGGAATTTCATCCACGATTTCAGGATTTCGATACATATTCCAAGGATAGTCGCTTATTTCAGAACCCTTTCGCCATTCAAATACCAAAGTACAATTTTACAAATGTCTCTCAGTTACACAGTTTCCTAACATAAAAAAAAACCTTGCAGATAAAATCCTGACAGTTTTCGAAAGCACTTATATACGGCTTTCATTAAAAAAATTCCCAATCTAAATAATTAATTATTTAAGTTGAATTCAATTAAAAATCACGTCAATTTAGATATTGAGGGGGAAGTATGAAACCAGATTTAATTGCATTTTAGGTTTCACCCCACCCCTCAGCCACCCCCACTTTGAAATTTAAATGACACTCCTATATTTTTATACTTAAATATGAAAGAGAATTCAATTGTTTATACACCCCATTCATTTATTTCATATGTTTTACCTGGCAACCTGACAAGAAACAAGTTTAAAAATTTTCTTAATTTAATTTTGATGAATTATTTCAGGTCAAGGTGCAGTATATTATTAGAGCGTAACATTGAAGATGTTAATGAGATTTATATAATCTTTAAGTAAGTTAGTATCAGGTGTCAAAATGTGCTCCATTGTTGGTTAACCACTTCCCTGATTAACTCGAGTTAACTCGGGTTGCTAACATGTGTCAACATTTATTAACCCGAGTTAACTCGTTTGAGTCCCATTGTCTATTTCATAGTGATTTTTTAAGTATGTAAGAAAATGAGTCATATACAGTGATTCTGCAATATTAAATGACCTCTTTACGAAAATAAAAAAAATATGACACTTTTTTTCACAAAACTGGTAAAATATATAGTAAGGGAAGAGGTTAAACAGTAATACAGTCTATTTTGGAACTCTTCGTGGACGTTTTGGTGTGTTTTCTTACTAACTCAATTACATTCTTGAGTTAGTCTATTTTTCAGTTCTTGAATATTGTAAGGCGGAGGAGTATAATAAACAGATTTCAAATGACTCCATAGGAAGAAGTCAAGCGGCGCCAGGTCTGGAGATCTCGCCGGCCATTCTACAGCACCTCTCGTACCAATCCATTTTCCAGGAAATCTATCCAACCATTGTCGCACAGGTACTGCATAGTGTGGGGAAGCTCTGTCCTGTTGAAAATGCAAATTTTGTTCGTCCAACACCAGGTTTCCTTCATTGACTTGGTTCTCTAGCGACAGTGTGATAAGTGGATGACTTACATTTTCTAATAAGTTCAGATACAATTCTCCAGTCTGGTTTTTTTCAATGAAAATCGGCCTAACAATATCATCCCCAAAAATTCCAGCCCACACATTGATCTTTTGAGAAAACTGTGCATTATTTTCACGAAACACATGAGGATTTTCAATGTCCCATACTTACAATTGTGTTTGTTGACAAACCCATTGAAGAAAAAAAAATCGCTTCATCACTAAAGCAAATATTTTGTGTCAAATTTGAATTATTTTCAATTCTCTGAGACATCTGTTCACAAAATTCTACTTTTCTATCAAAATCGTCATCGCTGAGCTGTTGGTGACTTTGTTTTTTGTAGGGGAAAAATTTGTCCTTTTTCTGCACTTTATGTATGGAACCAACCGAAATGTTTGTTACAGCAGCTATTTTTGGAATGGAGGTAGAGGGATCATTAATGAAATGACCTAGTATTTCAATCTGCGAAGTTTCATCGAGTTTTCAAGGTTGGTCATTTGCTTTATTGCACACACAAATTTCCGTAGGCTATTAGATCTATGATATTTCGGTGACTTACGTTTTTCTCAGGATGCCTCTCGTTGAAAGCTCTAGCAGTTCTACGAGCACAACGGTTTTCAGCTCCATAAATAAATGAGTTCTGTTCTCTCCTGAAGGGTATACACCATTTTACAATACTATTACAAGAAATGTTCAGTGGTATTTGTAGCTTCAGCTCTAATCAACAGTAACAACAATCGAGGTTTCCAGGCAACAATATAAAACAAAAGATGTGAAATAAATGAATGAGATGTATAAACAATTGAATCATCTTTCATATTTAAATATAAAAATATAGGGGTGCCATTTGAAATTTCAAAGTGGGAGTTGCTAGGCGCTGGGGGGTGAAATCTAAAATGCAATTAAGCCTGGTTTCAGACTTCTGCTTCAATATCTAAATCGACGTGTTTTTTTGTTTAAATTGTATTCAATTTAAATTAGTTATTTAGACTGGAAAGTTTTGAAATGAAAGCCCTGTATATGTGAGAAGATGTTTTCGAGGATGCAATATGTAAATTGAAAATTTCGCTCAAGAATAACTGATGACCATTTGAATCACTGTTTATGTGTATCAGTCATCAACTTCGAAACAGATATTAATTTTCTAGCATCTAAAATTCAGATAAGGCGTAAATTGTAATATCAGATTTTCATTTGTACAATTGAAGCACATATTGTTTTGAGACTTTGAATTTATAAGTCTACCAAAGTTACAAAGGCTAATTTACATACTAATTTAGTTGCTAGTTTGTTAGTTATATTATTTCTTCAATTTTTAATGTGTAATAAATAATTTATTATTAACAAGGTAATTCTGTACATCCTATTTGAATGATATTTATCATTAATTTAACTGTAGTCGGTCTTGGTGACGCAGTCGGTATAGTGCTGACCTGTGCCCGATGTTACGAGTTCGATCCCGACCCAGTCAATGGCATTTAAGTTTGCTGATATAATCTCGGCAGTTGCGAGTGTCGTTAAAACAAGACAATTAAATTCGAATAATATTCAAGGGAAAAATTGTTCCGGGACCGGGTATCGAACGCGGGACATTTGATTAAGTGCATCAAGTGCATTAACGCTCTGTCACTGAGCTATCCAGAAACGATAGAGAATCATGCTTCAATTCTTCCCTTTATGTCCACATACTTCTCAAAGGTTCCGGGTTCGATACCCTGTTCCGGAACAATTATTTTCCCTTGAATATTATTCAAATCACCTTTACAGGAAACCAGACCTAGAAGCCAAATCCGCATAATTAAATTCATTTAACTCTAAATCATGTCCGGCCTGGTCTCCTTCACTTCTTATCATTATGGCCCACTCTTACAAAAAGGTTGCCGACCCTGATCTAGGCTGTACACATTTCTAATGTCTTCTTCACAACATTGCACAAAATAAATACCAAAGGATATAATTTGAAGTACTGCCAACCTATTCATTAAGCATTAATAGTTTCAATGAGTTTAAATGAAATATGAACAGATTGTTCCTCATTTTCCACTATAACTTTGGTCCAAAGTCTTCATCATGAGCTTCGATTCCTTTGTCATGTTCGTTGACGACGCTTGTTGTCGGTTAGACAGGCTACTCTGGAATCAGAAATTATTATTATTATTATTATTATTATTATTATTATTATTATTATTATTATTATTATTATTATTGAGACTGTTTTAACAATATTATATTATACAAAATCCAAGCTTGTATCTACTTCTGCAAAACTCTGATGAAACTTTATTACCAACATAAGTACCTATATGTTTTTTCTGCAAAAGTTATTACATGTTGGTTAGGTGGTTTCTGTTGCCTCCTGAACTGATAAACTAAGATCATCTAAAATTCTGCTAGTCTGGCAGAGTTGAATTTCTAAACTGAGAGAGGAGGAACCTAAAAATGAAATGTTAGCCTTTCCCGCTGATGATGCTAGGGTGGTCACTGCCAGATAAATTTTTGCATAATTTATAGTTTTTACTTTTAAATACTCGAGGACATATATAGCTAAGGTTTCGCTACCCAGCAACTTATTGTTTAGGAACTTATGACTACCATATGATTTCATTTAAAGTATAGGCCTATCTGATCTTCAGAAGAGATACAGGGACTTCTAGTAGAGTAATTGATTGGAGGTTAAAATGTCTATTTGAATACGTCCGCAAAAAGAAATGTCCAATTACATAAATGTCCACAAATACAATGTCCATAAAATTAAATGTCCACTTACGTAAATGTCCATAAAATTAAATGTCCACTTATATAAATATCCATAAATGTAAAATGTGCTATATATATGATCATATGTGAAAGACTATTGAAACTTATGTAGGACCTATACATAATTATGTAGGTTGTGTTGTAAAATTAGGTGTTTTATTTTATGTTTTATTATTATTGTGTTAAATTGTATTGTGTATTCTTATTGTATTGTGTATAAAATTGTATGTGTTGTAAATTGTATTGTGTATTGTAAATTTTATTGTGTATTGCTTATCATTTTATTGTGTATTGTTAATATTGTATATACCACTGCCACCGGGTGCTTGCCCACTTGCAGTGTAAAAAAATACATACATACATAATTAATGTATAAACACACAGAAATCTCTAATTTACAATGAATTTTTATGTAAAATGTCCTATACATGAGATCATAATTTTTAATGTATAAACACACAGAAATCTCCAATTTACAGTGAATTTTTTATTTCATCTCTTGACCTTGACCTTCCTCTTCTGGCTGTCCATGCATTTTAAATGGAAAGATATTGCACGAAGGTAGCGTTTTATATCATTCCTGTCTTTGTGTTCATGATATCTCTTGACGATTGCCTCTATCCGTTGTTGGTTTCTTTGGTATGTTTTATTAACTGCAGGCCTAATATTTCGATGACCTACTCGAATTTGATGTATCAGAGTTTCGTCCTCATGTTGTTCATCTTTGATGTTTTGAATTAGCCTCCAAATACTCGCATGATGAACAGCGACCATCTTCTGAAATTTACTATGAAATGCTTCAACTGCATTGTTTGTTCGTTGGTGTCCCTGAAGAGTCAGATGTGTTCCAAATTGGTGGCGGAAACCTTGCTGGGACTGCTCTCTTCTGCCCTTGAGCGCATCGGCCCCTTACATATGTTTTGTATGTATGCTGAGAGATCAACCAGATCTTCATTAATGTCATCGTATAGCATATCAAATGTATTTTCAGTATCTTCTAACGAAATGAATGGAAGGGTCAAGAGTTCTCGAATTTGGCTGCGATGTTCTGGTTGTTCGGTATTTAAATATAAATCTCTTAAACCTATGTAAAATGGTAAAGACATCCCTTTATGTTCGCATTTGGAAAGTTTAGTTTCGGTGCGTTCATATTACCGAGCTCAAAATCGATCATAACTGTTCGAGGATTCATTTGTAGGCCTTGACTTTGTGCCTTTAATTGACTGTATACGAGGCAGTATGATTTTCTTCAAGTTTGCTGGTTTTTTTAATTTTTATTTTAGTTGGTTATTTTGCGACGCTTTATCAACATTTAAGGTTATTTAGCGTCTGAATGAGATGAAGGTGATAATGCCGGTGAAATGAGTCCGGGGTCCAACATCGAAAGTTACCCAGCATTTGCTCATATTGAGTTGAGGGAAAACCCCGGAAAAAATCTCAACCAGGTAACTTTCCCCGACCGGGAATCGAACCCGGGCCACCTGGTTTCGCGGCCAGACGCGCTGACCGTTACTCCACAGGTGTGGACAAGTTTGTTGGTCAATAGGCAGAAAGATAATGGAAATGTAAAAACATTTGCTATTTCATGAACGGTGAATAGGTGTAAAAACTGTGTGGAACTACCTTAAATGTTCCGTCAGACAAAAGGAAGTCACTCGCACACAAAAATTCAATATCCAAAGTAGAGGAGAATATAATAATTCTGTTTTGGTCTTCTCTGCCCGAATCATACATTAAAAACCTGTCACCTCTATTGGTTTCATCGTATAGGGCAGTTATTTGAAGTTCTTGCTAATTTTTGATGTTGGGAGGTCCAGTCCTGTTTGTTCATTATTGACAGTTCTTCTCAGATTGTTTCCTTCTGGTAGTCTTGCCAAACTTTCTTCATTGCCAATTTGACCAGCCAGTAGAATGTGGAATCATATCATTGGAGCCTGTGCAAAATCACCCCGGAAATGCTTCAAAATGTTCTCTTCATGTTCTCAATTTTCTTTTAATACACCAAGCTCTTTATGTAGACGTAACGTCAAAAGAAAAAATCAAGGGATGTTAAATGTGGAGACCTAGCCTGCCATTCTACTGGTCCACGCCGACCAATCTAATGTCCAGGGAACTGTTCGTAGCCACCGGCATAGCTCAGTTGGTTAAGGCGCTTACCTGCCAGTCTGAAGTTGCACTCGGGCGCGGTTTCGATCCCCGCTTGGGTTGATTACCTGGTTGAGCTTATTCCGAGATTTTCCCCAACCGTAAGGTAAATGCCAGGTAATCTATGGCGAATCCTCGACCTCATCCCGCCAAATACCATCTCGCTATCACCAACCTCATCGACGCTAAATAACCTAGTAATTGATACAGCGTCGTTAAATAACCAATAAAAATCTGTTTGTCCAGTCTGCTGCAACATTTCTGTGACTTAACCTACCAGAATGAAGAATGATATCAATTATTTCCTCTTTCGATAATACCATCAAGAAAATCAAGAAATTTGATATAGGAAAGCTTCAAATAATCAAAACAATGCATTGAAACTGTCACAGGTTAACCAAACATTAATGCAGGAAAAGTTAATTACCAGAATTGCATAGAAATACGTTTACCAAAGCCTCCTTAGTACTGTACCATGTTACAAAATATCTGTAGATGCAGTAAGTTAGGTTTGTATCAGTATGACAGTTATCTTTAAATAACTTAAAAGCGATTAGAAATATCTCAAAACGGATTGCATCATTGATTTTTTTTTTCAGAAAATTTCAGATGATTTTGAGTACCTACATGACCCCCTTTCCATTTAAAATTTCAAAGTTGCATCCAAAATGGCGGCTTTTCAGATAGCTGACAGCTATAATCGAATGTGTCACTCGTAAAGCATTTAGTCTTACAAATACTGGTAACATCTATAGTAATCGAAAATCAAGCATATGGAAGATATTTATTTGGTTACAGACTTTTGATTGACCTTGTACTTTGAAATGGAGGTTGTAAGATGTCTGAAAATATTTGATTTTGATATCTGGCATAAAAGTAACGGTTTTGCTTAAACGCTTGTAAATTCGTTGTTTTATCGAAAACCATGGTCTGGCACCTCAAGAATAGTTGTGATCTGTTAATTTAAAGCTTGCAGATCGTCATGGTACTTCTAATTAATAGTCTACTAACCTCATGACACGGCGCCTCAAGGCTGAAGCCTCCAATGATAAGTGAGACTCTAAATAAAGATCTAAATATGCAAGTTTAGCTAACATCACTGGTCCTACAGAATTTATCTGTTTTGGTAACAATGGTTATTACAGGAGAAAAATTCGCTCCGGTGCCGGCAAGTTGTGCGTGTAATTAGTGAGCAGTCGAACATTGTTTACCAAAGTAGAGAAAGCAGAATGCGTTTTATGACTGGCTGAATGTAAGTCAGTCAAGCGTGTACAACGTCGTTTCCAAACGGACAAAGGCCGAAATCCTCCCGCCCGAAACAGCATCCTCCATTGGGACAAGCAATTTCGAGAAACAGGCAGTGTTCAATCACAGCAGGGAAAAGCAAGGAAACCACGCATTAATGACAATGACATTTAACGGGTACGAACTACTTTTAAAGAAGCCCGAGGAAATCCATTCGTGAGGCGGCAAGAGAACTGTAAATGCCAAAATCCACAGTGTACGACGTTGTACGCAAACACTTACGTCTACGCTGTTTCAAATTGCAACTGCTTCACGCCATACAGGGAAACGACCGTCCCCGTCGGAGAGAGTTTGCAGAGGAGTTGCTGACACGTGTTGACAAAGATGGTAGGTATCTGGCAAAGATAGCCTTTTCTGATAAGGCTTCGTTTCATGTCTGCGGCAAAGTGAACAGACATAACTGCAGGATCTGTGGCAGTGAAAACCCACGTGCCGTAATTGAATACCAACGCGACAGTCCTAAGTTAAATATATGATGCTGCCTAATGAAGACTGGTGTTATTGGAGCGTTCTTTCAAGAGCTCACATACCTGGATATACTGCGAAATTACGTTGTCCCACAACTACCATCAGAAAATGTGTTTCAACAGTAGGGGAGGCCCCCAAAGTATGCTAAACATGTGCGCTCTTTCCTCGGTAACACGTTCCCTGACCACTGGATTGAAAGAGGTGGACCTACACCATGGCATCACGGTCGTCGGACATGATCCCACTGGATTTCTTTCTGTGGGGTTTGTGAAAGACAAAGTGTATCGCACTCCTGTGACCGATATTGCAGAGTTACGTGACCGAATCTACAAAGCAGTAGGACTAGTCACACCGGAGATGCTTTCGCAAGAGATTGAGTATCGCCTATATATAGCCCGGTCCAAAATAGTGCTCATATAGAGGTACATTAAAACTTATTATGTTTCTCTTTGTAACTGTGAAAACATCACGGCAATAAATGCAATAGTTTCAGAGATATAGTTATTTTTTTTCGTCAGGTCTTTCCCGGACACCTGTATAATGAAGTATAGAGATTTACATTTTCCTTCTGTTGATGTTGTGAATAAGATAAATATAAAATTAATTTTACAACTGTTACAACAAACTACAACGAACATATTAGAGTAATACATCAATCCTACAATAAAACAAGTAATTACACAGAACACATCAACAATACTAACTATAATTAGCATTTGCACCCCGTGGGAAATTAGCAGGCTAAGCATGCAACTGCTGAAATGGGAAATCATAAATATTTTAAAATATTGAATTTCAAGCACAAAATTATTTTATTTTCAAACATTTAAATTTGCAAAAATGACTTACCACCATATATTTTAGTATACATGAATAGCCTACACAATATAATTTTGGGAAATCCACTACCGTATAAGAAAAGGAAGTTAATTTTGGAATAAGAATTTCAGTCGTCTTGGATGTCGTCTTCCACCTTTTTCTATGAATGCTGAGTATGCACAACCCACTTAGCTTCTCGTCGCCCATTGTAGATCGATTCCAAATTTTGAGCGTTCGATGGCATATATCGCCGGAAGAGTTATACCAATTTTTATAGCCTCCGCTACGGCCGGGTAGCAGCTCGTACCATGTGGTAGCTTCAGCGATTAAATTTTGTAATCTATCTCCGTAATTGTATTCTTCGCAACAGCTAGAAATGACACTTTATTTCATTTTTTCATTTCGGAGCTGCATAAGTGAAAATGCTTTCTCGTGCACATGAGAGAAACTATGTTTCAGAGAGCAAATAATAGAGTCCAAGTAAGGGATAAAGATTGCCCTTCTAAAGAAATCTTATACATTTTCAGAAGGATAGTTCGACCTTTGTGTCTGTTTTCCAACCAGTGGAGGGAATTTTAATTCAACATCTACAGTAGTTCTTCACAAACTTGTGCTTTTTCATAGATAGTTTTGAACTCTGTTGCGGCATTATCGCGATGAGAATGAAACGCATTCGTTAGTTTTGCTACGTGATCGTTCTTGGCCATTATGTTGATGTTCACGTGTTGAAGCTGGTTGCATACAGGTTCAAGTCTGGAGGAATAAGCAGCAATCACTAGAAGTGTCACAATATAGGTGGGATTTGTTGCAATCCTGTAGAGTTGATAAACTTTGTTCTGTGTTCTGTGTCTTCGACTTCATTGCGTTCTCTGAAAGTTCTTTCAAAACTTTTACAAGGTCAGAAAGTTCTCAGAAAATAATCTGATACTTTTGTATTTTGCCGACCAGCGCGTTTCACAAAAAAGAGGAATATTGGGAATCATATTCCGTCGTAAAGTACTGTCTCAAAAAATATTATGATTTCTTGTGTCGTCCCAGACGTATTTCTCACTTCAGTGACATCATTAAGATCATTGATGACCAGATTAAATATGTAGCTAGCACAATGAAAAAAACAGCCCCATAGAATATTTATCATTAATTTATTTTCTGAACTCAACTAATAAGCCCAGCCATTGCAGCACAACCATCATACCCTTGTCTAACTAGCTTGTTTAAATGCAAATTACAATTCTCAAAAACCTGATAATGATTTCTGAAATCGATTTTGAATCTCGATTTTGGAACGGCACATAACCAAAGAATTCCACTCTAATTACACAGATAAACAATGAAATACTCCTTTGAATAAAAGTAAGTGGCCTTATGTATTGAGATGTGCTGATAACGAATATGATATCCGTTTTGCTGTATCACCTAAATTGTTTGCAAAACACCCTCATTTTATAGTTTTATAGTTTCTGGTGTCCGCATCCGGCTTAAGACTTAACGTTTGGTTCCAAACAAATGGATAAGAAGCTTTTACTGATCTTGTATGTTTATGAGTGGCACTTAATATTTGGTGAAGGGAACATCTGGCAGTAGATTAATGTCCTGTTTTTCTGTTAAAATTGTTATTTTGTGGATGGCCTCTTAATAATGCGTTAATTTTCTTTCTGATCGCTTCGCGATTAGCTGTATTTTATGTCTGTGTATGTTCGTGAAATTGTGAATTAAGTGTGTATTGTGAAGTGAAGTGTAAGGTGTATTATAACAAAACGATAACAGCATTAATCATAATTGTTTCTTTAATTATAATATTGTAACTCAATTATTGAGTTGGCCATGCCACGCAAATGTGTGAATAACCCGAAGTTGTTTAGTTATATTTGCGGTGAATTTACTCCGAAGTCACAGAGAAATTCCTGGAGAGAAGAGTGTTAAGAATCACCCTTTACTTGAGAAAGACAAGATTCTGTTACCACCGTTGCATATAAAATTAGGGTTGATGAAACATTTTGTCAAGTCTTTGGGTAAACATGGTCAGAGTTTTGGGTACTTGAGGGAAAAATTTCCTAAACTCAGTGATAGTGAGTTAAAAGAAGATATATTTATTGGGCCACAAATCCGTGAGATCATTCTTGATGACAACTTTGTGCAATTTCTAACACACAAAAAAAGAGAAATGTGCATGGTTAGTTTTCAGACAAGTATGCTCTAATTTTCTTGGAAATGTGAAAGTTGACAACTACAAGGAACTTATTAGGAACTTGTTGAAGTCTTATCAGCGTATGGGGTGCAATATATCCTTGAAAATTCACTTTTTACACTCGCATTTAGATGTTTTCCCCTCTAACATGGGCGCGGTTAGTGACGAATGCGGTGAGAGATTTCACTAGGATATTTCTGTCATGGAGAGAAGGTATGCAGGAAAATCGGTACAGAACATGTTGGCAGACTATTGTTGGAACCTCAAGGAAGACGTTTCTGGTGATAGTTACAAACGGAAGAGTTCAAGAAAAAAATCTTGAAAATGTGAGTAAAAATGTGTTTTCCCTTTCTTTCTTTCTTTCTTTCTTTCTTTCTTTCTTTCTTTCTTTCTTTTGAATGAAATTTCTTCCTAGAGCAGTCCTATATTCTTTTATTCCATATATTCACTTCAATATTTAAAGTTTTTTTCATGAGCAAAGAAAGAAAAATGATTTCAAATTTCGATGTAGTTTTACAAAGGAAATTAAATTTCTATTAAAAATTAAAATGAAAATCTCGGGAAAACGAGAAGTGGTACAGCATTTTCAATTCCAGATTTGAATTCAGTGGGGTCGAATTATAAATAATTACCTATTTTCGTTCAAAGGAGCAAAAAGAGTTTAAATTTGTCTATCAGTGTTATCAGTTTATTCTTTTTTTGCTACATTCACAGCCCAAATAATGAACACCGATGGACAATTTTATTGCTCTGTACCGCTGGTGTCAGCGGACTCATCAGTCAATACCGAGAAGAAAGATGAATGTTTTCCCTCTTGAATTATTTTTTTAGTACATCAGCACAAGTTTCAATTAATCCATTTCAGATCTGATGTGATATGTACAAATAGTTTTTTTTTGCTCCAGATTTCAAATGTTCCTTTAAAATTTTGTCTGCGGATTCCATTCTAAAATGCAAGAGATCAGTAAAAACAAAGCCTTCATCCCTTTTCCCACGAAGTGGAAGATCATACTTCCTGCAAAACAAAATTGTTGATATAATTGAACGAAGTTTCACCCTGTTCTCTTCAACTTCCTTGTGATATGCAGAATGCAAACTGGCTTGTTTTCTGTCTATGACATTCTGAAAACTTGTGGAAGACACAATCGCACTACGATGCCACTGGCTTGCCGCATGAGCTTGTGCAACTTCGTGAAACTTATTATATTTAAGGCAAGGGGAGACAATAAATTGTCCTTGAAGTCCTCGTTGGGCTGGAGGTCGAAACAATACACACATTTTATAAAGAGGCCCTTTAGTAATAGCTGATAAGCTAGCCATGGATATGCTATCAGCCAATCAGATCGAAATGTTCATTTCGTCGCGTCCACGTCATTTTTAAAATATTGTATGTTTGACTTGGAGCCCAAAGATATATATATATATATATATATATATATATATATATTAATCAGTTTACAATGCCTTTTGACATTTTCTGACAGCCAAATATTAATTTCCAGTCACTGATAAATGTATCGCACTGCAAGATACCACTCCCCTCTATCTCTCCATAGGTCTTCTCCTAATTGTCTAAGTGTCTTCTTTCCATAGCTTCTAGAATGTCCTTTTGTCATTGGTCTTCATCTTTTTCTTCTTCTATATGGGGTTCAATCAAATGTCAACCTTGGTAATCTTTCCGTATTCATTCGCATCATATCCCCATACCATATTAGTTGTTTTGTGAAAATATTCTCTACAATATCATTCTTAACTTGCATTATCTCTCTGATTATATCGTTTCTAATTCTATCTCTTCTTGAAATGCCTGCTGATCGTCTCCAATAACCCATTTCTAACGCCAAAAATTTATTCTGATTTTGTTATCCCATAATACTCGATTAAGAGTGGATATTGCATATTTTCCTTTCTTCAAATGTTCTTTCATTTCTACATGCTTCCTTCCGCCATCTGAGGGAACCCACTGCTTCTTTAATAATTTTAGACGGATTTGATCATGAGGCCTAGCAGGAGAAATCGAAATCAAATATAACCCAATGTCCAATTCGTCCGATTGTCGATTGTCGATTGAATCGATTAACACGCCCTCGCAAAAATGCCAGCAGGTAGTAGACAACAACGCCGTCAAAATTATCAACTTTGTTAAGGCACGAGCTTTGCAGTGTAGGCTATTTAGTCTCCTGTGTGAAGATATGGGGAGTATACACAAGTCACTGTTATTACACACAGAATTGCGATGGTTGTCGCGTAGTAAAACGTTGTCACGTTTACTTGAACTTCGAACGGAAGTTTCATCACTTTTGATTGACCAAAACAGTTTGCTAGCGGATTATTTGAATGATCAAGAATGGAACTTAGCTTGCCTTTTTGGACAGTTTTATAATTGTGGTTTAAAAGTTACTTTCTTGTCTAGAATGACTCCGAGATATGATAAATGAACCAATATTTTGATGTCTTTCATGTTCAGTTGTACTTTGTGCTGTACTTTGAATGTATTTTTTTGTTTGAAAACTCGATTGCCGTTGGTCGTATTTTATACACGGTAATTGACACTTGATCCAGAGGAACATGTGATTACCACTACACAGCCGAGAACATCAATAAATGTAAATAAGCATCAAATTATTAATTCATATATCCTTTAGAATCAAGGCGAAAGATGTGTCAAACTAATTCATTTTTCATATTTGTATCGAGAGTTATGTCTTTTCCTATTTGTCCGATATCAATGAAAATTAAAATATAAAATTTAATTAAGATTGATCCAGTGGAAGATGAGTAGTTTCATACATACCGGCAGACACACAGGGGGGAAAAACAGATGGATGGATAAAGTGACACTAAAAAGCTTCATGAAGGATTGCGAACTCTTCCTAAGACCAAACACACAAGAATTTTGATAGAGACAGACCACTGGAAGGATCACAAGCGAAATCAGGGAGACTTCGACACATGTTGAGATCTTCTCAAAACACAGTGTCGAAATCTCCCCGAGATACGCCTCCATTCAAAAGATGACAGCACACTCGAAATAAAGGCAATTGTTTGATGGTAATCGCTTTGGCACCTTTACTAACCTGTAAAATATATTATACAATAATTTGTGCACCTCTAATATCACGCACATGCAGTCAAAATACAACAAATTTAGATGGTATATTATACCGAAAAGAAAAGTGTAACTCACATTCATTGTGTCTATTACTTTTTGTGAATGTAAAACACAAGTTGAAGTCACAAGATTCACTTACACAGAGATTAGAAACACAGTAAAACCAGATCTCATGTAGTTTGACTTTTTCCACTAGGAACAGTGCTCGCAATGGCTACTTTTCTTAAGTGTCGAGATCTTCAAAATGTCGTTATCCTCTCAAAATTGCCCTATATATTGGTCAAGATTGAGGCACTTCCTATGCATGCCGTGAATGGCACATTGGACCATGGAGGTCGAGCTCCATGTATTCTTTGATCTCGACACTATAATGAGGTGCTGCGGTTGGCACCACGCTCCGACTGCCTTTTTACCACTGGGAAAGATTTGGTACTAAATTTGATAGGAGTATGTCAACTTATGGAATTTGAAATTCGACCATTCCAAATGTCTTAAAAATTTGTCTCTGTATACGTATTGAATTAATACTTTGACTCGTGATTAGTTTTGATTTTGAAGATTTATGATTTACAATTTGTCTCTAATTTCTATATAGCTTAAAATGTTATTTACGAGATGACCTTAAATTTATTTTGACATCTGTTGAAGGCAGAGGAAAACAAATGCCAATTGAATTCTTTTAATTATTTAGATAGAAATCGCTTTGATTACAGGATAATATAAAAGTTGGTTATACTCACGTAATTCCAATCGTGGAGAGACAGGAGTACATTATATCAGATCTTTTTCCAAACTCGTTGTATTCCTTCAGATCAGCACAGTAAGAACTCAGGAGGTCTTTTGTATAAGTGGGGACTCTTTCTGCAGAAGTACCAAGGCTGACAGTTTGCAGATAAGGACTCAGGTGCTTTCCTACTATCAAAGAGGGTAGAATATTCTCATAAAATTCTGATTTTGTAAATACATTCAGAGTCACAAGATTGGGACACATTCTAAACAAGATGGGAGCACTAGAAGGAGTTTGAAGAAAAATTGTGAGATGTTGAAGCAGTTTGAATGTGTGTGGAGGGTCTCCTGAGTCTTTCACGTCTATAGAGAATGTGTTTACTCTCAGAATCTTAAGTAGGGGACAATGTTGACATATATCATATAGTGTATCCAAAACATACGTAGGAAATTCCAGTTCCTGTAGACATTGCCCAACATTCTGAAATAATTGCTTAACAATAAGACCACTTTTTCGAAGAGGTTTGCTTTGAAATTTTAGAACTTGCAGGTTCTGAAAACAATGGTATTCCTCCAGAGAGCCAGTAAGATCCACATAACCTGTAATTATGGTTCTTAGAGAGGAAATTGAACTTAAGTGACATACTAAATCAAATGTTAATTTTGAAACTGTGAAAGATGAAAGAGTTTCATTTTTATCTGAGGAAAGATAATTTAAGAAAATGCGTAGACCACAAGATGTAATGCGTGTGCCTGAAATGTCCATTTTCTCCAATTCCTTGAAGTTCGTAAGTGAAATAATACACTTGTCGGTAACACCTTCAGATCTTTGGATATCTAAATATTTCAATTTAGTACAATTGTTACCAAGTGTCATAATGAGATTATCCGAGCAATAGCAATGTAACGTCAGTTCCTGTAAATTTGTCATTTTGGCCACTAGGTTATTTACTTTTGTTGCGAGCATAGTGTCCAGTGCTGTATTCTTCGTGAAGTGCAATGTGTGTGTCGGATAGCACATTAATCTGTCGCTGCCAAGATGCAACTTCGATTCAGGTTCGACTATTCTCTCTAATTCTCTTGATAAATGAAGTTCTGTCAATTTCGGCTGTAAGATTGCTTCCAAAATCTCACAGAATACTCTCCTGCCACTTTTCATTTGCCATTCATATATTTGATTATATTGAGAGCGTAGGTGAGTTAGGATGACCGATACGAGATAGTTAAGAATGGTGGTAGGAACTTCATCTTGAAGCGTTTTCTTCAAATATGTGCTCATAATCCGTGCACTTATTATATGAGTTGAAGATGTAGAGCCAACAAATTTCTTAGTATTTTCTACCGGGAATACAATCTGAGTCACAACATCTGATAGACTTTTTCCCAGTGCATAAGCTGATAACTTTTGAAGAGTTTCTGGTGTATTGTTCAACACCATTATCAATTCCTCTTCATACGCTGAAACAAAATTTAATTTAGTTAATGTTCAGTAAATACAATTCGTTTAAAGTGCATGTATGGCAAAACTTCAGAGGTTTCAGAAATCTCTATGCAATATAATTACGTCATAATGTTTAGAGCCTAGAATATAAACTTAGTATTTTATTAATTAAACTACCAATTCTTTCTTTCTCTCTTAATGAAGATGTTCGCTAAGGATACAGCTATCACGCCAGTTGTTCATTATTTACATAAGTTCTATGAAAAAGGACTGGGAAAGGATAAAAACATTCATCTATCACTATTAAAAGCAATTTATCCTTAGACATTGAATTTTTTGTAAACCACAAATTCCGAAAATGAATTACAGAAATCAGTACCTATATTACCAGTTACAAAGAATATGTCAGGAACATCTAGCATGAAATTTTATCTAGGATAGTTATGTAATAACTTTTTTCTATTATATTAAAATATGTATGCATATCGTAATATGTACGCTAAGCAATGTTTCACCATTCAGAAAATGTAATTTTTATAGTGTATGTTTTTACATATTTTATGGAATTATTTCATAATTGGATAATTAGAGGATATCGTTACAATTTATTGTCTCGCGTCGTGGCATCGTGGTCTAAGGCATCTTGCCTAGGATTCGCGTTACGGAATGCGCCCTGGTTCGAGTCCTCATACGGGAAGAAATTTTCTCACGACATTTCGACAAGAGTATGGGACCGGTGCCCACCCAGCATCGTGATGCACTTGGGGAGCTACGATAGGTAGCGAAATCAGGTTGTGAAAGCCAGCTATAACGGCTGGCGGGATCATCGTGCTAACCACACGATACCTCCATTCTGGTTAGATGATCGTCCAGTTCTGCTTCATCATGTGAACGTGAGACCAGAAGCCGGCTGGTCTGTCTGTGTCCTTCAAGGACTGTGGCGCCACAGATTATTATTATTATTATTATTATTATTATTATTATTATTATTAGTATTATTATCATTACAATTATGCATACCGTATTTTGCGATTTTCACAGAAAATTGTTTTTAAAAATATAATTATTTCAATAAATTATTAGTTTATTACTAGTGATAATTTTATTAAGATGATGAAATTGTGAAATTTGTATTAGGTTTGAAGCAACAATAAAAAAATTGTTGTGTCAAGTTGCAAACAATTTGTTCTCGACAATCAGTTAGAAAATCCAATGAGCTTCTGAATTGCAGTTTTGAGGCAAAAATATAATAGCAAAGATCTTCCACAGCCATTCCTATAAGGAAACACATACCAATAAGAACGGTAATCAGCTGTCCAACCTTACAACCAAAACGAAGCAAGGCGAACAATAGTGCCAAAATATCACGGAGAATAAATGCCGCACAGATAGAGCAAAATAAAGACGAAGTGTCCAGAGCAATGCAACTGCTAGCAGAGGGTCAGATAAATGACGCACTGTTAACGGCAAACAACTTACTGCAGAATACAAGTATACCAGTGAGAAACAAACGAGCACAACCATGGTTTAATAAACAGTGCTATGACAGTCGAAAAGAAACCCTACAGGCCTTTTGGAGAAGCAGGGACTGCAGGAGAAAAGAGGACCTAAGAGCCTATGCCGTAAAAAAAGAGACTATACAAACAACTACTGGGGGAATCAAGAGCAGCGTATATAGAAACAGATGCCAAAAGAATTGGAGAGGAAGCAAATACAGACTCATTCTTAGCGCTAAGGAAAAGGAATCAAGTGAAGGCAAATGGAATTCCAATCGGAAACTGGGAAAAGCACTTCCAAGAAATTCTAAACGAGCAGAAGAAGGAAGAAGCGTTCCCCATAGTCATGCCAGAAATCCCAAGTGAAAATAAAATTCGGATAGCTCCAGAAGAAATCAGGGATTTCATACTAAGAGCGAAGAAACGAAGAGCCCCCGGACCAGATAACATCTACATTGAGCATATAAAAGTCTCAATAGAGACACTGATACCATTCTGGACAGAACTATTTAATAAATGTGTTCAGACAGGAAGAATACTGATGATTGGAGAATAGCGAAGGTGAAACTATTATATTGCGACTTTTATTTCAAAACAATAATGTAACTTTTATTGTCACAACAATAAACTCTTTCTATAATTTTATTGAATTTAAACACTCCCGTCAACAATGGGATTTCCACTCCACACAGCAACACAGCGTTCGTTATTGCACTCCACAGACGACAATGACAATTCACTTGGATTATTGAGAACAACAATGTACTGCTAATCTCAACTAATGTTCACAAAGCACTATTTACAAAACAAAACTGTCAGTTCTCAGTTCACAGTTCGTTGCCTTTGCTCGTTCTTATAGGTCATTCACTCCAGTTCACAGTATATAGAACCCAAGACTTCTAGAGACAGTCCACTGCACTCGAACTCAGGACTTCCGGGGACAGTCCACTGCACTCGAACTCAAGTCTTCCAACTGCGTTGCTTTCGCCTGGACGCTGCTCAAGTTCACTCGCGTGTCGAACCCTAGACTCCTGGGCACTGCTGACTCACAAGTTGTGCTCGCTGTCCAATACTAACAACTACTCACTGACTCCTTCGCGTCTCCTATTTATCACTAAGCCATAGTTTCCAGAAACTACGATTTCGCGAACAATCTCGTTACAGTAACCGGATCGCGTGGCTTTTGGAAACTTCCAGCTTCTCCCTCTTACGTCCGTCCCCTCCAGTTCGCGCGGCCGCGCCGTGCCACAGTGCTGCCGACTTGCGTGTTTCCCTTTTCCGCCGCCTCGCGGAGCTCGCCTCGTCTTTCGCCAGAGCAGTGTATATTAGAGAGTACCCAGCGAGTTAGATACTATAGAGAGGCTAAAGACTTCTGATAAGCGCTCCCTGCGGAGGCCAACAGTACTATGGATCGTTCCCTAAAAAACATGGCGGTCTATAGTACCGCCAGCCTCCGCAAGGAGTGCTTATCAAAGGTACACTGTAACGAGTTGGTACATGTATTATATTTTTCAGATACATCAATATTTAATTTAAACATTTCGCTATAGGTTTTGCTGATTTATAAATGAAAAAGTAATAATTAAGATTTTAAAATTTCCAAAAATGTCTCATTCCCTCGGATTTAAATGAAATGTACCGTAAATCATAATATTCGTTGCTGGATAATTAAACCCTCTCAATACAGGTACCATTGCCGCAGAGAATTATAAGATAAGACGGACTGAGCGTAAGCGAAGTATCTGTATTAATAAGTTTGTACCATCAAGAGTTTAGTATTTATTGTGTTGATGGGGCCTACTCCAATTTTCTTTTTATTAATGCGTAGGGCTCTTTTTGTTACCAAAGAGGAAAGTTAGCACTTGCATCACACACAATTTGTCATTATTGTTCAAAATAATGTAAGAACAGTTTTATTCTGCAAAAGCCTCTGCCTAGTTGCGAGACACGTGTGAGATCAATGCTTGTTTCAATTTATATTAGACTACACGATGTCTCCATCACGCGACAATATTTGTTTCAAACTATATTTGACTACATGATGTCTCTATCACGCGAAAAGAAGTGTACCTAGCTGTGGCTCCTGTTGTTTCTGATAACAATGTTAATCGTAAGTATCTTATCGTTTCAATAAATGTGGTGAGTTATAATCATGAGTAACTTTCTATTAGTGTCATTCTTTAATTATTATGTTGCATGCTAAGAGATTATTTGTAGTTTTAATAATTTCAGTTTTCAAAAGTTCTCTGTGTTAATTCCAATTTCAAATGAATTTTTCTCAATAACTTAATTACTGGATATTTTTTAAATTTTCGCCACTACCGGTACCTTTCCTATATTTTACTACTATTAGTTACATACGTCGTCTCTCTTGATATCACCTGGTGAGCACTGAATTACATAATTTCATATTAGGTTAGATTAGCTGTAAGGTAATTAAATTTGTGACGAAGTAAAAAAATTATTTATTTTTCTTCTGCCGATTAAATTCATCCGTCTTTAGGTGCTTTGCTTTGGTTGCATCGAGTATAGCTTGTCATTTAATATCTGGGATATATTTAGTGAAATTAATAAAACATAGGCCTACAGCTGTTATAAAACGTAACGTTTTGTGTGTATTTTACTCTTTACTTATTAACATAGTCTTAATATGTAACTCAATTCACAATAATACTAACTTCATCACAGTCATTTCCTACAACATCCGAGCCACGCCCCTTTGTTTTGACTAACCGAAACATGGCGGACCAATGTTCAATTGTCTTCAACTTTCTGAGGTCTTTGTCCTCTCTATAGTATCTAACTCGTTGAGAGTACCGCATTCTCGGCGGCGGCAGCCATATTTACTCCTGGCTCGGCACAGAAGCATAAGCAGTAATGCTAGAAGGAAGGTCATTAAAGGCGATATCATACATGTTGTTGTGGTTTATTGAATACAGGAGACAAGGATTAATAAACATTATTGTCATAGTGAAATGACTCATTAGAGATAACACTTTATTATTTATGTTATGTCCATTTCAATAGGGATAACATCAGCAATTTTCTATGCAATTCTCGTACCAACACTTCCACTGCCACCATTTAGCAGATTGTTGTAGTGCATTTGCTATAACAGACAATTTTCTTAACAATAAATATATTCTAGTTCTAAAATACAGTGACAAGACTTTTTCAAAAATATTATGACAAGTTGGGAACGTACGAGTTGAAGCGTTAATAATTAAAGACTTCAAATCCTTCAGTGTCAACTCTTTTCTACCAACGTTACACATTTTTATACATGTATACAAGTGACATATCCTTGTACGACTTGAGAGTCACTAATGTGCTAATAAAATTTATAGATTCATCCCTGTTATCAATTATTACTATTAGAGATGAAAAACAGTTTTCACAAATAGTATATGCCTATAACTTATTTTGTTTATTTTGAACAAAACTGATCCCAACAAGTAGTAAAGAGCTTGTTCACTCAAATTAATATTTCTGTTTTAAGTTAAATTACAATTTAGCCTAGGCTATATCAATTTCCTTTTGCTCACATTCATCTTCACTAGACCTTTCTGTTTCGGGATTACTTACATCTGTACCTAGAAACTCAATTAATTGTTCAGAATCGCAAACTGCGTAATTTCCATGCTCCGTTTATGAGAAAAACTGAGAAATCGTAACGCAGTTTTGAATTCTTTTGCATCCGGGATTGGATTTATGGAACAGAGAGTAGAAAATAAATTTTCTAACGCATCTTGCGTGGATCTATCTAGCATAAGATATTTGAAGTTCGCTTTATTATGACAACTTTCTTGAGAATCAAGAACTGTTTTTGTTACCAGTATTATACCAGTTTGGAATGGTTTCCAACGTCCGCTTTTGCCCACCTTGATATTTTCAATTATGAATATTATGTCATTACTTACTTACGGCTTTTAAGGAACTCGCAGGTTCATCGCCGCCCTCACATAAGCTCAACATCGGTCCCTATCCTGTGCAAGATTAATCCAGTGTCTATCGTCATATCCCACCTCCCTCAAATCCATTTTAATATTATCCTCCCATCTACGTCTCGGCCTCCCCAAAGATCTTTTCCCCTGCGGCGTCCCAACTAACATTCTATATGCATTTCTGGATTCGCCCTTACGTGCTACATGTCCTGCCCATCTCAAACGTCTGGATTTAATGTTCCTAATTATATCAGGTGAAGAATACAATGTGTGAAATTCTCCGTTGTGTAACTTTCTCTATTCTCCTGTAACTTCATTCCTCTTAGCCCCAAATATTTTCCTAATTACCTTGTTCTCAAACAACCTTACCCTCTGTTCCTCTCTCAAAGTGAGAGTCCAAGTTTCACAACCACACAGAACAACCGGTAATATAACTGTTTTATAAATTCTAACTTTCAGATTTTTTGACAGCAGACTAGATGACAAAATCTTCTCAACCGAATAACAAGAGACATTTCCCATACTTATCCTGCATTTAATTTCCTCCCGAATGCCATTTATATTTGTTACTGGTGCTCCAAAGTTATTTGAATTTTTCTACCTCTTCGACGGATAAATTGATAATTTTTATATTGTATTTCCATTTCGAATAATATTCTGGTCACGAGATTAATCATATACTTTGTCTTTCAGGATTTACTTCCAAACCTATCGCTTTACTTGATTCAATTCCCGTGTTTTCCCTAATCGTTTGTGGATTTTCTCTAACATATTCATATCATCCGCATAGACAAGAAGCAGTAACCAGTTGAATTCCAAACCCTCTCTGCTATTCTGAACGTACCTAATGGCATATTCTAGAGCGAAGTTAAAATGTGCATCTCCTTGCTTTAGCCCGCAGTGAAACTATTATGTCGTTGAGAAATTAATCATTGAAGTATATTCCTCCTCTTGTTTGTGACTAAATGCTAATTTTGTACATCGACAATTGATTACACATTGATTAACTGCACAACAACACGGCATTCTTCAAGATAACAATGAAATATCACACTAGAAACCTATGTTCCTACGCAAGTCTTGCGTTGTACAGTCTCTCCGCAGGAGTAAATATGGCCGCCGCGGCGGCATTTGTCGGATCAAAAGAATGCGGTACTCTCCAATATACACTGCTCTGTCTCTCGCGACCCTGCCTTCTGTGAGAAGAGTGATCGATTCCCGAGGCAGCTGTTACATTATAAAGGGAAAGGAAACACCGACAACCCTAATTCAGATAGAGGAATCGCTCTAGAAAATAATATTTTAAAGATATTTATGAAAGTACTGACAGCCGAACTAGAGAAGGAAACAGAAAATCAAATACCAGATTGCCAATTTGGCTTCAGGCGGAATGAAAGCACACTATAAGCAGTAAAACTACTCATCGATGAGATAGAGCAGGCCCTAAGGGGAATAACGGTGAAACCGAAATACTATGCTGTCTTTATAGACTACATGAAAGCTTTAGACCTTCTAGACAGGAAGTAATTGTTGAAGAAAGTCAAAGGACTGATCGGAGACACCCATCCTCTCGGACCAATATTTAACAATATCCTGGCATATAATTACATCGAAATCGACGATGGAATCACCACCTCGATCAAAATAAGGCAAATAAACGGAGTGTTACAAGGGGACCCTATAATTCCGCTACTGTTCAGTGTATAACTTAATGCTCTCTCGAGTGCAACTTTCTGTTATTATATACTAGAATGTGGCATAACTATCCGAGCTCCAGTGTTGTCACTGGCCGAAAATAAAATGTACCAGATTTCTCTAAAAATTGTACCAGATTGTACAGATTTTTCTATAATTTACCAAACTTGTACCGACCAAACTTTCTCGTGTAGACACTTGTACAAATTACAGATACAGAAGAAAGAGCATAAACACATTTACATAGACAAAGAAGACTACGAAAATAAGGAATACATGTATCTGCAAACATGTTTTATTTTAACAAACAAAATCACAAACATTAAAAAAAAACTCAGAAACTTTATTTTAATCTTATAATATTGATGATAACTATTGTTGAACAATACACAATTGGAATAGATTGCTAATCATACTAACATTGTCAAAGTTTGTAAAATATTTAGGACATTAGAATAACAAAGTCATAGGTAAAAAGTGTTTAGGCCTATACATTGCGACAAATACCATATTGCGAATTGCAGCAAAAAGAAAAACAACAAAATAGTAACTAACTATAATGAAAAATTTAATACAATAGACAGAATTACCGACAAATGACATACCCCCAATAGAAACATCAACAACCAAATTTCTTGGTTTCCATTTAATAATACATTAAATTGGAAAATTTTTATTAAAGAAATAGCTCCTAACTTAGCTCAGCATGCTTCGCAATTAGGTCGTTACGACAATTTCTAAACAGAAGTACACTGGTGGCCATAATTCTGGAAACTTTTTGTTTTTGTACTGAATTATTATAACATCTGCATTGTTGGAAGGAAGTTATTTGGCAATGGACTGAAAGCAAGAGCACCCAGAAAAAATCTATTTCTCAACCAAGGGCAACGAGAAAATCGTGTAAATTGATGGAAAAGTATCAATCATGGACCAATGATGGCTGGGCAAAAGTGATATGAAACGATGAAACAAGGATTTCTATATTTGGAAGTGACGGAGTCAAATACGTTCATCGCCGAAATGGAGAAGCTTTGAATCCTGAGTGTCTAATCGAACAGTCCTTGCAGAAATACTAAGTCCACTGCTGTGTAGGACTTCCTATATCACTTTAGAAGATTTCCTTCGATCTTTCAATGCTAATCCACAAATCTGCCTCACATCTCTTGGACTTACTTTAGGTTTTCTACCAGTCCTAGGTATTGTTTTACAAGATTTTGTGGATTTGTACCTCTGCCATACCTTCTGGACGCCATACACTTTAGCACCATTACCAAGTTTTCTTGCACTTTCCTTGAACGTGTAGCCTTCTTCTCGAAGTGTCACTGCCCTAGAAGGTGTTCAGTCCTTTCGTGGAGCCATTGTGATAAAATGATCAATAAAGTTTGTTGTAAAGCAATCAGGTGTTAACCTAACGAAATCTTAAGTCAGATTAATGATAGAAACACATTAATAATGTCTATATTTTATCCTAACAGTGCTCAACAATGCTTCTAATGATTAACAATAATCTTATAATCAACAATGGACCAGTTTTTATTACAGTAAGTACCGGTAATAAGAAATTATAATGAAATCTGAAATTAATATTTAGAACTTAAACGTCAAGAACATAATTTCCCACATAGTAATGATTATTTATTGTTAAAATATTCAGGATTTAATATAATACCTTTACACTAATCCCATAATTAACGAATCAGTCACGAATAACATTTTCAATTGTATAAATCTGTGAATCAATACAAATGTTATAATAATTCGGTACAAAAACAAAAAGTTTCCAGAATTATGGCCAACAGTGTATCTTAAAAATAATATATTTTGCCTATTTTCATTCTATTATGTCCTATGGAATAATATTTTGGGGAAATTCTGCAGATAGTAAAAATATATTCTTTTTACAAAAAAGAGCAATTAGAATAATAGTTGGAACAAAGGTTAGAAAATCGTGTAGATTATTTAAAAAAAATTAGAGATTCTGACCTTAACAAATCAATGTATACACTCTTTAATAAATTTCCTCTTATGCAATAAATAAAATTTTCCAACTAATTCAGCCATACATAGTATGAATTCCCGCAAAAGAATGATTTTCATATGCCATCATTATATTTATCATGCTATCAAAGGGGAGTACGTTACTTGGCGATAAAAATTTTCAATAATCTTCCTGAAGACATTAAGAATCATAACCAAAACCCTGCATTATTCAAGGTAAAACTAAAAAATTACTTAATATCTCACACTTTCTATTCTGTAGATGAATTCTTGACATTTCACAGTACTGTGTAAATATTTTAATACTACTGTATTAAATGGTAAAACTAATTGCATTGTATAATATGTTATTGATATTAAGGTATTAATTCTGTACATATTTTATATTTGCATTTTTATTTGTTAATTTAAGAATTTGACATGTTCTTTATTCTATGCTATAAAGCAAATGTAAGAATGTTATGGAACGAATTATCCATCCATCCATCCATCCATCCATCCATCCATCCATCCATCCATCCATCCATCCATCCATCCATCCATCCATGTCTGTATCGAGAGTTGTTCCTTTTCCTGTTTGTCCGATAGGTCCTATCAATGAGAAATTTGAAAATGAAGTTTATTTAAGATTGGTTCAATGGGAAAGGAGTAGTTTCATAGTGTAAGCAGATAGCTACAAAGACAGAAAAACAGATAAATGAACAAAGTGGCACTAAAAAGTTCTAAGAAGGATTGCGAACTTTCCTAAGATCAAACATACAACACGTTTGATAGAGACAGCCCCCAAGTCATCTAAGAATCACCACAAGCGAAATCAGGGAGAACTCGAGCTCTCCCGAGAACACAGTGTCGAAATGTTCCCGAGTTACACCTTCATTCAAAAATGACAGCACAAAGATAATGAGGGTAATCACTTTGGTACCTTTACTAAAATGTAAAATATATATACAATAATTTGTGCATCTTTAATATCACGCACAAGCAGTCAAAATACAAAAAACTAAAGATGGTAGCTATATTACATTTCATGACCGAAAAGAAAAGTGTAACTCACATTTGTTTTGCTTATTGTCTTCCGTGAACGTAAAACACAAGTTGAAGCCACGAGATTCACTTACACAGAGATTACAAACATAGTCAACACAGATCTCATGTAGTTCGAACTGGTTTTCATTAGTAATAGTGCTCGCGATGGCTATTTTTCTTAAAAGTGTAGAGATCTCCCAAAACGACCCTAAACAAGGAAAACTATCTCTTTATATGGGTGTATTTAAGTAAAATTATGAACTATTAATAGAATGGCATATTTGAATCGCATAGAATCAAACTGCACTTTCTCCAAATTATGAAATATGAGATTAAGTGCAGAATTTTGCATGAATGTGATAAACTGCTCGTTTGGAGTGAAACTAGAAATTATCTGCTGTAACTTTAGTAGTAAAATCACCGTGTGGGATATACTGTAACTACACTATTTCTTCGTATTTTTCTGATAAAATAACATTTTTTGATAAAGTGTACTTCGCTTTTAGGCGACTCATATGTAAAATTTAATATAAAATGTGTTCCTTATCCAATTGAATTCATTATATGTGTTGTTAATTGTTGGAATACATCCACATTTGTCACGTGTACACTATAATGTTTGCAGAATCACACAGAATCGCTGGACGAGTTCTTAATTTATTCCTGTTTTGTTAGCATTTTGTGAGGCATTAAAAATCTTCTTGCCTTGTTGCCGTCATTAGCAGTCACACATTCAGGTTTCATTCTATCAACCAGAACACCCATTTCACTTTGGAATTTTTTTGAAATTATTTTCTTCCTGGATTCACACTTCGATTCGTCGGTATCACCTCTGATCTGCCATTTTTAATCATTAATCTGTAGGCCATATGTAGAAGATATTCGAAACAATGAATCTAGGTGAAGTGTGGAGAGATCGAAATCATAATTTGTGGAGTCCACAGTTTGTGTCCTTCGTCACTGGGTCTATATTAATATCTTTGGGAAGTGCATCGCAAATGTAGTATTTCTTAGACTTTTGTTCTCCGTTAGGGTAAACACATTGGTATGTTCCAGAACATTGATTTGCTGTTGAGCCTTATCTGTCTCTTCTCTGATTAATTGTAACATTTCTTTCTGGAAAATGACTTTAACGGATCTGCAAAATCTCTAGATGTCCGAGGATTTTGCTACACGATTCGGTTTTTAGGTTCATTAATAATAATAATAATAATAATAATAATAATAATAATAATAATAATAATAATAATAATAATAATAATAATAATAATAATAATAATGTTTTATTTTAAACTGGCAGAGTTAAGACCATTCGGCCTTTTCTTCTACTCAACCAGTAAGATACAAAATTATTACATTACTATAAACTAAACACAAATAATATTGATATTAATATTTACTTGTCAGGCAACTTCACTTTTCATAGTTATGGTGGACCTCTACGTGTCTGCTTTTCGATCCTCCATCCCTTTAATATATACTATCCTTTTACATTAATATTGTGACAGCGACGTGAGATTCGAACTCACGACCAGCGTCCCGCAAGAAAGCAGATCGCACAGGCTCCACGGAACATTGAGTGACGTCGCGCGGTGGAGAGAAGAGAGAGTGTGTATTACGTCAACGCGACGAGGCTGCGCGCGCAGCTGCTACTTAACGCAGTGAATGTGGAACGACCTTCCCGACTATTCCAGAAATCCGTCGAAGTGGAAGACTCGCGAATTTTCGAGGCTACGTCGCTGTAGTTATAAATTACGGTCGCGAAGGAACGACAGCAGTTTCTGAGTTTTTCAGTTGATTAGTCAGCCAGTCAGTGAGAAAGCCAGAGCAAGCAAGCCAGCCGGAGTTCGACTCGAGTGTGCGTCCGCATCTGCGTCAGGATCCGAAGGCCTGAGTTCGAGTGCAGTGGACCGCAGTTGGAGGGACCTGAGTTCGAGTGCAGTGGACCGCAGTTGGAGGGACCCGAGTTCGAGTACAGTGAACTGTCTCTGAAGGTCTGTGGTTCGAGATACCGTGAACTCGAGTGACTGAGATAGAAGAACTGTGAACTGAGAACTGGTAGTTCTGATTTGTAAATAGTGCTTTGTAAATATTAGTTAAGATTAACAGTTCATTGTTGTGCGTAATAGTCCAAGTAAATTGTCATTGTCGTCGGTGGAGTGCTATAACGAATACTGTGTTAAGTGAAAATCCAATTGTTGACGAGAGCGTTTAAGGCGAATTGTAGAAAGGAATTATTGTTGTGACGAATAAATTACATTGTTGTTACTAATAAAACTCACAATATATTCCTTTGCCAAGTATTCGTGATTACTTTCTATTCTTCTATTTTAACTGAATTGCTATCTGTCCTTTCCTATCTATCCTCTTCTATTTTCTCTCATACGGTACCTAGATACTCTCCCTTTTATTTCTCGAGTTTCTATTTAATATTACTGATCTGAATGAAGGGGCAATGAGCTACGGTGAATAGTTTAATGGTTGCATTGTTTTGACTTTTTCCATTGCTAATTTCAAAAAATATTGTAGCACACCGTTTCCAAGAGTGGATCTTTCTTCGTCGTAGGGTAAAAACCTACCGTGGAGATCGTTACAAACAGCTAGTCTGTCTGACTGATCGACGACCGTCAGGTCGGTGCGAAATATAAAGACGGAACACACGATGTCATAAGCTGGTGTAACATGAAATATAAAGAATGAAAAGAAGAATACCCTTAGCACTTTCTTTTTTGCCATCCCTGACTTTCTTGCACTCACTTTTCAGCACACTTATTCCTCGCTAATTCCACCCTCCTTACTATTCTGTCCTCATTTCGCCATTTAATAACCTCTCAAAAGTCCTATCTATTCTGTCCTCACAATCATTAATATCTGCTAGTTATAATTAATATAATAAAGTATAATACATCATACATAATTAATACAACACAATAACAATAATTCCTTTTATCTTTCCAATACACTTGGTGTGGGTTTCAAGACGAACTAATGAAATTATGAATACATTTTCATTACACAAAATTCTAACTTCCTTCCCACTCAAATCTTTGCTGTTATCTGATATGCCCTGAACTGCCGTCGCACTCCATTTGCAAATTACAGTTTATTAAGAATTACGTTGTGCCACAATTTTAATCAAAACATCACACTCTCCACCGCTATGGAGTAACAATTAGCATTCCTGACCTTGAAACTAGTAGGCCCGCTTTCAAATCCCGGTTGGAAAAAGTTACCTGGTTGTGGGTTTTCCGGGGGTTTTCCCTCAATCCATTAAAACCAAATGCTGGGTAACTTTCGACGTTGGACCCTGGACTCATTTCGCCGGCATTATCACCTTCATCATATTCAGACTCTATATAACCATAGCAGTTGAAAAAGCGTCTTAAAATAACCAATTAAAAAACATCACACTGCACACTGAATAGTGTGATCCAGTTGGTCTTTGTAAAGTTGATTCTGCAACGAAAGAAATTTCCTCCGGACTAAGTTCTTTTAGCAACTTACGCCTAAACTTTGAATTTCTCTTTTTTTGCTCTTATCGCTGCTTTCCCTGAACAGTTTTCTTGGACGACGCCAGGCATCGCATCACCAGACATAGAAGCAAAAACATTTAAAATTTCTTCCGAAAAATTAAAGCCATCAATTCGACAGTCAGCATTGTATTTTAAGAATCTTTTCTGCCTTCTATGGCACTTTAACAAGCGGGACAGAATTTTCAATGAAAAATCTTCGATAACTGTTTTACGTTTATTTTCAACATAATTGCTAATAGAGTTATAATATCATTAAGAAATTTGTCATTCTGTGATTCAGCACTACTCCGGTACCAAGCTCCAAAAAGTTGCTGGCGGAGTATAGCCCGCCACGGCGCTGAAAATGATTAATATCAATTAGGTTCGTAGATAGACGCAACCAAGCACATGAGTAGGCCATTTAGTTTTGCAAAAGCGAAAATTACCAGAAAAATATTGGTTACAGTTTTATTATTAATAGACTTCGAAGTTCAGATCCCAGTCGAAGAGATACAGGTTAACTCAGTGTTTTTCAAACTGTGAGGCGCCAGTGTGTACCAAGGGAGGCACGAGAATGCGAGCATTTACTTGATTTTTGTACATTCTTAAACTTTAAAGCTAGAAAGCTAAAGCCCCGGCTAGAAATCTTCGTATGAGATCCAAATTTCGTAGAGACAATAATTAACCCTTAAGACAACCTTTTAGATACCCACGTTTTTTAATATCTTAAGAAAATTTTTAATCACCGCTTTCGATATACAGTAGTGTGAGGGGTTTTCGAGATCCAAAGTACTGATGTGAAAATTTGTGCGAATTCAATAAAGCGAGTAACATGAGCAAGATCTTATTATTAATATCAAACAGCGACGATGCTCAGATTACTGAGTAACTTCTTTTTATTAATATCACTCAACGCATCTTAACCCAGGCTGAATTGGTTTGTTTCGTCTCCCGTTGTTACACCTGAAATACTGTTATTACTTATTATACACACTGATTGTGCAGGCAGATATCTGCACATCTGTTTTGTAGGAAGATTTGTAAAATACGTAGGAACTCTGATGTGCATAGTTACAAAGATTTGTACAGATTTGAACGGGAAGTGTGCAGTGACTTATGGAATATTTCTTATCAGAATCGAACGAAACAAAAGGTGGAGCACTAAGCAATACAGAAAAAATAAGAATATTCCGAAGGTGCTAAGAGATTTTAGTTTTCAGGTTGGTGTAGCAGAAGATCCTGGTGTTTCACAAGGAACTGTGTCCTTAACATTTTTGGAAGTTGTCTGTGCAATTAAGGAAAAAGTAGACAATTGAATACAATTCCCAACAATCATTACTGCTCTTGAGGAAGTAAAATTCAATGGTCAAACAAGTACATAGCCTACATTTCCTGATGCTATAGGGGCAGTGGACTGCACTAACGTGTTAATAAAAGAAACCAACAATATATAGGGATGAATAAATAAATATAAAAGGAGTCCCCAGAGCAATGGAAATGAGATATTCACCAGCGTTAAAGTCAGGTGACCTGGTTCTGTGCACAATTTCCGTTTACGGAGAAATTCTAGTGCGTGTCGTATAATGGCCGACAATATAGCGAATACATTACTTCTTGGAGATGCGGGTTATGGAATTACACCATTGCTAATTAAAATTATCAAAATCCCAATACTCCAGAAGAGAGAGCTGACAACAGATGCATTACAAGCGAAGAGGTTGTAATTGAACCATGTTTAGACCAAGTGAAACAGCGTTTCCCTATTCTCCAAAGTAAAATAAGATTATATCGAGATGTTAGGTTTGGTTATTTAGGTTTATCGAGATGTTACTGTTTAGTATAGAAATATTAAAATGCTAGATGAACTATCTATTTCCAATGTAATGAATGGAAATGGAGAATCAATTAACAAAATAAAATTACTTATCATTTATCCATATTCTTACCTGTCGTTCACTGATTGAAGGGTTTTTGTCCCCATCCAGAAGTTTAAATAAAATCTCCTCACAATCCATGAAAATGATTTTCTTGGTGCTAGTTTTTTAGGTCTGTTTTCGATTTCAGTCGGCTTCTCATATTATTAATTTCTTTCATAATCTGATTTTCTGTCATTTTAATGTCAATTCCTGATTTACTTTGCATTACTTCCGTAATGGATTCTACAACTACAATATGTTTTCTTCTCTTGCTGTCAGGGAGTTGTGATTTCTGAAGCATTTCTTTATGTACCTACTTAAATAATTTCCAAAAAACGTTTTTGGAACGCCGTGCTTTCCTCCATTGTGGAACGTAAACTAATCTTTTAAGCATCTCTTCAGATCAAACACGTTGTTTGTTGAGTTAGCCTGTCTAGTATTGCTAATCCTCTGATATGAAACAGCAGTAGGAAGTGCGGAAGGATGTAAATAAAGCAAAAACAAAAGATAAAGAATACAGAGCAAATGCACATGTCTCTGATCTTTTGCTCCGCGAGTTGAGGATGTTTTTATTAATACCAAACTAGCGACACTATGCTCATGCTCATCAGGTCTTACTCACTAGGAGTTTCTCAGTTGTCTCGTATAGATGGGAATGTTTTCTGATTTGTTTATTACACACGAAAGGGAAAAAGAGAACGACCCTATTTCATTGCTATTGCCACGATTTTAGTTTCCAACCAACCGCTAAAAGAGACGGACCATTATTTTACACATCAGTAACACATTACAAAATAATTTTAATATCACTGTATTTCCAACAAAAATTAAATCACTTATGATATAGCAGGATATAAAATTGTAGGCCTAATAGTTCAATGTGCAAAGTTTACAGTGCAGTTATATTTCCAGTGCTGTTACTGTGCTACTGCATGCCGATAATTGTGGTGGACGAAGTAAAAACCGTATTAATGAGAAATCTGATGTGGCGAGTAATGTGTGATAAGAATCTGTGCTGTAAAATGTCTTTCTTGACAGCTTGACATACAAAGTTTCAATCAGATCTATGTTTTGGTTGTTTCAAAAGGGCATTCCGAAAGAACTCTTGCGCTACCATAAATGATGTTCTGAAAGTAACACAAAGGAGTTGCACGTCGTCTGAATCTGTAATTCCAATTGCCGTAGGAACAGAGTCAGAAAAGGTATCTATTCCGACCTTTGACTGGCAATTAAAATTTGAGACAATAAAAATTAAGAACATTCCAAATATAACTCGAATTCACCAGTTTGAAATAAGGAAAGAAGCTCCTGACAAGTGATTACTAGAAGTTCTCTGCATTCAGAAATTATGCAGTTTATTCTTCATGGTAATGTGCCTGTACGTTTTACAGACATGCTGAAAATCGTAAGACCAAGCGGTCTTACACTTGAGAGACAGATTTATTTGTATGACAAGATACGTTGCTTTGTGCCGCAAGATAAGGAGGAAATACTGTGACCAAGACTTCCATTTCTAAATTCAGGAGAAGGCGACAGATCAGCAACTCTACCTCCTTCTACATCCGCTGAACTTCTACCAATAAAACAAGGAAGCTAGGAGAAAATTATCTCCTAGAAAAAGAAATCGTCCTACATGTGGTTATTGAAGAAGATTGGTTACAGAGATCAGACAGTAAAGGGTGTGGACATTTGTCCAAAACGCAGAGATGAACAGCAATAGTCCAATTCATGTGTGATTCGAACAGTTCAGTGTAAATGTGTGAATTTATATGAAATAAAGAGACAAATTGAGGCTGAAAATCTGGACGTGCTTGTTGATAAACAGATGCCAGAAAAAACACTATACTACATTCTCACATATTTTGGAAATTAAGGTATAAATAAAACATGTCAGTGAAACAGAAAATAGCATAATCAGCGTAAGTGATGTACGTAACCAGAATTATGAATGTTTAAATACAGTATAATAACTTTACAAACCTCTATACTGAAATACAGGTTTTTCTTTAATAATAATTTGGCTTCAGTTATACAGATCTTATTCTTTCCAGGCACATGTTAAACTAATATCGTAGAGTTGAAAAATAACAATAACTGAATACCAGACAACTGGTCCCTTTTCATATGCACGCACACATATACTGTACTGATATGTGCGTAGTTTTTGGAAGTGACTGTCCAGCAGTGTCCACGGATACTCGGGAGTCAGGCTTGTATATTTACTCTTACGAACTGCCAGCAGCCTGTGACGGAGATATCAACTGACTTTTCGCCGGTAAATTGGTTCTTAGGTACTGAATATGAACAGAATCCGTGCTATAGTTTGGAAGAAATCATTAGTATAAACAGATGGAGAGACTGACATATAGACAAGACGGACATGCCCAGAACAACTTATTCGGTATCAGTGGTGCTGATCACTAGCGAGCGGTTGTTTATGTACTAAAAATGTAAATCATTTAATTTTTGTGTGATAAAAATACAAACATATTTGCAAACAAATTTAAAAAAATTTCCAAAATTTGGCTCAAGTACCTCTTCTTTTTATAAAAAAAAGGAAACTTTTAGTATTCACATGCTTACTTACAAATGGCTATTAAGAAACCCGCAGGTTCATTGCCGCCCTCACATAAGCCTGCCATCGGTCCCTATCCTGTGCAAGATTAATCCAGTCTCTATCATCATATCCCATTCTCCCTCAAATCTATGTTAATGTTATCCTCCCATGTACGTCTCGGCCTTCTCAAAGGTCTTTTTCCCTCCGGTCTCCCAACTAACATTCTATATGCATTTCTGGATTGGCCCATACGTGTTAGATGCCCTGCTCATCTCAGATGTCTAGATTTAATGTTCCTAATTATGTCAGGTGAAGAATACAATGCGTGTAGTTCTGCGTTGTGAAAACAAATGTCATTTCCAAATTCTGAAATTTAAATGCATGTCGATTGTCTATGAATAATGCTTTATACTGTGAAAATGTAAGTTCCACGCCACAGGACTGTAGCTTACGTATTTCAAGAGAGCGAGGTCACAAACACACAACGTGAATTTCACTTACAGTTGCACCCTCCAAAATTTGAGCAATTTTACGTATTATTTTACATTCACTGTGTTTCTTAATGATTTGAAATTTATTTGAGTACTTGTACTTTTGAACCTGACACTGAGTTCAATTTTTCTTCAACTACCTCCACAAGTCTGACAGTTTCGCAAAGAAAGCTTCTAATTTCTTTTAACGTGTCACATTAAATCTTAGAATTGCGGATGTGAATGCGAAATCATTTTTAAGTAATCACTAGATCCTGAAGTAGTACTCTAAATCTACTATGCATTGTTTCTGTCCAATTTCTTTACGACAGACACAAAACTTTCAAAATGTTTGACAAATTATATTACGGCATTTAGCCACATACTCAGGATAGATGAGGAAAAGGAGCTTCGAGATTTTCCTATTTAAAGAGATCTTTCTTGAAGGTGCTTTAACGAACACTTTTTCCCATTTTGACACTAACTATCCACGTTGGCAAACAGGATTCGGATATTTTTCTCATAACCTGTGAACAACATAAACCACACATTGACATATATCAATTTTTGCGATAGTTGTTCCTTATGCTGTAGCCCTGACCTATTTCTATTTGAACTACAATTTCTACTTTGTGGCGCAGAAATTACTGAAATATGTTATGGCTACATGCCAAGCTGCAACTCTGTACATGTTCGCGTTGGCTCGTAGCAGGTGTTCGAGTGGCTGGGGGTCCTGTACCAGTAGAGAAATGGAGCCTTTCGAGCAAAGACCTGTGATTAAATACCTGCAAAAGAAGGTAATGTCTCCACCACAAATTCACCAAGGTATGGTAGGTGCCTTGGGAGAATCTACTGTATCTTATTTTATAATAAAAAGTAGTGTCGAATGTTTAAATGTGGGAGAATATCATGTGAAGATAAACATGGTGTCGGCCCCTCGAGAACTGTCACAACACCAGAAAACATCAATAAAGTGCATGATTTTAGTACTGCAAGATCGACGAGTTACCATCACAGGAAACAGGCTTCTCATACTATAGCGTGCAGAATATTTTGGTAAACGAAAAGAATAACTTCAAGGAGGGTGCCTCGAATGTTAACGCTGACGCAAAAACGACAAAGAGCAGTGCTCTGCGAGCGGCGTTTAACTGAACTTAGAGCAAAAAGAATCAATAAATTATCGAACGATATGTGACTATGGATAAGACATGGGTTCACCACTATGCACACAGCGTCTTAAAGAACCCCTACTTGTAATGAAGTCATGCAGTCCGTAAACTAGTGGTTTGCAGAAGTTGGACAACCCTTCTTCCAGAAAGCTGTGGAAATGTTGGAGCTTCGCTGGGAGAAGTGCATCAATCTACTAGGGACTATGTGGAAAAATGACGTAAGATTATTTTTTTTCAACTATAAGTGAGTCAGGGCAACAGCATAGGAATCAACCCTCGTAAAGCTTACTGAAAGATCTCCAGCTACGTCTTCATGCAGGCCTATGCGACACCGTCTGCAGCAATAGCATAATTTCTCATATTTCACAGCGCCTGGTCATAGTAGGTGCATAGCTTCATTGAAGAGCCTAGTAATATGTGACATGATTTATACTGCAGACAGTTCTTTACACATTAGCAACAATTAATGTTAGTAAGCATTTTCATCAATTTTAAACACACCAATAACATTTTCTATTTTCCTTCCAGTGGTTCCGTCAGTACTCAACCACATTTTTTTTTTCATTTTGACAAAATAATGTAATGTACAATTTCTTCATAGCATTTTTAGACAAAATTCTTTCTTAATTTCGATTCACCAGGAGGATAAATGTCAATGTATTTAATTACAGATATCTGAACTTCCCTGTTATTTATTTCTTAAGTGGTATATTTGCTGCAACAAATAATTTACACAGATCAATGTTAATTTGGGACCACTTTGATTGCAATTCGTTTGAATGAGGTGATTCACCAATTACATAGAACTTACCAAGAACTCACACGTGAAGCAATAGCAGTGTGCTTGTATCCAGTCAAATGTTGGTTTATTTTAGAATGCTCATTGGCTTTTGTTTTACCACACGGTTGGCAAAATAATACTTTTTTCCAACGATGGTAAATATCTTTTTAAAGTCACTAACATGTTGGTAAAGCAGGGAAATTGTCTCTGTTTCGCCTTAGGTACCGTAGAGGAGGGTGACTTTGTACAGTAGGATGACTTTGGACAAAAAAAAGACATTTCTTTGTGGGCTCTGGATATTGTTGTTGTTTAGTCATCTGTCCGAAGATAGATCTGAATCTTACAAGTGATACTAAGAAGTTACCATTTATAAGACATCTATGCCAGGAGATAATGGGGTAGGGTGGCCAGTTCCTGTCCCCCTCCGTTGCATTCATCGCCGATAGCTACATATTACACTAGTCAGACTTCAGGAAGTGTGAATTATGGGCTTAATTAAACAACTAAAATATTTTTTTTAAATATAAAGAGTTAAAAATATGACGTGTTGTTATGTGAAAGAAGATTTGGTTTAAATACCCGAGAAGGCATGATCAAAATTTTGCACCAGATCTCGAGCTCCTGCATTTGTACAATAATTATTTATGCTACAAAGTCGTAAAGGCTCTCTCTATTTTTTTTGCACGAGTGTGAAGTTTGTGAAACAAGACGAAGCCGCGTTTCAAAACACACGAGGGTCCAAAATATGACTTTACGAATATGTAACATACAATATTTGTTGTACGATAGCAAAAATTTACATTATTCAAGTTGGAGAAGTTATAAGATCACAATATCACAACCATTAAGAAATAAGTATCCATGAAATTAAGTTACAGTCTATTTTATTAATGTTCACGATTTCATGGCCGTCTAAACCGGCCATAACCAACAAAGCTGTTAGAAAAAGCTAAGAAATAAGTAACGCTGGAGTCATAGCCTATTAAAATAATAAAAAATGAAGCTACTTCTGATCCTTGAAACCGAAGTGGGAATGCGTATGAGAATAGCAGGCTGCGATCCTTGGATCAATGCAAACATTGAGTACTACAAATGCAACTTGAGAATAATACGGGCTAGAATTTAAACATGAATGTTAAATTTGTTATTAATTTGTGTTGCGTGTAATATTTACATCATGAAAGATAAAGGTAATATCAATTTTCTTACTGAATGGAGTTTTTACATTGAATATTGCATTTTATTTGGCAGTACATTAAGTGATTAGTTACTGTTTTACACAGTAGTGTTTTAAAGACTCACTTTACGGACTGATAACAGTGGGTAAAATTCAACTTTACCCACTATCGTGGAAAAAAATTCCATAAGAATCCGCTCTCTACTGATCACGTGTATTTCCGCTTTTCGAAATCGATTTTTTGCAGCATCACAATAATTCTTAATGACAAATTAAAACTACTGTAAATAGTTTCTTAATGTTGTAGGCCCCCATAAGTTTACGTAGAAAAATCTAGCACTGGGAATTTTGTTACTGCGAATACAAATAGAAAGAGATCCGTAAGAATGCATTCGTGGATAATAAGACAAATCGTTACTCATATAGGCTAAAAACTCTTAAAAAAATTGCTTGCGTAATGTATACACATAGACACACATACACACACACACGACGGTCTAACTAAAGAGCCAGAAATTACTATTCCAGTGCCAGGAATGTGAAATCCTGGTCATAAAATGTCGAAGTTCTTATGTATCGTCTTTCTGTTTCTATGATAATTTTATTCGTGAAATTTGAGACTAGATTCCAACAGAAAGTTTCGTTAGTATTTTTAAGAATATTACATTTAGTTCAGATTAAATTCAATAAAGCTTACTTACATTAACTAAAACTAAACAGAAAAACTTACTCTTTAAGGTTAACGTCTTGGTCTCCGACCTCTGCAAAATAATATCAATTCGCGCTTGAAACATTTCTTATTATTGGAGTAGTTATCTGCCAGTACACATTCACAGATACGTTATCAATTTTCATAGTGATAAATAATATCTATCAAGGTTGGGAGTTTGATTATTTTTAATGTCTGATATGTTATCGAGATAATATAACAATGAATTTGAAATAACGTACTTGTACGAGTGTATCAGTTAAATAATCATATTACTTTTAAATTAGAAGTTTTGTTTTTGAAAGGAAAAAAAAATATATTATTAGTAATCTGCTATGATCATGAAAAGAAAAAGAACTTAGCTTAATTGTCAACAACGAACAAAATTCGAGACCTGTTGAAAGTTCCAGGGTTCGATGCAAAAGAACAAAAATATTAAAAATACTGTTTTCTCGAGATTCTCAAGTTCAAACGTTAAAAAACTGTAATTTAAGACGGATTCTTCTAATACTTAAGAGAAATGTTAAATATGTGCTTCTACACATGTATCTATCAAAGGTTTCGTGGTTCGATGCAAACAAACAAAACTTAAAAAAAAAAATTAGGTTTCGCGAAATTATAAGACACGCAAACTTCAATAAAAATTACAAATTCTAGTCGATTCTTCTAATTTCTGCAAAGAGTGTTAAATTCATGTCTATGCACACATCATAATAATCTATCATACGTTCCATGGTCCGATGAAAAGAAATATAAATTTGTTAGTATATATGGAATTGTAAAAACGTATGTTTCAGCCACGTAAGACACTATTTATGTCTTGCTACGAAAACGGTAATAAAGAGTATACATTCCAAAATATTCTGCTATTTTTTTCAGAAAGTGTGTAATTTATGTGTCTACACTATTTTCTATCAAATATTCCAAGATTCAATGTAAAGAAACAAAACTATTAAACATTTCGGTTTGTATTTTGCAATTTGTATTCATGTTTTCATTTCTGACTTCGAACCCTGGAACTTGCGATAGAATTCCTTCAAAAAGTGTTAAATTTATGTTCCTGCACACACATTATCAAAAGCAAAGGAAGATAAATTTGTCCGATGCAAAGGAAGATAAATATGTCAGGGTATATGAAATTACAAAAAGCGTGGGTTTCAGCCGCGGAAAATACGATATAGATTATAGACCTATGTATTACTGTGAAAGCTTTAATGAAACCTATAAATTACAAACGATTCTGCTAATTTTTTCACAAAGTGTGTCTACACAGTTTTCTATAAAAAATTCCACGGTTCGATGCAAAGGAAAAAAAATATGAATGGTAAACCCTTCGTGAGATTTTAAATATTCAACCGTCAATAAAATATAAATTCGAACGATTCCGCTAAATCCATCAGAATGTGTTAATTTCATGTGTAATCACAGTTTTTTTATGAAAAGTTCCAGGATTCTATTTAAAGGAACATAAATATTAGTTGTCAACAATTAGCGAGATTGTAAATATTCAATCATTAATGAAATTTATAAATTCCAACCGATTTTGCTAATTCCTTCAAAAAGCGTTAAATTCATGTTCAGATAGAACGTTCTATCAAAGATTCCAGGGTTCATGCAAAGGGACCAAACCATTAATAGTAAAGTTTCCTGTAGAGTATGAAGTTCAAATGAAATATAAAAACCGTAATTCTGTTACTTAAAGGAAATGTTAAATTCGTGTTTCTACACAATTATCTATGAAAGGTTTCGAGGTTTAATTCGAAGAAATAATCAGTGTTTTGTTTCTCCTGAAAATGAAACAAAAAAATGACTTATTTGATTTCAACAATTGACGATTGAATTGTAAGCGTTCATTTGCTAAAATTACTACGACATTATTATTATTACTATTACTATTATTATTACTATTACTATTACTATTACTATTACTATTACTATTACTATTACTATTACTATTACTATTACTATTACTATTACTATTACTATTACTATTACTATTATTATTACTATTATTATTATTATTATTATTATTATTAAGAAGCAAGGAACAAGTTACGATTATTGATATATTACGATTTAATTTGCAGATATGTAATAAAAGAATTATGGGATACAAATTCAAGTGAGAAACAACTATTTGTTCGAAACGCTGAAAAATATGGAGAGGGTAAAAGAATTGTATCGGGCAATACTAAGAAATTTTGTTTGAAAATACTATCTTGACAGTTACAGTGTGCAATTGGTTCTATCAATGTTAAATACAGTGGGAGATATCTTCCGTTAGAAACATGTTGGTAGAAAAGTAAAGTATTACTGATGATATGACTGATCATAGTACCACTACACGAGAAGTTCGTGACTTTAGATTGCACTGCTTGGAATTTTATATAAAGTTCTGTTCGCAAATAAAAAGCAGATTTCAGTTTAACAATGAGATTTTGAATTTACTTAAATGTTAGACCCCACATAGCTACAGTATGTCAGTAATTGCTCCTCAATATTATGTCTCTGACTGTACAGTTTCCGAATGTTTCCCACTACAAGAGCGTGGGTTTGAAGATTTGAATATAGAGTGAAGGGCCCTTGCTGATTTTGATGACTCTTCAAACTTAAAGAAATGACATTTCATGAATTTTGGACTTTCATTTTTTGTACAGTTGCCTTCACGAGAAAATTGGGATGGTACAAATTTGGTACATTATAGTAAAACATCTGTACAATATGGTATAGTTTTCAGAGAAATCTGGTACATTTTATTTTTGGCCAGTAACAACACTGACATCGCGCCATACGAGGACGTGTATTGTCTTGTAAGAAGACGTGTACTGTCCTGCAGCAGCACGACATTGTCACCAATAAATGATGCAAAAGGATGTTTCCAAAACATCTCTTTAATGTAGAATGGGCAGTAGAGACCCACCCTCCACAAAGACAAGGTCCATTCGTGCAGTCAAACTGATGCTGTCCACACCAACACTGAACTACCATGAAATGCTGTCCTCGATAAAAAGTTGCATGGAGAATACCTTACTCCAGTCCTCCTTCGCACTCTTTCTTTTCCATCTATAGATCTGAGGCAGAATCGGGACACATCTAAGAACAAAACTGTTCCCCACTGTTCGTCAGCCCATTCCTGATGTTCCCTTGCAAACTTTAAGCGAGTTTGACGATGTTGTCTTGTAAATTCTGGGCCAGAAGCTGGTTTTCTCGAAATCAAGCCAGCATCATCCTCACAGTCCACTCACTGACATTCACATCTCGCACTTGTTCTAGTCGATTTCTGGCTTCGACCGCAGTGGTGTGATAGTTACGCAGCACTTGAAGGCACAAGAACTGGTCATCTAATTTCTTAACTCTAATTTCAGACTGATTCTTCTAATACCAAAAAAGAAATGTTCAATTGGAGTTTCTATGTGAGTGTTTATCAAAGGTTTCGCGGTTCGATGCAAGGAAACAAAATTGTAAAAATTTAGGTTTCGAGAGATTATCTGACATGAAAATTTGAATAATAACTACAAATTCCAACCGGGTCTCGTAATTCCTTGAAAAAGTGTTAAATTCATTTTTCTGCACACATATCTATCATAAGTTTCATGGTCCGATGCAAAGAAACATCTATTTGTTAAATGGGCCTATATAATATTGTAAAAACGTGCGTTTCAGCCGAGTAAAACACGATTTATCTTTTACCACGAAACCGTTAATAAAACCTAAAAATTCCAAACGATGCTATTAATTATTTCTGAAAGTGTTAAATTTATGTGTATACAGAGTATAGATGCAAAAAACTGAAATATTAGTAGTAGGTAGGCCTAATGTTTTCTCGATGCTTTCCAGTTGAAAAGGTAATAATAAATCTATAACTTGAGACGGATCCTTCTGTGCAGAGAAGCATACATGTTAATATATATATATGGGAAAACATGCATTTGAGACGACGAAAACACGATTTCTGTGTGAAACTGTGGACACGTAAATGAAATCTGTAAATCCTAACCGATTGTGCTCATTCTTCTAGAAACGTGCTTTGACACGATAAAAACACGATATCGGTATAAAACGTTAATAAAACATATAAATTCTAACCGATTGTGCTAATTCTTTCAGAAAGTATAAAATTCTAGATTATACACAGTTTTATATCAAAAGTTCAAGGGTTCGATGAAGAAAAAGAAAAATATTAATACTACTTTGCGATATTATAAAACATTCAAACAAAGTTATAATAAAATCTATAAATTTCATGAGATTCTACTAATTTCTTCAGGAAATGTTAAATTCATGTGTTTACATAGTTTTCTCTCCAAAGTTCCAGGGTTTGATGCAAACGAACAGATTCCCGGTCGTTTTTGCAAAACCTTTATTCCCAAGATCTCTTTTACCGAATTGTGTTATTTTCAACTGGCCTTATTTCCGAAAATCTAATTTCCAGCTACGCCAAGTTTCCGAATCTTTTTTTTTCTCGAACGTTTACTAATTATATTTCCAAAAGTTGATATTTCCGAACTATAACATTTTAATTATCATTCATATATCACTTACAGAGCTGATTTTTAAAGAGAAAATTGATACCCAATGTTCTCAAGTACTCATCTGGCGGTTATGGTTATTGTATGTGTCATATTCCCTGACTATATTGCGAATTCTGTTCTAAAGTTGAATCCATTTTGTTTAGGTTGATATCTTACGGTCCGACCCATTCTGAACTCTCGCAGCATCGTCTCGGTATCCCCCTGTTCTTTTTGGAATTCCTGTATTGCTGAGTAGAAGCTCGGGTGTTCCTTTCCTACAACGACCTGAAATCTGTTGTGGAAATCTTCACTGAGATTATTGGTCCGGTGTTCATTATGCAGAGTGGCATCGTAGATATGACACCTTGTGACTTTTATTTATAGGGAACGCTAAAAGGTAGGATTTATAGGAAAATTCCTCATTCTATAGACGAACTAAAAGACTATATATGAGAAGAAATCCAAGCTATCAATGATGTGGAACTTCAGAGTGTTGTTCATTCGTTTGTCAGAAGATGTCAATTGTGTGTGGCGGCAAATGGGGGCCATTTTCAGGAACGACTGTGAGCATGGTAAGTCCAAATTATTGAACATTTATTGTTAGTTGTTATATATTGGAGAAGCGCCGGAGAAATGGTTACGCGCTCGGCGGAAACCACGCAGGGCACGGCCGGGCGGCCGCTCTTTTCTGGGACCTTTGATAATAATACCTCTGTATTACAGAACACTAGCTAAAAGCACCCGGATTGCTCGGGTTTTCCTTTTTGCTTCAGACTTAAGGAGATCTCGGCAACTCAAGTATAGAAAAACAAAACGAATTACTGTCTTTACTAAGCTTTCCTAGTCCCTGAAGATGAATCTTTACATAGTGTCACTTACATGAATTCTTAGCCAAAACACCTGCCAAGATTAACAGAATTTAGAAGAGCTGAAAATCAGGCACCGAAGAGAAAAAATGTCATCATGTACCTTACTGTTTTTGTTTTTAATTAGTTTTGTCTTGTAGTTCAGCTAAACAAAAACATCTCCTCGGTCCCTTTACATCAGTATAGCATAGACTCAAAGTTCTACTTTGATCTAAGGCTATGCTGACACAAATTTAGAGTAATTTCCTGTCTACATGTCCTTTCGCTTGACGTTTAAAGACAGTTAACGATAAATAGGGAATTCTCTTGTTCCCAGTCTGAACCCCTTGGGGTCTCATGGTGAGTTACAATTTAACTCTTTATCGCTGTATCAATATGGAAATAGAAAAAATATATATATAAGGATTGGAGAATTTTGTACCCCTTGTCCGCTTTACGCCTGGTTATGTCATACCCATTTTCTTAAATATGTCTTGAAAAATGACGTCTTACAAATACTCGTACATAATACTGTATAACAATTGTCATTTTTATTTTATGTTACAGGACAGGCCTTACAGTATAATGTCGGAATTATTGGACTTGAATATTAATATTTTGAGAGAAACTTATTTTAAAAATTAACAGATTGGTATTTCCAGTAGGCTTAACATACATACTACTGTACATTCACGACATGATAATATAGATATAATTTAGCAATAACACATATTCGAACATGAACAACGATATTCTGAAAGACATATATACATTAGGATGAATACACTGTTATTTTCAGTGAGCTTACGTACGTACACTACATTTACATAATTGTATGGTAACTTTGTTTGAGACAGCATGAATAAAATACTACGTATATTATTTATGTAGTAAAATCATCTTTATGTCGGATTAAAATAAAATAACGTGTCTAAAATAATGCACACAAATTATAAAAAAAAAACATGTTCGAACTAGATTCCTCTACACCAAAGTAATTCACCCTACCACTACGCTACAGAGCTATCTAGTAAAGCAATGAACTGACGTATTACGAATGCTTTCATGTTTGCTGCCTATTATGTTTGATTTTGAATTCCTAAATATTAAAGAAAAATGTGTTCTATGCCATATTATATTGTATATTCATGCTATATGACACGTTGAATCAAAGGATCGTCCCTCATTTACGTAATTTTAATTTAATGTTATTTTATTTAATATTTCAGCATAATTGTATGGTAACTTTGAGACAGCATAAATAAAATACTACGGATGTATTATTTATATCGGTTTAAAATAAAATAATGTTGTATATTAATTATGTCATTGTTATTTTATGTACAGAATACAGTATAATCTCGCAATAAATCATTTTTGAACTTGAATAGTATTTGAGAGAAGCTTATTTTAAAAATTAACAGATTGTTATTTCCAGTAGGCTTAACATACATACTACTGTACATTCACGACATGATAATATAGATATAATTTAGCAATAACACATATTCGGACATGAACAACAATAATGTAAAATACATATATTTTAGAATTAATACACTGTTATTTTCAGTGAGTTTATGTACAGTACTTACTTATCTGCTCTTCATTGCTCTCGCCAAACTTCTTAAAAGTGATAAAATACGAACATGTCACTTGGGTTGTATAGCATCCGGTCCCCCAGCTTCAAGCTATAACTCTCTCTGTGGGCCGCGTGAATGTGTTATATTTATTAGAAATATTAGCTATAATTAAATGTATTATAAACGGAAATAGTGCCCCAGAATTAATTATTATTTTGAAAATAATACTGTTATTATTTTTAATGTTACAAAAATGTCTGAGGTGGTCAGCGTATTCTGTATCAATTTTATCGTGTACTATCTGGACGTCCCCTACCTCAGCCTACTTCATCTACGTTCAATATTAATGGTAGTTTATAAAACGCTCTTACAGTAGTATAAATACCACAAAAATATTACTGATATACACGGGTAGTATTCATATTTAGTTAAATTTTGCTTGTAACTATTTAACATCAAGTACAAAATATACAGGAATAACATATATATATATATATATATATATATATATATATATATATATATATATATATATTATACAGGTTTGCTTCAGATCTCTGAAAACAATTTTTGAATGACGTGCGTCAGGATTCACACGACAGCTGAACTGTGGTGAGAGGTGATAGACCAGTAGTGAGTGATTTCATAGTCAGAGTGCAAGGTGTGTCACAGGAACAATGCCCAAGGAAATCGAGCTTTTTTGAGAGGGGTACATTACGACAATTTCCGATGACAACTACAGTTACGTGAAAATCACAGGAGTCTGCAAAAAATCTGGTTTCTTAATTTCCAAGAAAGGCATCTTCTCTGTACTTAATAAGACTGGCAAAGCTCGGATGGGATTAATTCCAGAGAGGAAAAGTAAGCAAATTCACTCCCTACCACAAATCGCACCCCCGAAATGATGCAAATTAATCTCAACCGAGCTTTTCCAGTCTTATTAAGTACACGGAAGTGCATTTTTTTTTAAATAACGAAACTACGTTTTATGCAGGCTTCTATGATTTTCACTTAACTATACTTGGCATTGGAAAAGGTCGTAATGTACCCCTCCCAAAAAGGATCGATTTTCTTGCGCATTGCTGCTGTGAGACACCGTGCACTCAATGAAATCACTCACTACTGGTCTGTCACCTCTCACCACAGTTCACCTATCCTGTGACTCCTGACGCATGTGACGTCATTCAAAATTCGTTTCCAGAACTCGGAAACAACGTTACGTAGGCTAGTTGTCGTAACCTAAAAATTCATTAATGAATCTCAACACGGACACCGCAGGCAGTTCTTCAAATATTCAACTGGTATTCTAGTTCCTGGCCGATGTTTTATAACACTGGTTGCGTCAACACTATTCACTACATTAGTTATAACTCATAACTTTCTTCAGTGTCTTTGAATCAAGAAATCCTATACATTGTCCCACAGAAAGAGGTATTGGTTCTTCGAATCCAATCCAACGCACGGGAAGAAAAGTTCGGACATCATACTTCACTGTGGCAGCATCACATTTTTTTGTCAACGCAGGGTTCCAAATTCTTGACTTGATGTACTGTACCAAGTAAAAGTTCAATACACGCAGCTACGTTCAATCTCTTATCGCAAGTCGATAAGTAAAACTAGCCATAATTGAAGTCTTGTATCTAATAGGCCTACTTATTCCGCCCACATTTCGAACACCAGATTGCTCTTGTCATTACGGACTTCATTTTTATACAGAAAACTTGCGACTTTTCCTACTTACTGGCCACTTACAAAAAACACATTACTGTACACAAGAAAACCAAGTACAATACCTGCCTTGCTTACATCTTCAGATGATCGAAGAATATAACATTGATTTCATCTACAGTGTAATATTAATTAGATGCTTGATAAATTACGCATTTAACATTAGATTACATAATTAAATATTAGCATCGACTTAAGGACTAAGTATTATTATAACATGTGATGATATTTTCATTTCCCCTGTTAAAAGTGTTAAACATCAGTACTTTAATTTAATTAAGGGTGATGACATACATTAATTTCAGATTATTATTGTCACATTCGAAAATATGAAGCCATAACGAAAATCAATACGCCTATTCCTAACAGGACAGAGTATAGCGAGAAGCTGCATTAAGTCCAAAGCAGCTTACGTGTGAAGTGAGCTGTCATGGAACGGGTGTCATCAGCTGCCGCTGATTCTTTGTGGCCGGTTAGTACAGCCCAAGTGACTACTAAAATATTCTGAAACCAAATTAAAGAAAATAATACAAAAAGATTAATTTCAAAAAAGATTACAAAAAGATTTATTTAAAAACGGATGTAGTCCCGGTGGAGAAAGTAATAGACCCTGAAGATTCGAACTTCAGAAGAAGTTAAAGTTGCTTCAAGGTCCTAATGATGACCAGCGAAACTAATAGCATCAGTCCTGTCACTCCTCTGGAACTGGAGGACCTTGATGACAGATAGCCAGCGAGTTGTGTTTCTTGCCGACGACGTCTTGATCCCATCTCAGCTCCTTCCTTGTTCGACTTCATTTGTATTGCAACAGGTGATTCCTGATCTTGTTCTTCTTGTAACTTGTTTCTTGAGGATTCCAGTCAAATTTTTCTTTTATCATATTACCATCTCTTTTCCGTATTTGATTAGAAACTGGAGCTTCAGACGAAGTCAAAAGTCGCTTCCAGACGTCGTCACAAAGTTTAGTTATCCTGACTTAAAGCTGGATACTCAACGTCGGTATCCTGGTCAATACGCTGATTTAATCGCCAAGGAGATTGGATGCCCCGTTTTGAAGCATTTTACTTAGCATTGTTTTCAAAGTTAACACGCTGATTTGCATGCATCTATTTAGCCACACTGCAAATGGCAGTGTCAGTGGTAACACATTACTGTAATAATATGATATAATTAATCATATTAATAATAATAATAATAATAATAATAATAATAATAATAATAATAATAATAATAATAAACAACATGAAAACCTGACATAATGAATCTTTTAAGTGAAGGGACCTTCATAAATAAAATAAAAATTATATGAAAACCTAAAAATTAAAGTAAATATAACTTGTTAACCTAATAAAGTACATGTAAACTTTAATTATTGGCATGGGAATTTGATAGTTACACATATATTAATTAACTACACATCAACTTAATTAATTACAATCAAAATTAATGAATTACACTTCTACTTAATTACATATCGAAATAATTGCAACCAAATTAAGTGCACATTAACTTAATTGTTTTTACATCTTAATTACACAACATTTTTATTAATGAGAAATCAACTTAATTACACAACTTAATAAATTACAAATCAGCGTAATTGCACATCTTAATGAATTATTTAATTGCAACCAGATTAAATCCACAGCAACTTAATTGTTTTTACATCTTAATTACACAACATTTTCATTAATTACACATCTTAATAAATTACAAATCAGCGTAATTTCACATCTTATTGAATTACAAAACAACTTAATTAAACATCTTAATAACAAATCAGCTTAATTACACAACATCTTATTGAATTACAAATCAACCTAATTACACATCTTAATTACAAATCAGCTGAATTACACATCTTAATTACAAATCAGCTTAATTACACATTTCATTGAATTACAAATCAACTTAACTACAAATCTTAATTATTAACAAATCAGCTTAATTACACATCTTATTGAATTGCAAATCAACTTAACTACACATTTTAATTAATAACAAATAAGCTTAATAACACACCTTAATTAATTAAAAATCTAATTAATTAAACATCTTAATAACAAATCAGCTTAATTACACAACATATTATTGATTTACAAGTAAACTTAATTACACAACTTAATTAAAAACAATTGAGCATAATTACACATCAGCTTAATGAATTACAAATCAACTTAATTATACATCTTAATAACAAAACAGCTTAATTACACATCTTAATGAATAACAAATCAACTTAATTTGCTTAATTATACAACATCTTAATGAAATGGAAATAAATTTAATTACACATCGTAATTAATTAAAATCAGCCTAATTATACATCTTAATTGCAAATTAACTTCATCTCACATCTCAATTACTTACAAATCAGCTTAAGTACACATCTTAATTTAACAACACCTTGATGAATTACAAATCAGCTGAATTACACATCAACTTAATTATCTACATCTGATATTAATTAATTGCGTACCAACTTACTTACACTTCGAATTAATTAATTAATTAATTAATTACACATCAACTTGATTAACTATACATCAACTCAATTGCATATCGAATTAATTCAAGTTACAAATCATTTTAATTAATTACACATGGACTTAATTACATACGAAATTAATAATTACGAAATCAATCAAAGAATTAAACATCGAATTGATTAATTTATAACCAAATTAATTATTAACTTTACCTTGATGAATTACATACATTTTCAATTCAATAATTACAAATCAACTTAATTATATATCAGCCTACTTAATTATATATCAACTTAATTTTATTACACGTTCTTATATTACATATTAAATTCGAGTAGATTAATTTAATGCAAATATCATTAATTAAATTTCAACTTAATTAGCTGATTTGGATATCTTACATCACTTTTCAATTTATCCGGGAAAGGACAGACCTCAAATTCACTCGAGATTCATTAAAATATTTTATTGTTATATTTAGGAATAAAAATTTGCTTACTTCTATTCTCTGCTGTCTAGTTGTGATATTAAATTCATGATCTCATCTACTATAATAAGATGACCTTCCATTTCGTGAATCGACACATTTTCAAAATCATGTAGACTAGGTAATCAAAGTGAATACTTACGGTCTGCGAATGAAAGCAAACTCTCTCGTAATTTTCTTTGAGGCCACCTAAAAGGAAAAGGAATAGATCCTGAAGCTTCGGACTTCAAAAGAAGTCAAAGTCGCCTCCAGATCTCGTAAATATTCCATTGTAGTGCAGTCTGTATCGTAGCCGGTCATCTGAATATGCATGCGGAGTGGTTACCCATCCTCGGAGCAGGTTGCTGAACGTTGCAGCTGTATCATTACACAGAGTGAATCAAAAGTCTGGAACCATATAAATATCTTCCATATGCTTGATTACTACTGGTATTACCAGTATTTGTAAGACAAAATGCTCTACCACTGACACATTCGATTACAGCCCTCAGCTATCTCAAAATCCGTCATTTTGAATGCAGATTTGAAATTTGAAATGGAAAGGGGTCATGTAGGTACTCAAAATCATGTGAAATTTCCTGAGAAAAACAATGGTGTAATTCGTTTTGAGATATCTCTAATCTTTTGAAATTATTTAAAGATAACTGTCATAATGACACAAACATAACTGCATCTACAGATATTTTGTAACATGGTACAGTTCTAAGTAGGCTTTGGAAAAAGTATTTTTATGTAATTCTGATAGTTAAACTTTCCTGCTTTACTGTTTGGTTAACCTGTGACAGTTTCAATGCATTGTTGTGATTATTTGAAGCTTTCCTGAAATAAATTTATTGATTTTCGTGATGGCATTATCGAAAGAGGAAAGAATTGATATAATTCTTCATTCTGGTAGGTTAAACCACAGAAATGTTGCAGCAGACTGATCGAACAGTTCTCTGGACATTGGATTGCTCGGCGTGATCTTTAACACCCTTGATTTTTTCTTTTGGTTATATATAAAGAGCTTGATTTTTGAAGACAAAATTGAGAATGTGGATAGAACATTTTGTAACATTTCCGGGCTGACTTTAGCACAGGCTTAATGATACGGTTCCTTAAATGTTCCACAATCTCAATGTTTTCTTCATCCTACTAAGCACTTTATGTATTCCCAAAAGAAAAAATCAAGGGTGTTAAATTTGGAGAACTGGCAGGTCATTCTACTGGTCCACGTCGACCAAACCAATGTTCAGGGAACTGTTCCTCCAGTCTGCTGCAACAGTACTGTGGCTTAACCTACCAGAATGAAGAATGATATCAATTTTTTTTCACGACAATCAAGCAATTTGTTATAGGAAAGCTTCAATAACCACAACAATGCATTGAAACTGGCAGAAAAGTTAATTACCAGAATTTCATGAAAACACCTTTTCCAAAGTCTCCTTAGTACCGTATCATGTTACAAAATACTCGTATCTGTAGATACAGTAACTAATGTTTGTGTCATTATTACAAGTAACTCGAAAACGATTAGAGATATCTCAAAACGGATTGACCATTGTTTTTGTCAGAAAAATTTCACACGATTTTGGGTACCTTCATGACCCCCTTTCCATTTAAAATTTCAAAGTAGCATTCAAAATTGCGGCTTCTGAGATAGCTGAGGGCTAGAATCGAATGCGTTACTGGTAGAGAATTTGGTCTTACAAATACTGGTAACACCTATAGTAATAAAAAATGAAGCATATGGAAGATATTTATATGGTTTCAGAATTTTGAATCACCCTGTATTATGCATATTGTTCTGCTCCTGTGGTTACAACTTTCAACGGTTATTTTATCATTTTTACATTCCTTACGCGTTCACAATCGACATTATGATCTTCATCATTGTCTTTATGATACACTTCAAAGTCTAAATTTGATGAGTCCATTGTTGTCGTTCATGACCCTTCATTTCATATTATTCTACTGGTATTTGTTTCCTTTATCTTTCATTTTGATTTATATTTCAATTTAATTACTATCGAGTGTTCACACGAACTGCTAGTGTGTCATTCTCCATGATGGAGTTTAGTTTGAAATTGATTGTGCAGTGAGTGCTTGGTGCTATTTCTCCATTAACACACCGTCAATCATCGCTAGTTTATAGTCATAATTTCACTCCAGCAGAAAGCAAGATAAATTGTGTCCTTAGTGTAGTATTTCTCAAAGACCAACTGCACTAATTCTTAGAGGCTCCATCCCTGGAAGAGGTGAGAAACTGTTAAGTCATCAGACATGTATCGAATGCAATATTAAAAAATTATTACTAACTCTTCTATTCACTTATTTAATTCGGCTCAAGCAGGTACGCTACACATTAAATGAGAAAGATCTCTTCTAACGAAATAGAGTTAGGAAATGATCCCAGAATGGAGGCAGCATTCCCTCGCTGAACCGCTATTCCAATGCGTTGACGAAGGAAATTGATACATCGAGGATCGCCAGTACGGGACAGTAGGCGTATACCAATTTGGGTGAGTAGATCTTTAGCGTCTCTACACCACGGACCAAAGGTCTCAACTGCAAAAGCGACGAAGATGTAATTTGATGTTAAATGTTCATATTTGCGTCGTTTAGCATGATAAGCGGATTCAGCAGCAGATCCGGCACAATTGACAGAAGATTTTAAATGGGAAAGGGCTAATGTATCTACACATGTAAAATCCCAGATGACTGATTTACCTTTGGACCAAGGAATTAATATCAAGCCGTCAGGTCGTTTACCATCCGACCGGCTAATACCAGATGGTTCAAGAAGAGTTGGAATGTCACAGGAGGTTAAAGATCTACTAATGATGTTATTAATAGCAAAATGCCTAGGAATGCGACCTTTACTTCTAGCACAGCTTAAGGCATGATGTCCAAAGGAATCCACAGTCTCTCCGCATATACATTGGTGTACATGGCAAATTTTGCAGCCCAGACGCAATGCAGTAGCGATTTGGTAAGATTTACCGTCCATCAAGGTACCAACATAGGAGGAAGGCAGAGCATGGAGCCAAGATCCAGATTCCTTCTCTTGGAGAGCTTTAATACGAGCGATGGCCTTGTCAGATGTGAAAGAGGATATAAGAGAATCAAGTATTTGACCTGCAATAATCTCATCCCAGGCTTTTTGAATGGCTGGATTCTGGGGAGGAGCAAAGTTATTCGTTTTTTCGTACCACTTATTTAAAGCTTCAGGAACATAGCAAATGTCGACAGCATCACTGTAAATAGGGAAAATAAATTTGATGAAGTCAATAACGCCAAAGACTGAAGATAAAAAAGCTGGTATACAAATATCATTAAGTGTACGAATACCGAGGCCTCCTAATTTAATTAGGTATATTTCTCCCAATTCGTTTTAATATGACTATTACACTCTTACTACGTCATACTACTTTTGACCAATAAAACAGTACGAAAGGACGTATTTCAACCAATCATGGCTGCTTATCGCACAATTTTATCGCGTCCCTAGCATTTGTTTAATTTTATCGCGTCCCTAGCATTTGTTTCTTTGTTTGGCAACATTTGAAACTGCGCTGGTCTGGACGTCAAAAAAAAAATATATATATATAAAATTACAAACCACTCCAGTCGATGCACAGCAGTTTCAAATATGACTCGCATTGGCATTCAAGAACAAGAATTAATAAAAATCACTGATCATACCTATGCATCTTCTGAAATCCGATTTACAAATAAATGAAGAGCACCATTCGGAAATCCTGAACAAGTTGAATACACCATGTAGGCCTAAATCAACGAGTTCCACTTCTATTACGCACACGTCCAATATAACATCAATTGAACCACCAACCACATCCAAATTTTAAAATTGTACATTCAATAATTATTCCTTTTAAAATTATTCATTCGGAAATCCTGAATAAGTTGAATACACCATGTAGGCCTAAATCAACGAGTTCCACTTCTATTATGCACACGTCCAATATAACATCAATTGAACCACCAACCACATTCAAATTTGAAAATTGTACATTCAATAATTATTCCTTTTAAAATTATTCATGTTTATTTTTTATGTCATCGTCGTTAAATAAAACTTTTCTAGCACTTGTGTATATTAGTTAGGTTATGTTATAGCTTCTGCTAGCCTATATGATATTATGGATAGTCACGTATCAGAGATTGTTTAATATTAAGATTTATTGAAAATCATCTATCAAGTGACGTTGATTACTGGGATTCGGATAATTGAAGTGGAATGCAACTGTCTTAATAAAAATGAAACTGAATCAACAAAGCCTTCTTGACTAGTAACAGGCCACAGAGTTCAATGATAATTCCATAGTTGGCACAACTGATACCGGTAACAAGAAAACATCATCATAAAACACTACTGCCATCTAGCGTAATGTTGAGATGGTACAATAATACATTTGAAGACAGTTGTATTTTCGTACGCCAATTAATATTTTATTGTACACTTTGTTACTTCTAATCTTTATATAGCCTACTTTCTTCTAATCGTGTAATAGTCAATTAAATCCCACTCGAGTTTTGATTTTCTCTAGATAAATCAAAACCTCTAGTGAGACTACTGTTGATAAAAATTATACTGAACTCATTTGAGTATTAGTCACAATCAAAAGAATTGTTATTAACCACCGTTCCTTCACAAAATAGTCCACACCTGTGGAGTAACGGTCAGTGCGTCTGGCCGCGAAACCAGGTGGCCCGGGTTCGAATCCCGGTCGGGGCAAGTTACCTGGTTGAGGTTTTTTCCGAGGTTTTCCCTCAACCCAATACGAGCAAATGCTAGGTAACTTTCGGTGCTGGACCCCGGACTCATTTCATCGGCATTATCACCTTCATTTCATTCAGACGCTAAATAACGTAGATGTTGATACAGCGTCGTAAAATAACCCAATAAAATAAAAAATAAATAAAATAAATTCACATAATAAAACATTCCTTTCTTTTTAAAGTTAAACTGTGCGAATCAATAGATTTTCTGCATAGCGACTTGAACTACATGGGATAAAAATTCTTCACAGTCTAGCAATGTCTACTGGAATCAAAGTTTATAAATGCACAATTTTTGATAGGCCTACCTAGTATTATGTTTGCAGATATTCTTCATAGGTTATCGCATCTTTTTGTTCTATGTTTAAGCCATGTTTTTATATTTATGTGAAATTCAGTAATTTATTTCATTCATCCATCCACGTATTTATTAACTTTTTATTTATTTTCCATTTATTTACTTTCTTTTATTTTACTTCATTGTATTTCATTTTAATTTAATTTATTTATTTAGTCACTCACTCACAAACTCATTTATTTGGTCTTGTCTGGCCTGGCCGGGTCTCGAATCGTCTTGTTTTGACTGCCGATATGCATTTATTTATTGCAATGTTAATAATGAATTATCAAGGACATTAGGGAATGCATCTTTATAGCTAGTGTTAGTTCAGTATGTCTTTAAAGTTCATGTTTGAGTCTGTTATGCAGTAATAGGAAAAGAACAACCAGGATTGTTTTAAACAATTTTTGTTAAAAGTGATTATTTAGACTTAACTAATTCGATAATTTTGTTCCAGATCGTTTGGATGCAAGCAATGTTATGTAAAATGTAAAAGAATTCATATTAAAATACAGTAGAAACCATAAGAACTGCATTAGTTGCTTGCCGGAAAGCACAAACTGATAATCACAAATTTAATGTAAATTTCTCTCTACTTACATTACTTGACCGGCGTACGCCTAGTACTGAAGTATAGTTTCCTTCATTTCCGTATTGGAATTGCTTCTTTCCAGCCACTCTGTCATAAAAGCGCTTTTTTTTCTAATAATTATAGATGTCTGTATTAATTATTGTCTTCTTTGGATTTCATATATTCCATTAGTTATTGTTAAACAATAATCCATTTTACTGCAATATAATATTTGTTTCATTCGACTTGAATTACTCTGAGATCAGTTTGTGTTATGCCGGTTATGTACCTAATAAGAAATTCCATGGTAATATGAACAATGTACGATAGGGTCATTGTTTCAAACAATTCAGAATAAGCTTAAGTATAGGTACGTATTCGATCTTGCGAAAGGAGAATAATATTCAATTCCAAGCAATAAAATAACTAATTTATCATGCATTTGACAGAGTGAATTGGAATAAACTGATGGAGATTCTAAAGACATTAGGTGTGGATTGGAAATAGAGAAGGCTCTTCAGTCGTCTTTATTTGAAGCAACGAGTCAAAGTCAGGAGAGGATCAGAAATGTTTGAAGGAAATGAAATAGGGAGAGGAGTACGACAAAGTGCATCCTTCATCATCTACCCTGTTCAACATCTACTTGAAGGATTTGGTGAACCAGTTTTCAGAACATGGAAGGGTGTATAAGGTAGGAGGAAGAAGTACGAAGTGTATAAGATTTGCTGATGATATAGTGTTGTCAGCAGAAGAAGAGATGGTACTAAGGGATATGCTACTGGAGGTAAATGGCAGCTGTGAGCAGTATGAGATCAAGATAAATGCAAACAAAAGGAAAACTATGGTTATAGGAAGAAAAATAAAGAAGGTAAGCTTGCGAATTTTAATTGAGACAGTGGAACAAGTGGACAGCTTCAAATATTTGGGGTGTACTATAAGCAGTAACATGAGCTGCTGCCAAGAAGCCAAAAGGAGGATAATAATGGCAAGCTTTGAATAGAAAAGGAGCATCTTCTGCGGAAAAAAAGAACTAAGGAAGAGATTAGTGAAGTGCTTTGTATGGAGTGTGACATTACATGGGACAGAAACATGGACATTATGACGAAGTGAAGAGAAGCGAATAGAAGCATTTGAAATGTGGATATAGAGAAGAATGGAACGTGTGAACTGGACAGAGAGAATACTAGTGCTGCTTATGATTAGGTTTTCTCCGGAGCAGTTGTTTGCGCGCTTTCAATCGGAGACCTCCGGTTACCTCCGATTGATGCCGCGCAGGTTGTATATGTGCTGCGGCGCAGACATACACTTTCCGCTGAGCATTCCTTTAATCGGATCAGATAGTGATTCGAGTCCGCTGACGTCCGCGTATCTTTTAAAATAAGTTCTAATTTGTTGTTTAATCTCTCTTTTATGTTAATCTCTCTCTCTCTTTCTTCGGCTCTTTTTTTGTGTTGCTTGAAGTGCTACGTTAGCTGACAGATTTTTTTTCTAGTTTTGAAATTCATAGTATATGTGGAAAGGCGTATTAGTTTTATGTCATTGATCAAATTAATAACATTCAATCTAACTGCAAAACTAACGCAGAAGTAAAGCTTTTCAGTAGCTAATGTAAACATTTATACTTTAATTCTCCTAGAAACTCTCGTTTAATCGCAAACAGTGTTTGTCAATTATTATTCTAATCGGTTTAGTTTAACGTAAAATATATTGAGGGAGCATCAGAATGGAACAAAAGAAACGTGGGCTATCAATTTGGTTAAAGTTTACTGTCCAACATAATTTATTCAGATTCTTCACCGGACATGATTGTGATTATTGTGCTAAAGGGTGTCAGTATTTGAACTGCATCTTCTAAAACGCGCCACTCTTTCTCTGCAATAAAAATATAAATGGATATCAACTTAAGAATAATTGTAATTATATTATTACCACATGTTTCTTTAGTTTCATTCAGAAACTCAATATTTTAATCCAAACAGCAAAATATAACTCAAGTCGTCTTTTAAATATTTAATATGTTTTTTACTGCCTCGAAAGTTACGTTTTAGAGAAATTTCAAGACTTTTTCTTATACTTTGGGAACAATAGCACTTAAACAATTTAAAAAGAAATCGTATCAAATGTTTTGCGTAATTGTTTTAATCAAGTTCGCGTTTGTGCGATCGCTTCAAAATGGTCTAACACATTCGAAGTTCCACCACCCTTAGAGTAAATTCGCCCACAAAGTTTACAATGTGCGACTTTATTATTATATTCAACTAAATTAAAGAATTTCCATGCTACGGATATCCGATTTTGTGCCGTTTTATTCCACTCACAACTGCAGTCAGTCCGTACGCGCCGGTCGTCCTTGAGCTAACTGTCGCTTCGCTCCGAACCCCCGCATCCCTCCGTATGTCCCCTGTTCCACCTACGGTAGTACCGGAGATCACCGGTGGAGAGCTTTATTCGTAATCTCCGATTCCTCCGCGGTAGTAGTCACTCCGATGAGCAGCACTGCAGAACACGAAACGTTGCTATGTAGGAAAGAGTGGGTGAAGAGAGAATGATACTGAAACTGATTAGGAACAGGAAAAGGAATTGGTTGCGTCACTGGCTAAGTAGAAACTGCCTTCTGAAGAATGCACTGAAAGGAATTGTGAACAGGAGAAGAGTTCGGGGCAGAAGAAGATGTCAGATGATGGACGACATTAAGATATATGGATCATATGAGGATACAAAGAGGAAGGCAGAATATAGGAAAAATTGGAGAAAGCTGGGTTTACAGTGAAAGATCTGCTCTTGGGCAGAACACTGAATGAATGATATTTCAGATCTTACCTGAATAGGCCCTTTCTAGCGTTACTGTGGCTCCAAACTCGCGCTTTCTTGTTTCATCCAGAGGGTCTGGGTTCGATGCACTGCCAGATTATAATGAAATTTATAGTGGACAAAGCAGATGTAGCGAAGCATTTTCTCCGAGTACTTTCGTTTCCGTCTACATTCCATTAATACTCTCCAGCCTCCATTCCTTTCATTTATCATCAATAAAATTAAAAGTGGCCTGTGTGAAGTCTTGAAGACAGCACGGGTGTCCGGTGCTGATATAAAAAGGAGTTAGGACTCCGTCCGTGGGTCTTATCAGACTATCCGTCAACGGATGGGACCTAGCACTATCAGATTTGAGGCAGGATGGCCCATATCTCAGCCACGAATGCCGCGAAAGCTAACGTTTGCACTTGGTCGTAATGGCATAGAGCGTATTCCGAATCTCAGCGCTGAGCAATCTGATGGCACAACGGTGTTCCGAATTCCAGCGATGACGTCACTGATGCTCCAGCGTTGTCGCACAGGTTCCATCAGTTTGCAGAGGTGGTGGCATTATCCACTATAGTGGCTCATAAATATAATAATAATAATAATAATAATAATAATAATAATAATTTATTTATTTATTTATATTTATTTAATGTGCTGTACAACAGCCAGTGGCCAATTACAGTTCAGCACAAATATAACAAAAACATTGTACAAAATACTGAACTAAGAAACTATCAATCTGTGGTGATGATATGAAACAATTAAAAATAAAACAATACGTTCCACATGAATACATTTCTTTTTAAATATATAATATCCATGCATCACCAGTAACACATCTTTCCGTTATTTTTTTTCCAATACTTCAATAAAACTATCAACTTAATGACTAATGACAACAAATATGGATTCTGACACATTCAATATTTACATTTCAATATTTACATTTCAAGGGAGCTTGTGTCTGGATATAACTCCAAACACCACTTCACATATCGTATTCCACATCTGCATCACAGAAGACGTTCAAAGTGCAACTAGATACTAATTAAACTATGGAACAATTCTCCAGGACTGTGCTGTGTAGTGTTTGAGCATGTTTGACAAGTATCTAGGTTCTACATTCCAATGAACCGTATCAAATTCTGCTCTCACTTCTCACAGAATATCGTAGTTTAAAAAAATTCTTCTCAATATCTTTTGTGACGCAGTAATACTTCAGGTTTTCTTGTCTACAGAATTTGTTCTCATGATGGGCATTGTTGGCTTCGTGCCTTTTTCTTTGTTTTGGTTGGAGACTGGTGGAAGAGCTGTGTCAGTCACATGTTGGTGAAGAAGTTCATAAGTGAAATTGGCGTTAGATATCTTCATACAATCCTCCAAAGTTCTAATGAAGGTATCACAGGTCGCACCTAGCAAACTTGTTGCTTCATCCAGTTTCTGCACTTCAGGTCCACCCTCTTGAGTGACAGCAGTCTTGACCATGTGGACTTGCTGCATTAGGAGATCGCAATAGAGTCTCAGTTCTGACTTCTTTGCTTTAAGCGTGTCAGGATTTGAATCTGAATCATTTCTGTTCCTTGTAGTAACACAAGCTTTTGCGCTGCCAAGTGCCACAAGCCATTGCTGTCTTTCTTGCGATGTTACAGCTCTTAAATATATATGTTGTTCCCCAGGAATAATAATAATAATAATAATAATAATAATAATAATAATAATAGCTTTATTTAACCTGGCAGAGTTAAGGCCGTAAGGCCTTCTCTTACACTCAACCAGGATTAAAACTTGCTTACACAGTTGAACATAAAACTTGATCGGAATTAAGTAATTACATACTGATACATAATGAGATCAAAAGAGGTAGTTACATAAAATTTACCTCATAAAATAAAAATAAGCATAGTGAAATACATATTATATAGCCATCAGTAGCGGCCCGCTGTTACAAAGGTTGGCAGTTCTGCATGAAAAATAGCATATTTAGCAAACTCATGCTGTTTATTGCATCTAAATCGGATAACGCGTGTACAATTACATCGCCTTCTCGAAGTTGACTGTGCACCCGAAATTGTACTCCAACGATCCGCGCGCCCTACCCACCCTGCTCTACACCTCTCTCACCTGGTACAAATCGTCTCGTAGTGGAGAAGTGCCCTTCATGTTGATACCTGGATGAACAATCATAACGAAATTTCTATCGTTCGAACGCTTTTAATTCGTACCGAATTTCGTTGCTCCAACTTTTCTAGCCTGCACCCCTATCGGCTGACGGAATTATAAAACAGAGAGCTGGGAGTTCCTACAGATTTGAAATAAAGTATCGTAACTTGACCAGTTTGTGAACATGTTTGTTGCATTATTCAATTTAATTCTTTGGTATAACAGCGCATGAAATAAGTTGTGGAACACAGTACAAATTCTCCGTGTTTCCCACTCATTACGTTAGCCCCACCATTAACCAGCACAATTAATTTATGTGGTTCAGTTTGTGACTGAATTTCCGTTGAGCCTATATTCCATTAAGATAGTTTTGCACAAATCTTCGAGCGTCATGTTTTGGTGGCAGTGAACAGAAATTTCCAATCATTTCATTACTATCCAGCAATAAGGGGAGAGTCGGGTAGTATCGGACATCGGGTAATATCGGACAGTGAGTTTCTTTCATCTACCACACGATGATAGTACCTGATTAACATGGTTACGTTTCTGTGATGTCTCATAGAGAAACGTAACCTTGTCATTCAGGTACTACCATATGGTGGTAGATGAAAGAAACGCACTGTCCGATACTACCCGATGTCCGATACTACCCGACTCTCCCTAATTTTGAATCGTTTTCGTTGTTCCTTTGAATTGTGACGAGCCCTATAAATGATCTTTGAAAGTTTAATCTAAATGTGATCAAACCCCGAAATATACTGCGGTTTGTTGAATCTTCTGATTCGGCAAGTCCTCGCATCGCTAATTCACAGAATTTCACACATTTAATTATTTAATATAGACCATATCTATTTTTAGAAACATTTTCATTTTGATTCTGAATGTTAATCCAATACGCATAATCAAGCTGTGTTAGGATATTTTAATATCTCTAGCAGTGACAAATCTGTTTGACTTGAAATGAGTTTTCGAATTTTCATGTTTTTTAGTTTTTAAATCTCAAATTAACTAAATCCTTCGCTCCGGTCATGCTCCATGTATTTTCTCCTCGAAACAGAATATCCGAGTGGGGGAGAAAGAGGGATGAAGTTACAGGAAAATGGAGAAAGTTACACAACACAGAACTGCAGGCATTGTATTCTTCACCTGACATAATTACGAACATTAAATCCAGACGTTTGAGATGGGCAGGGCATGTAGCACATATGGGCGAATCTAGAAATGCCTATAGATTATTAGTTGGGAGGCCGGAGGAAAAAAGACCTTTGGGGAGGCCAAGACGTAGATGGGAAGATAATATTAAAATGGATTTGAGGGAGGTGGGATATGATAATAGAGACTGGATTAATCTTGCTTAGGATAGGGACCTATGGCGGGCTTATTTGAGGGCGGCAATGAACCTCCGGGTTCCTTAAAAGCAAGTAAGTAAGTAAGTCTAAAATTTATATTATTCTATAATGAAATATATTTTTAAAATGAACCCTAACCTCGACAATATCGTCGTAATGGAGACTGAAATTAAAAATCTGAAACAGAAATCAGTTCCTGTTTGTAATCCATTATTTATTGAAACGAAACATTTTTCAGCAGCCTTTTATTGCCCTCCATATATGAATAATCCGTCTGCCATTTGTTCTTTTTTATTTTTCTCACATATGCATTAAATTTCTCTAATACGTGTAAGAGTAGGCAAATGTAATTTTCTACCCATTCATTTTTATTTCTATTTCATATAATACAATGGAAGGAATAAAAATTTCACAGCAGAAGCTATCACGACTTCCTAAATAATATAAATCAAAGTGATCCGAAATCGAAGATTACTAAAATGTTACTTTCGTCTACTAGGTCGTGCCTCAGCGCGATTATCTAGTTCAGGAAACAGGATTAAGGTCCTGATCGCCATCGGGACGGTGATACACTACAACCACGATCGCGATTAGTGACTAATCTTATAGTGGTGACAGACTACAGTCTCTAATCGCGATTACCATCATCGCGATTAGCTCCGATCGCGATTACCGAAAATGTGGTGACACAGTATATAGTCACGCTTGGTCCCGTCTGGTCAACAGCTAAATTACTACAGAGAAAACAATTTTTTCTATGTAAATACGTATATGTTTCTTTCTCTTCTGGACAACACCTTAAGTTCATACTTTCTTTTGATGTTTATTCATTGTTTTTTTTTTCATGCAGCTTGATATGGGAATTTATTTGTTAAAATTTTTATATGCTTTACAATGTAAACTGATGGAATTTACATCATTACTATTTATAGTATTTTGAAAAGAGATTTTGTAACCTATAAACTTTATATCATCCTGCCAAAAATTTATATTATTTTGTAATAAACATATTTTTAAAATCAACCCTAACCTCAACGACAGCTTCGTAATGGAGACTGAAATTGAAAATCTGGAAAAGAAACCAGTTTCAGTTTCTAATCCATTATTTATTGAAATGAAACATCTTTCAGCAACCTTATATTGCTCTCTATAGGGTAAACTAGGGTCTGTTGGAAAGTCGGGCATGTTGGACACTCTGTACTTTAACGTGTTACCTCGCCACTTGTGGGCACCGCATTCTGCTAGAAGTCAATGACGGAAGTAGCCCCACTCGTGGCTACTTCCGTCATTGACTTCTAGCAGAATGTGGTGCCCACAAGTGGCGAGGTAACACGTTAAAGTACAGAGTGTCCAACATGCCCGACTGTCCAACAGACCCTAGTTTACCCTACATATGAAATATGAATAATTCGTCTGTCATTTGTTAATACATTTCTTTTTACTTTTCTCACATCTGCATTAAATTTCTTACTACGTCTAATAGTAGCCAAATTCAATTTCTAGCCATTCATTTTCGTTTCTATTTCATACTAGCCGTACCCTTGCGCTCCGCTGCACCCGTTAGAAATAAATATAAAGTAATTACATAATTAAAATAGGACGTTTGATCCAGAGAACATTCGTGTTTGTTAGAAGGATAAATCGTTTAATATGTTACTTAATTGAAATTGTATTTAAATAATTAAATTGCGATCATTTTGGTCCAGAGACCACTCATTTGGTGCAATGACAGTTCCTTTAACACATTTCTTATTTGTTATTACACGCAATAGTTAAATGAAGATTGACATATAATTTAGTTTTAATGTGTAAACTTTATATTACTTGCTATATGGTTCCATTGAATTATGGTAATAACTTAATTTTAACCCTTGTTTTCTACGTCTTCAGTAAATAGCGCTTGGCCCACTATGGTTCTGAAACCTTCAAATAACTTAAATAGTGATACAGCATAAACAGTGATATGTAATTATATTTCTTTCTTTCAAAAATGTAAGAATTCACGATCTCCTATGTACCATTGCCATGGAATGAATAAATGTGTTTTTTCTTCCTACTCAAAAATTTTATATTTTGCACATGGGAATTACTGCAGGAACAACAACGCTACAATCTGAGGCGGCGGTGAAAATGTAGTGTATTGTTATTTTAAAAGTCTATCAGACCTACAAAATTTTGCATAGAATAAAACTTATCGGAAATCATTTTTAAAGAAACTCTTGTTATGTAACATTTTTCACAAAAAACCAATAATAAGCGAGATATTTCGATTTAATTCAGGTCCCGTTAAATGAAGTATTTTGAATGTCATATATCCTAAAATCTAAATTACAACGAACTTAATTTATATTTCAATTTTCATCGAAATCCGTTCAGCCATTATCGCGTGAAAAGGTAACAAACATCCAAGCAGACAGACATCCAAAAAAAATGTCAAAAAAGCGATTTTCGGTCTCAGGATGAATAATTATACATGTTAACACAAATTATTTTTGGAAAAGCGAAAATGACCAGAAAATTTTCGGCTACATATTTATTATTAGTATATATTATATTATATTATATTATATTATATTATATTATATTATATTATATTATATTATATTATATTATATTATATAAAAAGTGCATTGATAACGGATGTACTCCGATAAGAAAGTTTTTAATTTGTTGTGGGGGCTCTTGAATCCCAGAAGCAACAACTTTTACAACAGCGCAACATAATCTGCTTGGCTCATTACCCAATTTTTTTGTATTGCATTTATTGCATATATAGTCTATTTTGTGTATTTTAACACGATTCGATTGAGCATAGTTAAAATTTGAATTATAAAATAATGGATTGCTAAGCTAACGTACTATTACTGCATACTAAATCAATACACTCTCGTTGTTCGTTAATTCTCTGAGATTAAAATGAGTGTGTACATAAATATTATTTTAAGAAATACAGAAAACGAATGTACAAAAAAGCCTATCAAATTTTCTGTGCATAGGAAGCTATTTTAATCTTACCTGTCCTCGATTTACTAAGAAGTTACTGTAATAACATTATAGCAGTATCTCCATCTAGAGAAACTACACTTTCCAATGGTGAAATAATAATTAATTATACAAATCGGTTAATTTAGCTTCCGATATTACTTCATACAAACACAGAAACATTGTCTGTAGGCTAAGTTTAATAGCTTTCGATTGTTGCTGTCCAAGGCCCCTTTTTCGATTGTTGTTGTCCAAGGCCCCTTATAGACGAAGTCATTTGTTATTTCATTGCACCGTCTTAGATGGCGTTATTTTAATTTTAAAACTCATTTATATCATTAAATATCAGTCCTATCAAAATTTTATAAAGAATACAACTTATCGGAAATCATTTTTAAAGAAACTTTTGTTATGTAACTTTTTCACAAAAATCAATAATAAGCGAGATATTTCGATTTATTTAATTCAGGCCCCCTTATAACCCCCTTTTAAATAAAGTATTTTGAATGCCATATAGCCTAAAATATAAGTTACAACGAACTTAATTTATATTCCAATTTTCATATAAATCGGTTCAGCCATTATCGCGTGAAAAGGTAACAAACATATAGACAGACATACAAACAAAAATTTCAAAAAAGCCATTTTCGGTTTCAGGGTGGTTAATTATATATGTTAGGACCAATTATTTTTGGAAAATCGAAAATTACCAGAAAAATTTCGGCTACAGATTTATTAGGCTATTGGTATAGATAATACAAAGGAAGGGGTAACAAAATTCCACAGCAGAAGCTATCACGACGTCCTAAATAATATAATATATATAATATATAATATATATAATATATTTGATAGATAATCGCGCTGAGGCACGGCCCAATGGACGAAAGTAACATTTTGGTAATCTTTGGTTTCGAATCACCTTGATTTATATTATTTAGGAAGTCGTAATAGCTTCTGCTGTGGAATTTTGTTACCCCTTCCATTATATTATATGAAATAGATACGAAAATGAATGGCTAGAAATTGAATTTGGCTGCTATTAGACGTAGTGAAGAAATTTAATGCAGATGTGAGAAAAGTAAAAAGAAATGTATTAACAAATGATAGACGAATTATTCATATTTCATATATATAGAGAGCAATAGAAGGCTGCTGAAAGATGTTTCAATTCAATAAATAATGGATTACAAACTGAAACTAGTTTCTTTTCCAGATTTTCAATTTCAGTCTCCATTACGACGCTAACGTTGAGGTTAGGGTTGTTTTTAAAAATATGTTTATTACAAAATAATATAAATTTTTGGCATGATGATATAAAGTTTATATGTTATAAAATTTCTTTTCAAATAATATAAATAGTAATGATATAAATTGTATCAATTTACATTGTAAAGCATATAAAAATTTTAACAAATAAATTCCCATATCAAGCTGCAAGAAAAAAAAAAAAACAATGAACAAACATCAAAAGAAAGTATGAACTTAAGGTGTTGTCCAGAAGGGAAACAAACATATGCGTATTTACATAGAGAAAATTGTTTCTCCTATGGTAATTCAGCTGTTGACCAGACGGGACCAAGCGTGACTATACAGGGTGATTCATTATTACGTGTAAATACTTTGTGTGTGTAATGTAGAGGTGAAACTAAGACTAAAACGTTCTATACAACTTTTTCTCAAAACCTTTAATTCCAGAGTTAACGCCATTTTGCTTGGAACTTGCGCTCCCAAACAAAGAAAGGATAACACACCAAATGTAAACTAATTATCACTTTCGTACAGGACTGCTCAGGATATGGGTTTAGCGACTTTGGTTATTTTGTACTGAAGTCCAAATGCACTGTACGAAAGTGATAATTAGTTTACATTTGGTGTGTTATCCTTTCTTTGTTTGGGAGCGCAAGTTCCAAGCAAAATGGCGTTAACTCTGGAATTAAAGGTTTTGAGAAAAAGTTGTATAGAACGTTTTAGTCTTAGTTTCACCTCTACAATACACACACAAAGTATTTACACGCAATAATGAATCACCCTGTATAATGTTTATTTATTTATTTATTTAAATTCAAATATACAGAATAAAGAAATATAATTACAAAACAAACTAACAGAAATACAAATAAAATAATACAAGCAATATAAAAAGAAGAAAACAGTAATATTAACAAAATTTGAGACCGAATGAGCAGCGCTCGTGCTCGGTCGCAGTTCAGATATAATATTAAAATAAAAAATAATAATAATATAAATAAATAAGTAAAATAAAATAGGAACTAAAATATAATTACAGCGGCAATGGAATTATATAATATAATATTAAAACTAGAGAAGAATAATATCGCACGTGAAAAGTAGGACTAATATATATTTCAAAATTATAGAATACAAATATAATATAGGTTGATTAATTCATACACATAGGCTATAAATTTATTTAATCAAATTGAAGATATTAACACGTTTCTAATTTTCTTGTTATATGTTAGTGGGTTACATGTTAGAAGTTCTGGGTGTAATTTAGTTAAAGCATTGTACAACCGAGGGCCAAAATTTATGCTATGCTTTAGACCAGCATATATATATATATATATATATATATATATATATATATATATATATATATATATTAGTGCAGAGGGAGGCCACTAGAGGGAACCCAAGAGATGGAGCTTAATCTGAGACGATTCTAACCGGCGTCGGGGTTGTATCCGGCGTGGCTTAGTGGATAAAGCATCAGCACGTAGAGCTGAAAACCCGGGTTCAAATCCCGGCGCCGGAGAGAATTTTTCTCCGTTCCATCACTCTTTCATTTAGACCAGCAGATGTGAGACATTTAGGTTCTACTAATGTTGAATTAATATTTCGTCTTGTGTCATAATTGTGTGTCTGTAATAAAAAATTATTACGATTTTTATGATAAAATTTTAACAGCGTATACTTATAAATTTGTTCAATATTAAATACATTAAATTCAGAATAAATTAATTTAGTTGGATAATCGAAACGTTTCTTCAAACAAATTTTAATTATTCATTTTTGTAGTAAATGTGTCACCACATTTTCGGTAATCGCGATCGGAGATAATCGCGATTAGTGACTGTAGTCTGTCACCAGTATTACAGTCGGCCGGGTTTGGTTTGCACGCGCCAACAATGGATGTGAAGGCCAGCCTGGTGACTATGATACCACAACGGAGGACACCGAGCTCAATTCTTTTGTTCTTTTTATTGGGTTATGTAACTCGCTCTATCAATTGTAAGGTTATCAAGCGTGGACGCAATTAGTGACAGCCCTATGAGGTTAAGATCGCCGCTAGATAGTAGGATAATCTCCTCGTAAGCAGGGAAACCCAGCCAGGTATCAGTCCATGGGGGCCCGAAATCTCGTTTCGAGAGACCATTTTCTCCACGCACGCCGATTATATTACCAGAGTTTTCAAGTTGATATGTCAGGAAACTACGCCAAATAAAACCTAACATTCATTATCTCCTTGTGGAGTGATGGATACCTTCCTTCCTTTCTTCGTAATGTTTCGCCTCCTCCTACCACACACTTTAAAATCAAGTGCGATGTACGGGAGGGTATTATGTTTTTCCCAATACTGTACAGGCGCACACTGCAGGCTCCCTGGTAATGTGGTCAGAACGGCACAGAGCCCTAGCTAGGACTACACAGGACAAAGAATAAACAGCCGGTCCGTGGATGGGACATTAATATTAGTTCCACTTTTTTCCATTTTGTTTTTCTTAAGAGTATGCGGTACTGAGTTCTGATGAAACATTTCAATTCTTACCATTTTTCAGTTTAACCACCAAAAAATAATTTTCCCATGCTAAATAACTGTGCAAAGGTTAATTTGATTATTCCAATAGTAGAGACATAAATATCAATTCTTTTAACTTCCGACACTTACTTCGGGGTCGTTTTTCATCCCACATCACATTTTACTCTTAATATCTACATCAATATGCTGTGAAACGTTCTTGTAACCTAGATATCTTATCCATAATTATTTTAGTTTCATTTACAATTATGATTATTATTTCATAATTATATATATTCATTTTTATTTTTTCAGTTTATTGTTTGGGGTCGTGGATGAGACCAGCTATAGAACACGTCTTTATTTTGTAGTTAGATTTATTTTGAATTTAAACTTTAAATAAATTTTTTACATTTATTGACAAAAATAAACATATTCTTGAATTACTCCAACTGAAATATTACGCAATGCCATTGTTATAACGTAATTTTAGGATTACAAATATTCAGTTACAACCAGAGAGTTGATGACAAAGCAACACACGATTTCACTCATCGTAAATGATTTTGTAAGGCTAGAAGAGAGATATACGTAGTCTGGAACAAGAGCTACAGGATATTACAAACAGGATCACGATAAAATTAGGTCCACAGGCGATGGGTAAATTGTTGTAGATTCAAGAGCAATTGTATTTGTAAAATAAGGTTCTTGTACTTTCTACTGCATCAGGTGATGAGATTAAATTAATTAATTGTCTAAATATAATAATTAGCAGAATTTATCCGATAATGTATGTATTTATTAACACTACAATTGGGTATACACCCGGTGGCAGTGATATATAATATACAATAATATCATTATAATTATACAATAATTACAGCAATAAAAGAAAAAAAAATAAACCTAAATTTATTTCTAACTATAAATAAATAGATGCAATAAACCTAGGACTATAAATAAAAACTATATAATAACGCCTAACAATAAGCAAAAGTAAACCTAACTTATAAGTACTTCTGTTTCACCCAACTATTACCAATTTAAGTAATTACGTATCACCTTAATTAATTACAAATCAACTTAATTACATATCAACTTAATTACATATCACCTTAATTTATTTACGTATCAACTAAATTACATATCATCTTAATTAATTACATATCAACTTAATTAATTACATGACACAACTTAAATAATTACACTGCACCTACAATTACATTTTCAGTATAATCTTCTCAACCTTTCCTTAAATGTATTGATTTTGAGAGGACCACCCTGAAAGATTGCCGCAGGTAAGCTGTTCCAGTCTACTATTGTGCGGTTAACAAAGGAAAATTTTGCCACGTCCGTTCTTTGTTTTCTACATTTAAACTTCATAATATGATCTGCCCTGCCTAAGTATGATGGTGTTGCTAACCTAGCATTGATGTCGGTCCGTGCTTTGTGTCCCATTTGTGCCTTAAACAATGCGGTGAGTCTGGTTTTTCGTCGCCTTGTTTTGAGAGATTCCCACCCTAAGTCTTTTACTATCTCTCCACCACGTCCCTTTCCCATTTTGACCTTACCTTTTATATTTTATTTGAAGGAAAGTAAAAGCGTTCTTTGGTAACTGAAGAAATAGAAACAGAGATATAGAATAAATAGTCCGCCATTAAACTAATTACATTAATTAATTGTTTAAACATAATGAGTAACTCCAGGTGCAATAAAAACTTCAAATTTGCTTATATATATATATATATACATATATATATATAATGCATAAACCTATAAAATACAGTCCACACGTATGGAGTAACGGCTAGTGCGTCAGGCGAAACCAGGTGGCCCGGGTTCGAATCCTGGTCGAGACAAGTTATCTGGTTGAGGTTATTTCCGAGGTTTTCCCTCAACCCATTATGACAAATGGTGGGTAACTATTGGTGCTGGACCCAGGACTCATTTCATCGGCATTATCACCTTCACTTCACTCAGACGCTAAATAACCTGAGATGTTGATACTTCGTTGTAAAATAACTCACTATAAATTGCTCTAATTGTTTACAATGAACATGCTTGTGGTCAAAAAAGACCCCAGATAGCTAAGTACAATGAAATTCTGAGGTTGTTAAGATGCGAGGGTAAAAGGGATAAACTAACCTGACCGTCAGATATTTACCTTTAATGCTGTTTCCCTCATAAGTTTTTATTTTTACATTTTTATTGTAGGAAATTACATTTCTCAAAAACTTAGTACTGTACGATCATGCAATGACATTTTATTGCATGTTTTAAACACTGTGCTCTATAGGAACGTGTGCTAGTTTTGTACTTTGAAATATAAAGCCAGTATAATTTTTATGCACGGTTTTAAGAAAGAATTTCTTCCAAACCACAAATGATAACAAAAAATAAATATGGTGAAGAATGGGTATGACGAAGAAAAATTCTCTCTGGCACCTGGATACGATCCCTGGTTTCTAACTCTACGTGTTGACGATTTATCCACTAAGCCAAACGGAATTAAAATCCCGATGCCGGATTGAATGCTTCTCAGTTTTAGTTCTACCTCTCTGATCCCCTTTGGTGGCCTACCCTCGCGTACTGTGTCACAGGATATGTGACAGTGGCACAATGTCCAACACTATGTACAGAGGTGCACCCATTAAGAGCGACTAAGTGGTCGGGGTCGGAACATGGGGCTGTCTTGAATCACAAAGTTATTACTTACGCTTATCTTAATACTATGATGTACCGAAGTACCTAATATGATATTTCCGTGTAGGAATTCTGCAATACCATACGACGAAGAATGTGTAGGACGGAGAAAAATTCTCTCCGGCACCGGCATTCCAACCCGGGGTTCAGCTGTAGGTGCTGAATCGGTGTGGCTTAGTGGATAAAGCGAAAGGACGTAGAGCTGAAAACTCAGGTTCGAATCCCGGTGCCGGAGAGAATTTTTCTCCATTCTACCCATTCTTCACTATATGGTAATACAGAATTCCTGCACGGAAATAGCCAACGTGCTTCGGCACATCACAGTAATATAGAAAATATATACGCAATTCCATTACTCAATTTTATTATACAGCTACTTGTTAAACTATGAAAGTACAGGGACATCATTTTATTTTTACTAACATTTTTAATATTAACCTGTCTATACCTTTAGAGAACCGGAAACACCGCTTGCTCCCCCCTCCAAGACTGGAGTTCGATGATACTGGCGTAAAACACAAATCACTCTACTAGGTATAGGAAGGAAGAAAAGTAGTTCATCCATTTACGTAAACTAGGAAATATCGCGATTTTGAGTTTGATAATTTTCATTAGGTTTTTCTTTAATCAAAGTACAGTATTGTATTAAGAATCAGTGTTTTTACTCACGAAGTGAGTTATCCATGCGAACGTATTCATTATGCAGTGTATATTATACTGTCTACAGCACATTAGCGTACAATATAGAGAAAGAAGTTAAATTGAAAAATAATCATAATATGAATATTTAAACACAATTTTGAAAATGGTGGCCGTTCATTTCGATACAGGCTTCAGTTCTTTTGTGCATATTATCGCACTATAGACTATTGCATCTAATTCCAATTGCCAGTTTCGTCCTTTGTACTAGTAACTCATGTTGAAATAATTCTGTACCTACTCTACGTACTGTAAATTCAATCTTCACTTCTGCCCGACCCGAAAATATAAAATTACTCAGACATGCTATCTACTGTCCTTGCAAGTGGTTATGCCGCAGGATTATAGAAAGGGAGGAAATCACATGACAGTTAATTACTTAACGAGGCCCTTTTATTTAAGTTAAATTAAACAGCTGTATAATATTACGTAAACTCCCAATTCCTAAGAGAAATTAATGTTTTCAGAAAAGAGCTAAGACAGCCCAGCTATTACAGAGAGGCGAGCAGAAGCAGGTGGGGGAAATCGGGATGCGACGTAGGCAAAAGGACAGTACCTGTGTGAAAATATGATTCAATATTGAAAGCTCTTTCGTCACTGGAAAACGCGAACATATTTCTGGAACGTACTATACTCAGTAACTCAGTACTGCTTACTATCTGCGGTCTTGGTTCTGTGTGGAGTTGGAACTTCCTTAGTAGAAGGGGTGGGAGTGAAGTACATTCAAAAACTCAGGTACAATAAAAATTGAAGTAAAAATAAAATAATGTCCCTGTAGAAAAAAATCTTCATTCATTAATTCATTCATATGCAATCTGATTTATGGGTAAGATATGCATTTTTTCTATTTAACTTTTAAGGCCCAAATTTACAAACAAAAATATACATCTGAAAATTTCAACATCAACTAATCTCAATGAAAGGAATAAAATTACTGTTTCCAATATCACTGAAATCACGTTTAAAATTCAGAAGCTCATATCCTGCATTTCTATTACCCAAAATTGGTTACTTAATACTCTCGTCTTTAAAGTGGCGTTAACTATTAATATTTATACACAAACGTCAAAATGTCGATGCCTGTTCAATATTACTACTATCCGCAATGTACTTCCATTTTCTGAGGAATCAAGAGATTGCCTAGATTTAGCTTTTTGATTAAATACAGTTATGTCAAATTCCTTTGAGGTAATATTAAACACGAAAAATGATCGTTGCAAATTATTTTAAGTTTCAGTAAATAAAACAGCGTCATCACCATCACGAAAAGAAAGACTCCTTTTTCCCCATGGAGCACCATTCCACTTTTCGTGATTGCAAAATGACAACCATAGGCAGCCTAAATAGAATAAATCGCCTCAATTTTCAGCACTGTCAAACATTGCTGATTACTTGTTCCATGTTTGCGTTTTGTTTATCTGTATTCAAGATTGGGACATATCAGCGTACAAGGTAAACAGAAAAAAAATACTACGTAGTTAATGCTGCTATCACATGCGTGATAATTTTCATTGTTACATAATTTATAAAACGAAGGACGAATACATTGTATTGGTTATCTGCTTTTGACTACGCGTGTTACAATTCCGCCTTTAGGATAGCTCAAGGCAATTGAACTGATACTACACTCGCGAAAAAAAGAGAAATATAGCGTCCTCAAAATTAAACAATATCTCCCTCAAATGGCCTGGATTTAGGGAAAAGATAAATTTTACTTTACTTGCCATTACATCAGAGTTTCACAACTTCGTCGTTAAAATATCCCTCTGTTCTTACTTACAGGGAGACTCCACACACAATCATGAAAATGTTCCAAAAAAATGTATCGGCTATTTCACTTCTTTAGAAGTATATTTTCACACCCCAAAATGGATTTAGTTCAATTCTAATTACAAATATGTTATTTTTTAATCAGTCTGTAAGGGGGCGTGGCATTTAATGAGCAGTCAAATGCAATTTTCATCAAATAATTCTTTTTTACAAACTTCTGAACACAAGTGCAATAACTTCTTGATCTAAAGTTGGCTCCCTGAAGTCATTGATGTATGTAGCAGGTGAGAATATTACTCTAAATTCACATAAAATATTCATTTTACTTTCAAATCCATTTTTCCGTAAGTATATTTTTCATGATTCAACACCAACTTTTTTACGCCGAATATTAATCAATCTGGATGAAATTATTCCTGAAAGTATTTATAAGATAGCTGCATGTTTCTATGCATTTATTTTGTGAGAAAAGGTAGCAGTTCATCTTATTAATATGTTTAATGAATTATATCTATACTAATAATAAATCCGTAGCCGAAATTTTTCTGGTAATTTTCGATTTTCCAAAAATAATTAGTCCTAACATATATAATTAACCACCCTGAAACCGAAAATCGCTTTTTTGAAATTTTTGTTTGTCTGTCTGTCTGTATGTTTGTTACCTTTTCACGCGATAATGCCTGAACGGATTTCGATAAAAACTGGAATATAAATTAAGTTCGTTGTAACTTCGATTTTAGGCTATATGGCTTTCAAAATACTTCATTTAACGGGACCTGAATTAAATCGAAATATCTCGCTTATTATTGGTTTTTTGTGAAAAATGTTACATAACAAAAGTTTCTTTAAATATGATTTCCGATAAGTTTTATTCCTTGACAAATTTTGATAGGACTGATATTTAATGAGATAAATGAGTTTTAAAATTAAAATAATTGTCATCTAAGGCCGTGTAATGAATTAAAAAACAAATGACTTCGTCTATAAGGGGCCTTGGACAGCAACAATCGAAAGCTATGAAAGATAGCCTACAGGGAATGTTTCTGTGTTTGTATGAAGTAATATCGGAAGCTAAATTAACCGATTTGTATAATTAATTATTATTTCACCATTGGAAAGTGTAGTTTCTCTAGCTGGACATAATGCTATAATGTTATTACAGTAACTTCTGATATAATATAATATAATATAATATAATATAATATAATATAATATAATATAATATAATATAATATAATATAATATAATGTAATATAATATAATTTAAGTTATTTGAAGGGTTCAGAACCATAGTGGGCCAAGCGCCATTTACTGAATACGTAGAAAATAAGGGTTAAAATTAAGTTATTACCATAATTCAATGGAAACCTATAACAAGTAAAATAAAATATACACATTAAATCTAAATGATATGTCAATCTTCATTAAGCTATGGTTGCATGTAATAAAAATTAAGAAACATATTAAAGGAATTGTCATTGCACCAAATGAGTGTCTCTGGACCAAAATGATCGCATTTTAATTATTTGGATGCAATTTAAATTAAGTAACATATTAAACGATTTATCCTTCTATCAAACACGAATGTTCTCTGGATCAAACGTCCTATTTTAATTATGTAATTACTTTATATTTATTTCTAACGGGTGCAGCGGAGCGCATGGGTACGGCTAGTAAAAAATAAAAGTTTCAAAATAAAAAAAAATTAAGTGAAAAATGAGATATTTCATAAGATGAATGCAAATAAATGTTTCTCTGTGACTTGTGAATGTAACCGCAGAAAAGGAAGTTTAAAAATTGGCATGATCTACTAAAAACTTGGGTTTGAAAATATTTCTAAAGTAAACAGAAAAAATTTAAAGTCAAAAGTAAAGAACATTTGGAAGTTCAAAACTTGGATTTTGTTAGTCCTTTACATAGTAATAAACATGCTCTCAAAATTTGAATTATAAATCATGATTAAAAGAAAAGTTATCATTTTTAGTGGTGTGTCCTCTTAAAGGAAAAATAATTGTATCTTAAAGACATCACATAGCCTAACTTCTTTACAGTTCAGCTCCCTTTTTAGCCAGTCTTCTAACGACGTTATATCAACTGCGAAATCGTGTAGCATGAGTGGAATTGGTGATGACGACATGGTACTCGTATTTCGCGACATGAGGGTGAAGCTTCACGTTGACACTTGGCACATACACTGTGTTCCAAGGGTCATGGTTGGATTTCAGAGGAATTTATTTGTTAATGAATAGAGGTGGAAATGCCATATTGGTCCCAGATGAGAATAAAAATCTTTAAGTTTCTCGTCTGTAAGTTTGAGGCACTGACACGGTACCGATCGAACAAATGCATTAATATTTATTGTACCAATTAATTATAGGCCTACAAGATGTATGTCCAAAGAAATGGGTAATGTGTTTTGTGGCTGGAAAAATTTGAATCTGTGACTCGTGTACGAAGTGAATTTCGTCGCGTATTTAACGAAGAGCCATCACAAGAGAATAACATTCGCCGTTGCGATACTGTTAAAACAAACCGGAAACCTATTGGAGAAAAAGCGTACTAGAAGACCATCCATAAAAGAAGAAACGGTAGAAGTCATCCGAAGGAAATTTGTCCAAAGTCCAAAAGAGAAAAAAATGAGTACAAATGTGTCACGTGCGACGATCAAGAAACCACATGTTTTCGATGTTAAGATCGTGCAGTCTCGGTGCAAAGAATGTTTCAAGCATAGCAACATACTGCTCGACAATCGATGGACGCCGTTAGCCAATTATTTGGAAGGCGCGTCATGTTACCTAACGGTGACATTCCATCATGGCCTGCGAGTTCCCCCGATCTCAGTATTTGCGATTTCTTCCTGTGGGGACATTTTATAAGCAATGTTTTTCCGCACACGACCTGCAAACATCGCTGAACTAAAATAAAGGATTGAAGAAGAAATCACTGGCATTCCTCGAGACATGATGCAACGAGCATTCCAGAGTTTTCACACCAGGCTATCAGAATGTGTACGCTGCATTGGACCACACCTTTCCGATGTCATATTCAAGATGTAACATGACAAGTGACATTTTGTAATGATGGCAACATAAAATGGCATATTATCTATATGTACTTCCATCAGTAAATGAGCCGGTCAGAGCAGAAGTCAAGAATGGGTAGCGGGGGTTAAAATAAACATTCTGTAAAATACAGCGCAAAGTGGCAATTAATATTCAATTTATTTGAACTATTAGTAATCAGTGGATAGCAAGAAGGCCATATTAATTGCTATTTTGCGCTGTATTTTACAGAATTTTTACTTTGAACCTGATTACTCAATTTTGACTTACACCACTTTTGCTCTGAACGGCTCAAATAATGTTTCTACCGTGTTTATTCGTGACATTTACGTACATTCAAAATTTCCCGTTTTCCTGCGCCACTCTGTATTATAAAGAGATCACGAGTTGACACTACAGAGAGCATTAGAGGTGTACATGAACTGTGCTTAATCTCAAATCAATACAATGTACAAATTTCTACTTACTTACTTACAAATCGCTTTTAGAGAATCCGGAGGTTTATTGTCCTCCTCACATAAACTCGCCATTGATTCATAACTTGAGCAAGATTAACTCAGTATAAGCATCATACCCCACATCCCTCAAATCCATGTTAATATTATCCTCCCATCTACGGCTCAGTCTCCCTAAAGATCTTTTTCCTCAGGTCTTCCAAATAACTGTATATGCATTTCCGGATTCACCCATACCTGCTACATGCCCATCTCAAACGTTTGGATTTAATGTTCCTAATTATGTTAGGTGAAGAATGCAATGCGTGTTGTTCTGTGTTGTGTAACTTTCTCCATTCTTCTATAACTTCATCCCTCTTAGCATTTTATTCTCGAACTTCCTTAACCTCCGTTCCTCTCTCAAAGTGACAATCCAAATTTCACAATATACAGAAGTACCGGTAATATATCTGCAGTGCTTGGGAAGAGTGACAAAAGTCAGTTTCCACAAACCTTTTTTGATAATTTATTGACAACTTACACTGGTTTATATCGATTTGATTTTTTTTCTGTATGAATTATTGTAATGGGAGAAATACTTATGTATTTTTTTCCAAGCGAGCAGACGTTCCATAAATTGTCAATAAATTATCAAAAAAGGTTTGTGGAAACTGACTTACGTCACCGTTTTATAAATTCAAACTTTGGGTTCTTTTAAAGCAGACTAGATGATAAAAATCTTCTGAATCTAATAATAGCAGGCATTTCTCATATTTATTCTGCGTTTAATTTCCTCTCGAATGTCATTTATTTTTGTTACTGTTGTTCCAAGATATTTGAATTTTTCACCTCTTCAATTTCAATTTATATATTTCCATTTCGTACTATGTTCTGCTCACGAGTCATACTCATATACTTTGTTTTTTGTGGGATTTACTTCCAAACCTATCTCATTATTTGCTTCAAGTAAAATCCCCCCCGCCCCCCAATAATACAAAAGTAATGGCAATCTGGGGAACAAACCATCTATACTAATAATAAATCTGTAGCCGAAATTTTTCTGGTAATTTTCGATTTTACAAAAATAATTGGTCTAATATATGTAATTAACCACCCTGAAACCGAAAATCGCTTGTTTGAAATTTTTGTTTGAATGTCTGTCTGTCTGTCTGTCTGTATGTTTGTTACCTTTTCACGCGATAATGGCTGAACGGATTTCGATGAAAATTGGAATATGAATTAAGTTCGTTGTAACTTAGATTTTAGGCTATATGGCTTTCAAAATACATTATTTAAAAGAGGGATTATAAGGGGGCCTGAATTAAATAAATCGATATATCTCGCTTATTATTGATTTTTGTGAAAAATGTTACATAACAAAAGTTTCTTTAAAAATGATTTCTGATAAGTTTTATTCTTTGAAAATTTTGATAGGACCGATATTTAATGAGATAAATGAGTTTTAAAATTAAAATAACTGCCATCTAAGGCGGTGTATTGAAATAACAAATGACTTCGTCTGTAAGGGGCCTTGACACAACAATCGAAAGCTATGAAAGATAGCCTACAGACAATGTTTCTGTGTTTTATGAAGTAATATCGGAATCTAAATTAACCGATTTGTATAATTAATTATTATTTCATCATTGGAAAGTGTAGTTTCTCTGGATGGACATAATGCTATAATGTTATTACAGTAACTTGTGAGTGAATTGAGGACAGGTGAGATTAAAATAGTTTCTTATGCACAGAAAACTTGATAGGTTATTCTGTATATTCATTTCCTGTATTTCTGAAACTAATGTTTATGAACATATTCATTTTTATCTCAGAGAATTAACGAATAACGAGAGTGTATTGATTTAGTATGCAGTAATACTACGTTAGCTTAGCAATCCATTATTTTATAATTCAAATTTTAACTATGCTCAATTGAATCCTGTTAAAATACATAAAATATATATGCAATAAATGCAATGCAAAAAAATTGGGTAATGAGCCAAGCAGATTACGTTGCGCTGTTGTAAAAGCTGTTCCTCCTGAGATTCAAGAGCTCCCACAACAAATTAAAAACTTTCTAATTCGAGTACATCCGTTATCAACACACTTTTTACATAATATAATATAATATAATATAATATAATATAATATAATATAATATAATATAATATAATATAATATAATATAATATAATATAATATAATACAATATAATACAATATAATATAAACATAATAATAAATCTATAGCCAAAACTTTTCTTTTAATTTTCGCGTTTCCAAAAATAATTGGTAATAACAATTAAGAAACATGTTAAAGGAATTGTCATTGCACCAAATGAGTGGTCTCTGGATCAAAATGATCGCGTTTTAATATTTTAAATGCAATTTAAATTAAGTAACATATTAAACGATTTATCCTTCTATCAAACACGAATGTTCCCTGGATCAAATGTCCAATTTTAATTATGTAATTACTTTATATTTATTTCTAACGGGTGCACCGGAGCGCACGGGTACGGCTAGTTTAAAATATAGTATTACAAATAATCGAATTACAAACTAAATGGATCCCTTCGGTTGACCTTGGTTGCACTCTCTTCCACGTACACTCCAGATACATAGAAAATGAATTGGTCATATTCCAACGACAATGAAAACAATGCTTATCACGAAAGTGAGGCGAGAAACTGTGTTAACATTTTACAAATTATTGGCAATTCCAACACCTCTGGATCAGAGTCGTGGACATTTACGAATAAAAGAAAATAAGACTCAGAGATAAGGTTTGTAAGGCCTCTGACAAAACAGAGGCTAATGGACCATAACAAGTAATATTGCATTCGAAATCGTAATTACTGTCCACACAGTAAACACGTACGGAAGCAATTAAGTAATCACCTCAGATGAATGGCTCCCGATGGAACTCCACCAAATCTCTTAAATTAACAGAACGACAGAAGGATGGCCCTGAAAACGATGGAAGGAGAAATTTCTTCGTCATAGCTTAGATAAAACTGACCGAGAACTCTAATCCACAAATCTATTGATGGTAACTAAATGATCCATTCATTCATAGTTTTCTGCCCAGAGGCACGAGTTTCACTGCAAACCCGGCAAACGCCAATCTTTCCTATTTTCTACCTTCATTTCTGTCTCCGCATATGATCCATATATCTTAATGTCGTCTATCACCTGATATCTTCTTCTGCCGCGAACTCTTCTCCCGTTCATCATTTCTTCCAGTGCATCCTTCAGCAAGCAGTTTCTTCTTAGCCAGTGACCCAGCCAATTCCTTTTTCTCTTCCTTATCAGTTTCAGCATCATTCTTTCGTCACCGAATCTTTCCAAAACAGCTTCGTTTCTTATTCTGTCTGTCCATTTCACACGCTACATTCTTCTCCATATCCATATTTCAATTGCTTCTAATCGCTTGTCTTTACTTTGTCGTAATGTCCATGCTTCTGCATCACACAATGCCACGCTCCACACAAAACACTTCATTAGCCTCTTCCTTACTTAATTTTCCGGACGTCTGCAGAAGATGTTCCTTTTCCTATTAAAAGCACACCTTGCCATTGCTATCCTCCTTTTGACTTCCAAGAAGCACTTCATGTTACTGCTTATTGGAAAGATCACGCCATGTTTGTAGTTTTTCTTGGGATATATCAATACGATATCTTCCCGTTGCTTTCCGCACACCACTCTATCGTTCACATCTTAAAAGACCGCAGGAGGTACCAGCTGTAGCTGAGAGTGGATTTGACTAACTAGACCCTCCGAACTTCACCGAAATTCACAGCAGGGATTAAATATCCGTTCCATCAGAGTTTTTGACCCGCTCAGAGATCGGGAAATCCCAAATAACATTAGCCTATTATGGTTTCCAATTTCTGAATTATGATCACCCCATATATACTACTCGAGCTAAATAACAGCTGTGGGCTAAGTGAGATGATGATAAATGCAAACAAGACGACAATCGTGGTCATAGGCAGAAAAATAAAGAAGGTAAACTTGTGAATTCTAAATGAGGCAGTACAACAAGTGGACAGCTCCAAATACTTGGGATATATACTATAAGCAGTAACATGAGCTGCTGCCAAGAAGTTAAAAAGAGGATAGCAATGGCAAAGGAAGCTTTTAATAGAAAAAGGAGTATCTTCTGCTGACCTCTGGAAAAATAACTAAGGGGCGGACTAATTATCTGCTTTGTGTGGAGTGTAGCATTGTATGGGGCAGAAAAATAGACATTACGACGATGTGAAGAGAAGCAACTAGAATCATTTTCAATGTGGATATGGAGAAGAATGGAGAGTGAGAAATGAACATACACAATAAGAACGAAGCTATGTTGGAAAGAGTGGGTGAAGAAAGACTGATGCTGAAACTGATTGGGAAGAAAAAAGAAATTGGCTGGGTCACTGACTAAGAAGAAACTGCCTACTGAAGGATGTACTGGAAGGAATGGTGAACGGGAGAAGAGTTCGGGGCAGATGAAGCTATCAAACAATAAACAATATTAAGATACATGGATCATAAACGGAGACCAAGAGGAAGGCAAAAAATAGGAAAGAGTGGAGAATGCTGGGTTTGCAGTGAAAGACATGCACTTGGGCAGAACACTACGAATGAATTACTCCATAATTACAAATGGACGCATAGCACGCCATATTATAATGAAACAAATGTGTCGTGTATTATATAATCTACTTCCATTACTATGAGCTTATCATAGTAAACTACGTAATTCAACGTTATCGGTCTGCAGACCGTATAAAAGAAGTCGGTGGAGCTCTTCGTTTTCACCGTGACGGCGTACCATTCACAGCAGAGCAGTTGCCTTACAACAAGACAATGAGAACATCACTGTTGATCTTCGTCCTCGCTGCATTCGTGTCCATCGTCTTGTTTGGTAAGTTCCACACTTCAATGCCCGGTTCACTGTTACCGACACCAAATCTTCCACATTTCGCTCCCTGGTGCACGAAATTATAAATATAAAAATTCGTTGCACTTATGCCCTTCGAATAGGCCTACTTCGTCTGATTCCCGCCCTTCGCTTTTTGAAGACATATTCCCTTCCCAGTTCTTTGTTCATTTTCCCTTCCTTTCTTCATTTCCATTTCTTGATTATCATCATTCTTGATTATGCAAATCTAGTCTTTCAGGTGAAGCTTCCTGTAAAGCAGATTTGAATAATTTCAAGGGAAAAATTGTTCCGGGCCGCATATCAAATCCCGGGACCTCTGGTTGAACGTACCATCGCTCTACCACTGAGCTACCCGGGAACTCCACCCGACACCGTCTCAAGTTTTCCCTTTATATCCACACAACTCGCGTGGGCTGACGAAACGCCAGAGACCCACATCGAGTGCACACAACCTCTGTGTGACTTGGAATTGTGGTTTTCTGTTAACGTACACAGTAACGTATATATTATGCAAATCTAGTCTTTCAGGTGAAGTTTTCTGTAAAGCAGATTTGAATAATTTGAGTTCCCGGGTAGCTCAGTGGTAGAGCGCTGGTACGTTCAACCAGAGGTCCCGGGATCTATACCCGGCCCCGGAACAATTTTTCCCTTGAAATTATTCAAATCTGCTTTACAGGAAGCTTCACCTGAAACACTAGATTTGCATAATATATACGTCACTGTGTACGTTAACAGAAAACCACAATTCCAAGTCACACAGAGATTGTGTGCACTCGGTCTCTGGCGTTTCGTCAGCCCACGCGAGTTATGTGGATATAAAGGGAAAAGTTGAGACGTGTCGGGTGGAGTTCCCGGGTAGCTCAGTGGTAGAGCGCTGGTACGTTCAACCAGAGGTCCCGGGATCTATACCCGGCCCCGGAACAATTTTCCTTTGAAATTATTCAAATCTGCTTTACAGGAAGCTTCACCTGAAAGACTAGATTTGCATAATATATACGTCACTGTGTACGTTAACAGAAAACCACAATTCCAAGTCACACAGAGATTGTGTGCACTCGATGTGGTCACTGGCGTTTCGTCAGCACACGCGAGTTGTGTGGATATAAAGGGAAAAATTGAGACGGTGTCGGGTGGAGTTCCCGGGTAGCTCAGTGGTAGAGCGCTGGTACGTTCAACCAGAGGTCCCGGGATCGATACCCGGCCCCGGAACAATTTTTCCCTTGAAATTATTCAAATCATTCTTGATGTCTTATTCTTTCTCTATCTGTAAGTCTTCGTCCTTCAACTTAACTTCACATCCTTCTGCATCACAGTCTCAGTATCACTTTTTTTTAAATCCAATTTAATAAACCCTATTTCACCCTAAGGTATATTAGGGTTATAGTTGGCATCAAAATACATATTTTAGAACCAATAAACAATAGTAAAATTATAATATAAAATTGTAGTTAAGGTTACAATTCACATGAATTATGTAGAAGAATGCACCTTAATGAAAGAATGGATCCTGTTAAATAATAATGAGATGTTTGAGGAATAATCAATGCAAAAGATATACAAGAATGTCTAACCGTTTCAGAGTAAATACACGACCTTAAAAAGATAAGCAATAGTACATTAATATAACAAAGTTTGGCTTTCACTTTCAAATTAATAATTAATTCATGAAACAATGGAACAGTTAAGAGTAATAAAAGGATATTACAAGCAATGATTTACGGTTCCAAGTTACATACGTGATTCAGGAACAAGTACAATAATTAAAATATTAACACAAGTAATGACTTATAATTAACGAATAACGAAATTCTTGAAGGGCAATATATAATAGTAGGGGCAATACAAAAGATTTAAAAACAAATGTAAACAGTAAAGGAATAGTAGAAAAATTGACTTAAAATTACAAGTTAAACATATTCTTTTTAAAGCAATAGGTAACAAAAAAAGAGATACTAATATCACTGCACTGACTATAGTTACAGGTCGACCTGGTTGGCGAGTTGGTATATTGCTAGCCTTCTATGCCCAAGGTTGCGGGTTCGATCTCGGGCCAGGTCAATGGCATTTAAGTGTGCTTAAATGCAACAGGCTCATGCCATTAAATCTACTGGCATGTAAAAGAACTCCTGCGGGACAAAATTCCGGCACATCCGGCGACGCTGATATAACCTCTGCAGTTGCGAGCGTCGTTAAATAAAACATAACATTTAGTTACAGATTAAACACATTATTTTAAAAACAAACACGCAAAGGATCAATAGCTATTTTCAAGCATTATATACATGGACCATGTCTTTAATTCACATCTTCTTGACGTTACGTGGTGTGATTCCCAAGTTCTTTGAAAGCTTCAGGAAGACTTTTGAACTACCACAGAGACTTACTACTGACATCATAACTTCAGTTTTGAAACGCTCTTGCCAAATTCTGAGTCATCATAATCACTCTGTTTAATTTTTTTTATTCACTTTATATTCATATATGTTTATTTTAATTTTCTTTCTACAAAATTTATGTCAACATTTAATATTGTAAAATTCATTTACTAGAGTATACTTAGTCCTTCTGGGCTACCTCCAATGGGAGGCAGTTATTATCTTATCTTATCTTATTTTGTGTTTCAATCTATTTCAATTTGTTATTTTTCACTGTAACAACAAAATAATATTTCATAAAGCTTCTAGACATTTCTCTATATTTATTGTATCATGGTACTCTTTGTCAAGACAAACTGTAATGGTTATAGGAAGACATAGCTATTAAACATATTATTTTAGAAGCAATAAATAGCTATACTAAGAGATGACTTAAAATTTACGAATTAAATACATTATTTAGTAACAACAATTGGCAATAATCAGGTATTACAAGAAATGGCTCAAAATTAGAAATCAAATACCTAATTAAAATAAAAATTAAAACCAATAGTACAATGCTATAGTATGCGAAATTGAAGACTTACAGTTTCATAATAGTTGATTAGAACTAATACGATTTTTTTCCCGGAATAATTTAACATTTTACAGTTTCACGAATATTCTATTCAAGAAGGACATGAAATAATCATATGATTTAGAGTTTGTAAGTATATTGGTTAACGGTTTGGTAAATGTATAATTTAAAGTGTTCAGTAACAACTCAAGCTCGTATCTTTCACGGCAAAAGACTGGACAATCATATAATATATGTTTGACATCTTGAGATTCCTCCCCACAAATGCAAGTTGCATCGTCTTTAATACGGAATCTATTTAAGTGTTCCCCGATTTTTTTTTTTTTTTTTACTGGGCATGGAAAATTCGGGGAATGTAGGTATCGATAATGGCCAAAATGGAGCCGGTAGCTGTCAAAGCATGATTATCACGTGGTTTTGTTAAGATGTTTTCTTGTATTTATTACATCGTGAAATGTGCCGGGTTGTAATTATAATAGTGGATCTGTCTTTCACATTTCAGAGTTTACTGCGCTATAAATGGTTTAGGTGTATAATCGTGACAATTTCCAAGTTAAGGAAATTACAGTTTGTTGTTGTATAGTCAACTGTCTGAACCTCACAAATGATACCAACAAAGCATCACTTATGAGGCAACTAAGCCAAGAGATAATCGGGTAGGGTGACCAGCTCCTATCCTCCTAAAATGACAGTGTTACACATAAAACATTTTGAACCTAGATTACTGTAGTTATTAGGAAATATATTTTTCCTGTCGTAAATGGTGATGTTTTTCGTATTCCTCGGTAAATTTCGAATCTTACCCATGACCATATTTCCTAATCAACTTTCATACCGTAATGTCAGTCATTCTAGCGCCAGAAAGAATCCACATCAACGGAAAGGGAAACAGATGGAGAGAGAAGAAGAATTTTTCAGGGAATGGTATGAAAGGAATATTATTAGCACTTTTGATCAGTTTCAAAGTGATGTTCAGGAAAAAATTGTGGTTCCATTTATGACTGTTGTTTAAGGTGACTATGTTATTTTCTTAAATATGAAAGATGATAGTGTAGAAGAAATTCCATCATTAATAACTATACAAAGGTGTTGAACGAGGGAAAAACATTTCAAACCAATTATCGAGAAAAGTGAAAAGAAGTCATGAAGAGTTAGGCCTAAGTCTAAAAAAGGCAAAACATAAAGAATTGAAATTCAGGACGAATTAGGCTAAGAACCCTAGGTTGTCAACATCTATCTATTGAAAATATAAAATACAAGCAGCAGCAGCAGTCCCTATAGGCCTAATATTGGCTGACCTTGTTTAATTGTGTTATTGATTTTGAGTGTGTGTTATCCTTTTGTATGCCTAACAACTAACTTATTAGTGAACGTTTGCATTTACTGCAGTAGGCTAACTTATACGGAAATCAGGGTATGATTTTCAATTCACTGAAAACTATTTTCAGGCTTCGTTTGCACTGTCAAGTTCATAACTTCATAGCAATGCCTTTCTACTCGTACCATATCTATCTTGTTGTCTCGCCTTTGAAATTGAACCTAACATCGCTCATAAATTAACGCTGGACGTTTATTTAAGACAAAATTTAGTAATTCAACTTAATATATACGAAAAATTGAACTATTTAACATATAGATATGGCGGAACCGTCTATATAAATGGAAATGGTTGGACCGCAGCGGCGGCCATCTTTTTTCTGTATTAAGGTCTGAGTATTGGGGACGGTCTTGCCACAACACAGACTTTGGGTAACTGCCACACGAAATTGTATGACGTCACGCGTTTGAAGTATTGGCGTTACAGTTTAAAATATTAAGGCTACCATAACTAAAAAAAGGAACCCTAGTTTTTATGTAGTGTACCAAATATATAAGTAAATAGAGATGGTCGATATTTCACAAACCGATATTTTTTACAGGTATTTGATTATCATTTATAAACCTATAACTGATGACGCGAAATATCTGTGACAAAATATCACTGTCAAAATCTGCTCCGTATTCAGTACTCTGTGATCGACTTTATTAATAGTAAATAATTCTGTGTGTTATTTTTAAACGCTTTAGGCAGCGCTTCATGGACTCTGTTTATTGCTATCTTATTTTTTTTTTTTACTTAGCTGCAGCGTTTAACGTTTACCTCACATGTTAAATTATAAGCTGTTAGTGTTATAAATTATTTTATCAATTTTATTTCGTCTCTCATATATAACAGCACAAAGTTAAATGGACCCTTCATATAGAATAACTCCGCAAATAGTTGTAATCATTCAAATAAAATTTGCAACCGCTATTTTTCAATGAAGAGAAGCACTTTTTTCCCCGTCAATTGGCAAAGCGAAAGCGCTTTACTACAACGCTTGTAAAACACTGAATCTATCTAAATTTTAAATCTGCCGCCACAAATTTGTACTCTGTACTGTACTCGGATCAACCGAGTAATGACGTCACAGTAACTGCTCCGAACCGAACCGTTCCGTCCCCAGCCCTAGCCACCTTATCAAATAATCTCCTTGCTCAGTTTCCTCACGAATTATGCTTTAGTGGTGCCACTTATGAGGTTCCAACAGTTTCCAGACTGTTGACTAAGCATAAGTACATAAATTATCTTCCCATTTCAAAAGCAGCGAATAGGAGGCAAGAACACTGTCAATGTCAATGGAAAAATGGAAGAACCAATTAAAAAGTACGCGAAAACGCGTCTTTGTAAGGGAATTTGTGGCTAAGAAAATCCGAATATGTGAGCTGAAAGCTTGCTGTCCGAGTTTGGTCGTTCCACTGAAGGAACTTAACAGAATTTTTAAGCGAAAATCCGGACTGTACGCTAGCAACTACTCCACCACGGGAACTCGCAGCTTGAGAAACAACAAGCCTCGCATCGTTCCACGGTGGTTGAAACATGACCTTGGAAGCGTTGTAGCCTAGATCATATATGTAACAGATAACTCCTCGCTACGTTAAAATCGGCAGCGCTTTGAAGAGAACAACCGCCAGGATCGCCACCCGTCCGCCGTAAACGAACACGAGATGGCAGCATAGTCGCTAATTCAATTCAAATGGGTATTATGATGTGACTCCTTATGTAATAACTAGATGGCAGCGTAGTAAACCTGACAAAAGTTGTTAACCTCAAAGCCTATAACCCCGACATATCTGTTACATATATGATCTAGGGTTTTAGACGGAAACGCATCTACTCCGTAAGACTTCCATGTGCTGCTGCCCACGTAACCTGCGCGAGATGACATGGCCAGGCCGCAACAGCGCCGGCCTCGCACGTCGCATGCATCGGTTCAGAAAATCCAAGGCTTAAGACAGGGCTGGGCACCAAGAACGAATTCTAATCTCTCACGGGAAGCCGTATGACTTCTCTTCAACTCCTTTCTTCCTCCCGAGCACCGTGCAGCGTTGATTACGTTACGGATGAATATTAAGCGTCCCCATTTAGAGTTTGTATTCGATCCTGGTGCACAGCCCTGGCTTAAGACGATCGACGGATTAGATCAAGAACAGATAAAGCTAATTATTCGAATACATATTATCATGAGCTTATATCATATCCCCTTGAGCATTGACTTACAATAATAGTATATTACGATGTACCGAAGTACACATGATATTTCAGTGCAGAAATTCTGCATCATCATATGATGATGGAAGAGTGGAACAGAGAAAAATTCTCTCCGGCACCGGGATTTGAACCGGGATTTTCAGCTCAACGTGCTGACGCTCTATCCACTAAGCCACACCGGATTCCCATCCCGATGTCGGATCGAATTCTCTCAGTTTACGTTCCAACTCTTGGGTTTCCTCTAGTGGCCTACCCTCATGCACTGTGTCATAGATGTATGACCGTTGGTGGCGTTGGTACAATGTCCACACATGTGCAGAGGTGCACTCGTTATGAGTAGCTAAATGACCGGGATCCGACGGAATAAGCGCCGTCTTAAATCACGAAATGACTATTTTTCGCATATCATATAACAGTTACTCATAACGAGTGCACCTCTGCACATGTGTGGACATTGTGCCACTGTCATACATCTATGACACAGTGCTTGAGGGTAGGCCACTAGAGGGAACCCAAGAGGTGGAACTTAAACTGAGAGGATTCGATCCGACATCGGGATGGGAATCCGGTGTGGCTTAGTGAATAGAGTGTCAGCACGTAGAGCTGAAAATCCGGGTTCAAATCCCGGTGCCGGAGAGAATTTGTCTCAGTTCCACTCTTCCATCATCATATGATGACGCAGAATTTCTGCACTAAAATATCATATGTGCTTCGGTATATCGTAATACATGATATGCGAAAAATAATCACTTTGTGATTTAAGACGGCGCTTATTCCATCGGATCCCGGCCACTTAGTCACTCATAACGAGTGCACCTCTGCACATGTGTGGACATTGCGCCACTGTCATACATCTATGACACAGTGCATGAGGGTAGACCACTAGAGGGAACCCAAGAGGTGGAACTTAAACTGAGAGGATTCGATTCGACATCCGGATGGGAATCCGGTGTGGCTTAGTGGATAGAGCGTCAGCACGTAGAACTGAAAACCCGGGTTCAAATTCCTATGCCGGAGAGAATTTTTCTCTTTTCCACTCTTGCTTCATCATACAATAATAATATCTAACGAAAAATTTATCGGGGTGAAAGTGAACAAATAAACATATGACTCAGTGACTAGTGAAGAAATAGGGGAGAAGAGTGATGACCAATTGAGGAGAGGTTGAAGAGATTGTAAATTGGAGATGAAAGTGAATGATTATGATTAAGTAGTGTTGGTACATGATAGTATATGAATTAATTAAATTTTAAACTATAGGAAGTATTTCAATATAAGTAAAAAAAAAAATGTTGTGAGGTGAACACTAGATAAAAGGGAAGGTTGTCAAGGTGAGAGGTTAGATAGTAAATTGAGGGTAGGTATTATACAGGGACATCACTTTATTTTTACTAACATTTTTAACATTAACCTGGCTATACTCGGAAACACTGTTATCCCCCTTCCATTACAGGAGTTTGGAGTTGCTAGTGCAATATGTAAACAAATCATTTTACTAGCTATAGGAGGATAGAAAAGTAGTGTATCCATTTATGTTACAGGGAGATATAGTATTACGATTTTCAGTTTGGTCATTACTTTACAGTATTTTATCAAAACAGTAGAATAGTAACAATTTTTTTTTTCACAAACTCAAGTCTTCAGGCGGTTATATACATTATGTAATGTCTACTTTATTCAGCATATTACTAACCTAATTTCGCACGTGCTCGTGTAAACGGGGTTAAGTTGATTTGTCTAAACTTGAATAAGTACAGATTTGAACTATCCACAATTACTTTTCTCTTGTGTTAAAGGGGTTAAGTCATTCTCACATCTATGATGCAGTTACAGTGCTCCATATTTTGTGACAAAGGGGTTTTGTTCAGTACTAAAGAAGAGAAGTTTACAAACCTTGCAATTTGACTTAACCCCTTTTACACGAGCACCCGCGATTTATTCCTGAGAATTTTGTGAGCACTTCCGTAAGAAACCCCAATTTCTACAGCTAACTTCTTGACGGACTTATTAGGACCTCGCTGCATCCTTTCTCTAGCATATTCTACAGCATCTTCTGTCACCTTTGTTGGCCATGTTACACTTTTCTACCTTTCTGTACACTCTGTTGCTCTAAATTTATCTACCAGATTAATGACATTTCTACGAAAATATTCCGTAATGATATAATCAGAAAATTATGAAAAAAAAAAGAAAAACTGTTGTTCATATTCGGTTATATTGTAATTCCAGTTCCATCATCTTCCTTCATACCTACAAACAGTAAAACAAAACTCTTGTTTAAATAATGCTGTTAAGTACCGTACCATATTATAGGGTACCGTACTTTCGGTAATTCTAATCTTCACTTGTGCTTAGTCCACACAGATAAATTCAGTTATGCTACACACCATACCTGTGTAAAAATAAACTTCAATAGTATAAACTCTTTCTTCTATAGAAAATGCAACACTGTACTCTGTACTGTTTATTTCACTGCTAGCAACAGCGGCCGTAAGTTTGTGTGACTGACGTTAGCAAGGACATTAGTGAAAGGGGGTGAGAGTCAAGTACATTTAGAAACGCAGGTACAATAAAAATTGAAGTAAAAATAAAATGATGTCCCTGTAGTAATAGAAGTAGTAAAGGTGAAATAAGATGACTGCACATGTCGATGAAAGTTTGTTTGTGTTATTGTAATTAGAAGGTGATGGGGAGCACGAATACAGAGATGGGGTGGCGATCCATTACTAAATAAGAGCTGTAGAAATAAATAAAATATCATATCATAATATCACATCCCCACTGAAAGAGTCATGTATGTTCCCTCATTGGAAGCTCACACTTCCCATACGAACCTTAATCTCTCTGCGTACTATCACTATGTTTACAAAGTTTTTTTTCTTTTTTAGAAACGGCAAGTGGCCAGGCAACTAAAAAGCCTAAATCCAGTGCACTCGTTGGAAATTTAATAGTTTTGGTAAGTGTGAAGAATAATTTTCGTTATTACTTACTGAGAGAAACTTTTAAGTATTGGCAAAAAAACAAAATCATTTTGTTTATCTTGGAAGAATTTCCTGATAATATCATGGATGCCAGGCCGTTTTTGAAACTGTAGCTAATTTCCTTACAGAGTGATAATTTTCTGAAAAGGCAATGGGTCAACTATGTAGTTTAGAAATTTATAAACAACACAATTCACCTCGAAATTAAATTATGTGAAGTGTAAAAGAATATCGAGATTGAATGATGAACATTAAACTGCTGAACTTCGGATTCTGTCAGATTTTAAACCTCACTCTGAAGCCTTTCTATTTTCAGAAATTAACATAATTGAGGAGTTGAATCGAAAACGGGCGTAATCCATGATTTGTCTTTTTTTCGTTCAATGCATTATTAGATTCTCTAGTGTGTATTTGGTCACCCAGCAAAGTTTCAATCTAATATCTCTTTTCTAGTGGTCTGTGGTGCAGTATAAGTGTTCAGCTGTTTTCACAGTTTAATGTTAGTTATCAGGTGATGGTTGTAAGGTTGTGTTTTCTAATTCCTACGTACATACTTGGGACTTAAGGGAGAACTCAATTTTTTATTGTTTTAATGTTAATCATTTTTTAAAATACCCAGTGATTTTTTTGTTCAGTGATGATGCATCTTTTGGTTCAAGCAAATGTGAAAGTGACTGTGGTTAACGATGTACCATTAACAAACAAAGCGACGAGAAAACGAAAAATAAATTCTGGATTCAGCTATCAAACCTAGAAAGGAAAATCTAAAAAATTATACTTCGAAAATCTCAATCTCAATATAAAGGTGTTCAATTTTATTTGCTCTTACTACCAGGTCAGAAACGGGTACAACTCTAAAAAAAAGGGTTACAGATCCTATTTCAACTTTTCCAAGAGGACAGGTTATAGTTTCAGATTGCCACGAACAAATGTTTGTGTTAGAGTTTGACTATGTTCAGAATTTAATGTCCTAGATTGAATGTCACCTCTCAGTTTTATAAGAGACTACTGTGATTTTACTTCTTCAATAACCATGTCACAATGATGACTCCAGCTTCTTTTACTACTTCCTAGAGAGAAAGTCGAAAAAGGATCCTAACACAGTATGACCATGTTCACAATATACGAACTCTAGAAATATTGAGGAGACAGTTCTGTTTCCAGATTCAGTCAACATAAGAACCTCACAATGGTACGTTTCTGTTCATGGTTGTCCAAGAAGATGAACGGTTAAAGTTACCCATATTTTTCCAGTTCGTTGTCTCTCTTACAACCAGTGTGACTAGGACTTCGGTTTCTATAGCATGATAGTCAAGAGGAAAGAAAATATTTACACAGCTGCAGAATATGCTCAGATTCATCTTACCTGTAGGCTGAGTCCAGCTCTATTTAAGGTGATTGAAGGAAATGAGTATATATTTGACTGGAGCCAAACTTTGACGACTCTTTCCAAGAATAAGAAACCCGCAACGAAAAATCATGATTTCAAAATTCAAACATATACAAAACTGAAAAATTCTTCTATTGGCATCGTGTCTGCTTCAGAGAGTTTTCTCGGTTGTTACTGTCCGTATTCTTTTGGCAAGAGGACGCAGGTTTTAAGGAGCCAAGTACAGCTTACAGCAGTAAAATTTTGGAAATATTCAACTTTTTTTTCCACTACTGTATCTTTTACAATAATGAAAATTAGTATGTTAAAACACTGTCCTTCTGCTATATGAAAAAAAATATTTTTATGTTTAAAAAAAATTATTTACATTTTTTTTTTTTTTTTCAAAATTCAGTTCACTGTGCAGTGATGAAGCTTTTCCCACATAACTAAAAAACCATTCAACATTCTGTTATAAAATTTTTTGTGTGTGTTTATACCTGACATATCTACAATATGATGCAAGATCACTCCTCTACCTTTGATAGATTGTCTGATAAAAAATAAATTCATTTAAAAATGGTCAAATATCAGTATTTTCTTCTAACACAAAATTTAAAAAAAATATTATTTATTAAGGAATGTAGTTGAAACAGCATGATATTGTACACATGAGTTTCAGCAATATAATAAAAGAGAGAGAACATGAAAATGTTAACAAGTTTATGAGTTATGAGGGAAATGCTTCATCAGTGCACAGTGAACTGCCACCATTTTTACTTTTGAAAAAAATATATATAAGTAATTTTTTAATCGTAAAAATATTTTTGCATATAGGAGAAGGACAGTGTTTTACACATACCAATTTTTATTATTGTACAAGATACAGTAATGTCCACACCTGTGGAGTAACGGTCAGCGCGTCTGGCCGCGAAACCAGGTGGCCCGGGTTCGATTTCCGGTCGGGGCAAGTTACCCGGTTGAGGTTTTTTCCGGGTTTTCCCTCAACCCAATATGAGCAAATGCTGGGTAACTTTCGGTGCTGGACCCCGGACTCATTTCACCGGCATTATCACCTTCATCTCATTCAGACGCTAAATAACCAAAGAAGTTGGTAAAGCGTCGTAAAATAACCTACTAAAATAAAATAAAAAGATACAGTAATAGAGGAAAAAAAGATGTTGAATATTTACAAAAAATTTACTGCTGTAAGCTATACCTAACCCCTTAACAGATTCAGATGTTCCAGCAGTCCCATCAATTCCTGTGAAGTCGAGGAAGGAAAATGATGTAAGGAGCCTGTACATATTCCTGTCAGAAGAACAAAAGATTTAGGTTACTTGGAACTAGTCTTTGCTAAGTTTCATCAATTTACTTGACTTTTGTTGTATCTAGCACATTTTTTCTTAAAGAATTTCTTCATGTTTTCTTTTTTTACACAATAACTTTAGCATTTCAAGTGGAATCTTTAATATTGTTCTGAAAATATTGTTGTGTTACAAAAAAGAAAGCTTTTTACTTGCAATCATTTCTCATGAATTTTAAAATATGATGTAGTCCTTAAAACAGTATAAATCGTTTGTTCATATTCCTTGGGTAATCCTCTTTATTTAACCCTCAACAATAAATTACGGAAGGATATTTGTTCTGTCGTTTATCTATGCATAGGGTAATTGAATGGAAGAAAGGCCATTGAATGGAATAAGGACAATTGCAAGGTTATTTTATAACGACGATTTCTTCCTTACTGTATACACATTTATATCAATTAAAATGTTTCTCAGTTAATAAAACATTGAATAATAGCGTGAATCTCGTTGTTTGCTTTGGCTAAAAATGTGTTATTTATACAGCTACTCAATTAATTCAAAGACCTTTTCCTCAAAACTTCAATTTTTGAGTTAAGGTACGCCCGTTTTCGATTCAACTCCTCAATTATTGTGAATGATAATAGAAATGAAATAAGTCATATTAATGCAATGATGCCAATAATAATAATAATAATAATAATAATAATAATAATAATATTAATAATAATAATAATAATAATAATAATAATAATAAATAATCAGGGCCCGGAGGGTGATAAAAAGTCATTTCTTTTTCCTTCTATTGGAGACACTGCTCGTTTGTTTATAAATCCCATTTGTGACGTCCACATTCTAAAAATCTATAATTTATAGGACCTTCTTTTTTTTCATTTTCTCAAGTTTTGGGTCAATATTTTCGTCATTAACTGGATTTCATAAACGCAATCTGTTTCCTGTATTATATTTTGTCGCATTTACATTGATCTACTGGAAGAAACGAACAGAAACATACGGTAATACGTATCACATCGTGTCGAATTTTCGCCTTCTTGCTGCGAACGGAAACGAAAGAACAAAAATGGCGAATGATTACAATACCCAGTATTTATCGAGCCGTAGGAAGTGCATAATGTGCACATCAGCGAATGACAAGACGCAGACGTTTAAATTTAACCGATCTGCAATGTGATTGGCTGCTGAATTTTTCTCTTGTGACAGACTTTGCAGCAATGAAATTTATAATTCTAATTTATAATTTATAAAAATTAAACCTATTCCTTATTATACGAACGCGATTATCAAACCGTTTTACCTTCAGTTGCAATAAAGTTTCCAGTGAATAAAGTTCCAGTCACAATATTTTAGTTACCGGTACTGTTAAAAAAGAAAAGTACGTATTAAAAAAAACCTTTCCAATATTAACGTTATATTTGTTTATAACATAAATTTAATATTAGGTTTGGAACAACAGTTGCATAATATTGGTGTTAGTTTTTATTTTTATATTATTACATTATACTGTCTTGAACCACAATAAAATGAAAAGGATGACGAGAAATTGAACCTGAGACGTTGACATCTAAATTCCGACGTTCTTCTGCTGAGCTACGAGGGCAAAAGTGTGGAAACATTTACGGAAAAATTGGCCCAATCCCCCTCCAAGATTTTCTGATGACTTGTAGAAACTAGTCCAGGATGCGGTGGGGGGGGGCAAAGGCTAATTGGTGTTCCCCTGTCTCTGATCGGGTCTAACATCCTGATAGAACTAATATTTAACCCTTGCGGTGAATTTCGGTGAAGTCCACAGGGTCCAATTAGTCAAATTCACTCTCCTCATCTCCACGATTGAGTCCCCTGGGCTCTAATAAGATGCGAAAGAGACAGTGGTGTGCGGAAAGGAACGGGAAGTTAACGCATTTATCCTTCCCAAGAAAAACTGCAAACATGAGCAAAGGAAGATTTTAATAGAAAAAGGAGCATCTTCTGCGGACCTCTGGAAAAAGAACTAAGGAAGAGACTAGTGAAGTGCTTTGTGTGGAGTGTGGCATTGTATGGGGAAAGAACATGGACATTACGACGAAATGAAGAGAAACGAATTGAAGCATTTGAAATGTGGATGTGGAGAAGAACGGTGCGTGTGAAGTGGACAGACAGAATAAGAAATAAAATTGTGTTTGAAAAAGTGAGTGAAGAAAGAATGATGCTGAAATTGATTAGAAAGAGAAAAAGGAATTGGTTGTGTCTTTGGTTGCGAAGAATAATAGACGACATTAGGATATGTGGATCATATGCGGAGACTAAGAGGAAGTCAGAAAATAGGAAAGATTGGAGAATGCTGCGTTTGCAATGAAAGACCTGCCTATGGTCAGAACACTTATGTATGTATGTATGTTCAGAATGCCTGGAATATCGTGTCTAAGAACAATCGCTATTTGCAAAGACTAGTCGATTCCATGCCCACTCGACTGCAAGATGTGATCGAGATAAGGGGAAGATAGACTAAATATTGAATCGTGGCTTTTGGTTTTGTTTTTTGAACGCTTAATTGTTTGAATATTCTAAGGCAGACGCCAGTAAGTTTGTTTTGTTTATGCCACGAAACATATTTTTGTTGAGAATAAAATCTTTTTTCTTTCCATTTGCAGCCACAATGTCATAATGATAAAGTCATGGCATAATACATTCATGAACCTGATGTTAATTACTAAAATAATCGTAAAAGAGAAAGGAGAAATTATTTATATTTTTCTCTCTCTCTCTCTTAAAAAGAAAACAAAACAGAACATAAAAAGCACGAAGTTGTATTCGAACGCAGGACCTCACGAATAAAAGGTCGGAACGCTACCATTACGCTAGCAAGTAACATACAGACTACTTTCATTATAACTGCAGATATTAGGCAACGTGGTCCAACAACATGTAACATCGCCTGTCTCCGAAATGTAGCGAAGATACACGAAGGAAACTTTGCTTCAATAGAGCGGCCACTTTTTCTTTTGAGAACTGCACATCTGTCATCAGACAGAAGTATATCTCGCTTGACGATATTTATCCGAGGAAGAACAATGTTCATATACATCTCAAGTCTGGTTAATGTAATATGTAGCTAGTCCGCTATGTATGCAGTTGAGTGGGAAAGGAACTGAGCAGGCTACTCCATTATCTCTTGGCTTAGTTGCTGCACAAATGGTCCATGTTGCTATGACTTGTGTGGTTCAGACATGTCTTCAGACAACTGACTGAAGAACAACATAGCTATGTGTCAATAGTTTATTTTTGCACACTAAAGCCCGGTTGCAGAAATGCAAATCAAACCAGTCCCTCATCACCAATCAGTTGATGTCTGATTTAATTTGATTGTTTACTGCGTTGCACTTCAGTGAATCTCCAATCAACTTGTCTCGATTTTAATAATTATTGATTTGAGAAAGAAGTACATTTGGCATCAGCGCTAATTGATCATCACGACCAATTTGACGCACTTTAAGAGGAAAGAAACGAATGCATCGAGTGACCGCTGATAAGAAAACAAATGAATACTTGTCATTTTTCTGTAGAAGTAAAACAGGCGCATTCCATCTGTATACATTACTGAATAAAACAATAGAAATGAACCGTACTAAAAATGTCAGAAGCAAAATTTTTCTAATAATAATAAAGCCCTCCTATTAAACATCGTAGAAGATTTTACTAATTATAATACAAAATAAGACATGGATGGTGTTTGAGTGATGCAGAAAAAACTATTTTTCGACCCCGTTCCCTTATGTAAATTTTCCGAATATTTCTTATTGTTTGAACATTTTCTTCATTAAGGTATATGTACACCTTTACATACAAAAAATTTTGTTTTACATAATTTTGCTCTGTAAAATTTTTATACAATTGATAATGGTACCAGAAAGAGAATAAAGTGAACAGATCTCTTGAAATTATGTCTGAATTGTTTATAAAAATGATTTTTTTTTATAATTTTGACATACAACTTGAAACATGATAGCTCATGCAATTTTTAAGATAGAGCCACATTTTTTCACTGTTTTATAGCTAAAACCACTCTTTACTGCCTGACATAGAGCTATTTTTTATTTTCATTTACATTAATTAAATATTACCATATATGTAACTGATACTAATATTTTATGTTGCATATGTCATTTAAAAATCCATAGATAATTATTAACTATATTAATGTTATTTTTCTCATTGTCAGGCACTAGGGGATATTTCAAGCTTCAAAATGACACCAATATCTTCTTGGTATCACCATATTTGGCTGAGATATCATGTTTAAAAGAATTAAATATTCTAAAATTACTATTTACAGGAAATGAGCCACAAACATTCAGAGCCTAGAAGACTCCATCATAATATGCCACCCTTAAGCAGCTTCATGTCGGTCCAGTTTCAGCTTCTTTCTGCCTCTCAAATACCTCCGCCTTGTTTTAACTTCAGGTGTTGAATGTTTTTTTTTTTTTGGCATTTTGTCCTTATTTTCCATTGATGCAACAAATCCTGCGATGGTATTTATCCCAGGGTTTATTCCCATCCTCCTCAGAATTTTAATTTCTACTTTTGAACTCTTATTGAAATGACGTACAACATCATTGACACACAAATTTACAGTTTTATGACTAACAGTAAAAGATTATAAATTACTTCATTATGTAAAAATTTGTTTTCAATCTAATGATCATGCACTGATATCTATGCATCTATTTTGGGACTAGAAAGAAGTTTATTTTACAAGCAATGCTGGACGAGGGGATTGACTGCTACGAGGATCACTCCAAAAGTAATCCACAATATTTATTTAAAAATTACATTTTTATCCTAGAGCTTTGCTATTTTCATAGAATGTAGATACATCCTTCAGGGACAATACGTCACTTTTCCACATAATCCCCTCACCTTTCAACTGCCTTACGCCACCTTGGAATGAGGGCCTGTATACCTGACGATAAAAGTCTGGACCAACACGTCCCAGCCACTCTTTAGTAGCGTGCACGGGGGAGTCATCATCTTCAAACCTCGTTCCTTCAGCTTACCAAAGAGATGGTAATCGCATGGTTCCATATCAGGACTGTAAAGCAGATGTTTCAGTGTTCTCCATCCAAGTACAGCAGCCATCTCGAAGAAGTGCCATCATGGCGCCATTCACGGAAACAACTTAAATTAAATTTGAATACAAGGGGGAAGGATGTATCTATGACCTCCATAAATTACAAATGTTTAGAATAAAGAATAAATTAAAAAATATCTTGTGCATTACTTTTCGAGTGATCTTCGTAGAAGTGACCGTGGCTGATGACGCAGAATTTTGGAAAATGGGACTTATCTGAAAAACCATAAGGCATAAATCGAAAATTCTTATATCAAATTAAAGGGGAGAAAATTCTCTATTAAAATAGTTATATTTAGAAAGTTCTAATTTTTCATCATTTTTTGCGTTTTGTGGGTGTACTGTACATATACCTTAATAAAATCTATTAGGTCTTTTAGAACAATGTAACTATCCACTTTAACTATTTCCTATATAAATTACAACTACTTCACTATAAACAACATATATATCATCACTGATCAGCCACTAATCCGCAAACATCTGTTCATCAAATCAGATGGAAAATTGGTTTTCGATAAAATACTTATCGTTCTTCCTGCAACGAAAATAGAACAGATTGCCAGTCAAACTTCCCTTGACCGTTGATCATATTTGATTTGTCTTTCTGCAATCGAACCTTAGTAGGCCTATATGTATACAGAAAAATTAATTCAACCATTTCAAGTTGCATGATACACGATGTTCCGCTTAAAGAATCGAAAAATAAATTATCACCATTAAAATCAGATGAAGATAGTGTTTTGATTATATCTGACAACATGGAGAAACTATCTAAGTTTATGTAACAGTGGTTTAAAAAGAGCGGCATGTTCATGAGCATGCGCACCAATCTTTAACATGGAAACAAGCCTGGCGCGATTCAGTAGGTAGTGCATTCCGTCATTGGACCATTCTTCTTCATCGAAGCGACAGTCGCTGGGAATGGGTATCTGGACATGTTGCAGAACTTTTGTTGTTTATCAACTCTCCCCAGGATCGAATTTTCAGCAACATGGGACTCTACTCCATTGCTATGGAGAGCAGCGGGTGAACTTCTTGGATGCAAACTTCCCCGATAGGTTGAATGGAAAAGTTGTTCCCCTTACATGGTTACCTAGGTGACCCGACCTGACGGAACTTTGACTTTTTTCTGGGGATTTGTGAAGGGCGTTGTGTCTACCAGCGTGGTAGAGAGGACACTTTGGAAGAACTGAGGTAACCCATTATAAATGCAGCTGTGCTATTCTCTCCACAAATGTTACAGAATACTCGGCAGGAGGTTCAGTACCGTTTAGATGTCTGCAGGGTAGCTCGAGGCACACACATCGAGTTGTATTAACCATCCATCGAAACTCGGATCAAGTTATATAAAAATGTATGTTATAAAACAATTATTTACACTTGAAATTGTCACATATTTCTTGATCCCCATTCAGAACAAGGTGTATTGTTGCTTAGTCAACTGTCCGAAGACAGGTCTGAACCTCACAAGTAATGCCAAGAAGGCACCACTTTTAAGGCAACTACGCCAGGAGATAATGGCACAGGGTGGCAAGTTCCTTCCCCTCTATTGGATACATCGCCGACTAGCTACATATTACACTAATCAGACTTCAGATGCATACAAACAGTTGTTCTTCCTCTATATATCGTCAAGTGAGATGTACTGCCTGATAACAGATGTACGTATGAGCCTCAAGCTCAATCAGAGCATTTGCATAATTACTGTATGATTTATTTATGTTTCCTAACAACCCGTAAGTGACTCCTTAGCGATTACAACTGGCACTGTGTATACTTCGCTTCCTATTCTTTCCTCGTAGTAAACAAAGTACTGCACATCTTTAGCCTCCATAATGGAAAATTATATCCACGGCTGAAGTGGGAAAATTTGGGAGTTCACGCGTACAGTATTATAATATATACTGGTATTTTTTCTTTAACAATTGTGTTCGATGGTCGTTTATAAGTAGGGACCGGATTTTTATGTAATTACATATTATATTTCTTTCAACCAAACCGTATATGAATAACAAATCTTTGCGAATCTTGTAATTACCATTAATATATTAAAATTTTGTGCTACATATTTTTACATATTTATCCCACATTACATAATATGGCTTGGTATTACATAAATCTACATATTTAGGGGTTTTATTCATTTTTACTTCTCTAAAAGAAAAAAAAAATCTGCTCGGGAAATTTACAATTTGAAATACACAGATTTAAAAAGCCTTTTTACCTAACAAAGTTATAATTGTTCTGAACACGTCTTAACAAGCCGTTCCCATGCAACTTGCAACATCACATCAGCGAATAGGGATTACAAAGAATGGACACTTCGCGTCGGTACCTTTGATATAGCCGGACTGATTTCAATGACCTCCAAGGCAGCTAGAGCGTGAGATTCTGTTTTGTCCCTAGAGTTGGCACTGACATCACACCAGCTAGCAGTCGACACAGCGGAAATATAACACATATAATTAATACATCTAGGTACATTATGTACTCAAATAAAATAAATTGGATCCATAAAATAATAAATCCGTCATTAACTTTATAATGAGAGTTGAGACGTTGACCCCAACAACAATTAAAATATGTAATGATTTGATAGCACTGAATATGGAAAAACAAAACTCTTACGAGAAGTAAAACCATTTACCTATATTATATTATATACAAATATTAAACGAATTTGATACTTAATTTTATAATGTATTATATTATTTTATAATATAATTTATTATATCTCAAATATAAAAAAAATATTATTACAACTAGTTCGTCACTGAGAAATAAGGAAAAGCTGTTACCTTGAATTTATTTGAAGCAAAGCGTTACTGGATTATGCAATAAGGTAGGCGATGTTTGAATCCTGTGTCTCAACTCTATTCTCAATTATTATCTTAGCCTATGCTCGATTACACTAACCTCTAGCGCTTGAAAGTAGAACTAAACGCTGGCGCACAGAGAAACCAAATTTCAGGCAAATTCGCTCAGTGTCCATTCTTTATAATCCCTATTCGCTGATCACATACCCTCTTCCTAATCCTTCCAGGGAAAACCCGTGTCAAGTCTGACATGAGCCGTAATAAAGTAGACTAACCGACTTTTGAAAAGAAGCTGAAGTAAAGGAACAGACTGGAAAGATGATGAAAGATTAAAATAAATAGCTTTTAAGTTTATTGCTTGACCTCTTTACTTTAAACTTAGTAGATCTTTACGGAAATGGGATTTTCCGAGCAACTAGAAAGTATGGTTCTCGGCTGGAATAATCCTACTCTTCTGAATGAGACAGGAATGCCAATTTTCAAATAACAGTTTGTAAATGCCTATAGTTAGAATTGAATGACTGGGCGAATAACAACGGACTTCATATAAACACAGAAAAGACTAAGGTTATGATATTTCGCAAAGGAGGTCGGATATCGAGGAATGATATAATCCAGCATAACCAAGAGCCACTAGGAGTAGTCAACTCGTTCAGATACCTCGGAGTGATCTTCCAAACATCAGGGACCTGTTTTACTATGCATGTAAAGGAGAGGTCAGTGGCCGCGATCTGGGCAATAAGCCACATACAGCACCTACAATCACTGTCGTTGGAAACAGCAATGAACCTGTTCAGGGCGAAGATAATGCCAGTACTGACGTACGGGGTTCAAGTAATCTGGCAGTACTTAAAGAAGAAGGATCTAGAGATGCTAGAAAGTGTTAAAGCCACCTTCCTGAAAAGAGCCCTGGGGACATCAAAATATGCACCGTCGAGGCTGATATATATATTTTCAAGGGAAACCTTCCTGATAGAAGACCTCAGAACGGACTACTTACTGCCATCTACCAGCAGCTACGAGCAGCTTCTATCGGAAAGAGAAGAGAAAAGACACCAGATTCCGGACGGGTTCTACAGCACCGGAGCCGTGATAGACAGGAACTGGATGGGACCAAACCAACCGTTGCGACATGTGGTGACGAGATTATCAATCCATGGCTACCACCACAGACTGTGCATCAGATCAGGCTTCCATACTGGTGACGGAGATTGCGTGTGCAAAGTATGCGGTGAACTATGTCGGCAATATCACATACTGACGTGTCAGAGGGCAGACAAATCAATAACCGAGATAGGAAAAAGTGACATTTACTAGTATCTCTAACAATGCACACTCGTGCGCATTTCTCTCTTATTATATAGTTACAGTCTTACTAATAAACCGTGTATAGTTTTTATAAGAGACTTATGCAGAGTTGAGACAGAAAACGTTACTAATAAACCGTGAATAAACTATGGACGTATAAACAGGCTGTAACTATACAATGGGAATTGCTTTGCAGTAGTTATATACACGAAACCCCTTGTTTAAGTGTTGTATATAGCGAAAAAAATGGCCGCCCTCTAACAGCTGTTCATATCGACTGTCATTTTATGACGATGGTTACCTTGTAACCACAGAAGAACAACCAAAGATCATAGAATTATTAGAATAATATTGCTGTAGCTTGTACTCTTTGACCAAAATGTAGTGTGGTAATCGATTAGAGCCAGTTGTAATATCGATATTTAACACGCCACACTAGAGCGCTCTACCGGATGCAATAGAGAACCTCAGATATTCTATTACCTTTCGTAACGAAGTAATGACGAAACTATGACGTAGCTGTGTAACAGTCATACTGTTATACACGACGTATGTAGTAATTATTAGTAAGGAATTTACACACGACTTATAAACGAGCTACTCATTGTATAAGCATAAGACAGTTAAACGTCTGTATATAGAGTTTTTATTAGTAAGACCGTTAGAGATTTTAGTAGGTATACTTCGCACGAAAACATGACGACCTTCCCTCATCCCCTTTACCAGTTAACTGCAGGCACGCGCAAGGGATAAACCCTTAGCCGAGTTGCCAATTCTTGAAGTCATTGTGATTTGCGAACGTTTTTCAAACTGTGTTCCGTGAAACCGCGATTTTCAGAAAGACTATATTATCTTTATAAATATACCTTAATTTATAATTACTAAAACAAAATTGGTATAAAAATGAACAGACTTATTTTAAAAACACTTTGGGCCGTATTCATAGACATTTTTAGCGCGGGTTTCCGGTGGGTGATTAGCGATTTTTTCGTATTCATAAACCAGTGTTAGCGATAGGATATGATTTGAATTCTGTACTAGTAACCAGTGGATAGCCGGGGCTAGCTTAGTACGCTCGTAGCGAGTGCTGCGAAATGTCTATGAATAGCAGTCTTTATATTTATATTTTCACTAACATGTTTTGCCTAAATAAACAAAAAAATGCAGACTTCTATAATAAGTGTTAAATTCTCATGTTATTGAAGTTCCAGAATTTTATACTTAATTAAGAATGTTGCGCCGGTAAAATTTTCTGAAACTGTGATCATTGAATAGTTATAGAATTTATAGTACAAAAGAGTAAAGTTAGATTTTATCAGCTTCGCCTTGAGTGATAATTTATACGAACGCATAAACTCTGTTTACTCTAGTATGCTATACAATATTTTATCCATTACTGGAATGCAAATTTAATTTTAAATTGTAGGGCTTTTCTTTGTACTGTGTTGTTGGCGAAGAAGTTCATATATATTCATTTTACTATTGCTAATATGTTGGTTGTCATGTAGAGTGATTTAAAAGCATTTAATTCACTGCTGTAAGTTAGAAAACTTTTAAGCGCTGCTGTGAATAATGTCATTATTTAGGTTGCTGAGGACGGTGTTGCTGTTGGCGATATCTCTTTCGCGTGCTGTTCACATACTGTTCGGCGAAGTAAATCACGTATAAAATCGTCTATCTTACCGAATTCTGTTTTAATTTATTTTCTCTTTAGTCGGTGAACCGTAATTCTTAATTTCTATGCCCATATATCCAACTCCGCCGGTTGCGTCCGATGTTAAGTGATTAAGAGTTATACTTATTAAACTGCCTGAACTTTCGATTACTTTATGGATAGAATTTCTAACGTTAGACACAATTTTAACACTTTGTTTTCTTAGCTACGCTCCTCTGCAAATAAGATATTCTGTTTTCTTCGACGGTGTTATTTGTTGTTATTGTCGTGATGGTCCTGGATCTTCAGGTGTATCAGGAGGCCTGGCTGCGAATCATTTGCTCCAACACTCATTAATCATGGTCGGAATAAATTAGATATATTGAAGCGCACAACGGTATAAAACAACACGTCGACAAAGACACTGAGAATGGGTGAAACCCAACAGGTAGAGGCAATGACTACTAGATTTGGCAATGCTGGGATCTATTGTATTTCTGCCACGCGGCTAGGGGTTGAGTAGAGGATGGGGGTTTATGAGAGATTACCAATTCCAAGAAGAGAGGCCGTCATGTTTCCGAGCCAAGTATACTTTGTTTCTTACAGGGAGCAGCTAAAATGCATGTGTCCCACATCTCCGCTTATTTTCTCCTAATCCAGTAAAGCGAAACAGTGCTTGCAGTTCTGTTGTCTCATTCATTTCACTCAGTTCTCTACTTTTAGTACTTACAGTATAAAGTGCAAGTGAGTTTATCTACTGCTTTTAACTTACTAAAATGACCCCTGTATCTTCAACCCTAACGAAAAAAATAAAATCATGGATTTCGATGGACGAAGCTTTCACTACATTTGGAAAAATAGTAATGTGTCAAGTGTGCGGTAAAAACGTCGGGTGCTCTATGAAATCACAACTGGAGAGTCTTACCTATCCTATACCTCCCAGATATTGATATTAAATATTTTCATGATTTTACATATTTGGTACATATTCAATATATTTTTCTTACATAAATATGTACATATTTCACACCTCGATATTACCTAAAAATCCGGTCCCAGTTTATAAATTGCCATCAATAAAATTACACGTTACATTTGTATTTAAAAACTAAATCTGAGTATACATTAAAATTATTGTTCTTTCTTGGCGAAGGCGTGAAAATAAAGGAAAACTAAATTTATCTATTTGCTGTAAAAATTAAGAAGACTTGTTTACACACCATTATGGACGAAGTTTTCAGCATCACAATAAACCACTATTTTAATCAATCCAATAAAGGATTTGGAAGAAGCAACAATTGGAAGTTTTCAATTTCAACATAATATGACAAATTTGAACATTTTAAATTTTAAAACTTTTACCTTCTGATTTTTCAAACTCAGCAGGGAGCATTATGTTACAGTTGTTCACACACACTAAAGCTTTCCTTTTATATATTTTCTTTATGTTCCGCATGCTCTGAGATAGAAAAGTCCATACGTGGATTCGTCATTACTTGATCTTTCAGTGTCCCATCACTTGTTCAGAACATCCACGGATTGGTATTAAGCAACAGTTATCATTAAATTAATTCACGCTTGGGTCCACAATGACGATTCTTATGTCTGAGGCTGACGTTTCCCTCATAATTTCCAGTGTTCCGAATAAAACACTTCTGTGCGGACTAAAACTTCTTATTTGGCCAAAACTCCAGCTTAATATGATCTCGCAGTTATCCGGGTTCGTCACGGTTCCACTGGATGTCAATATATTGTTGCTTTCCTCTATTTTAGAGCGTATTTGCTACGGATCCCTGCAATCATAGTTTATAATTTGTTTCCTATTTTCTCCGTCATAATTCCGACAGTAAGACTTGTACAAATATCTACAATCCGAGTTGCAGATACATTCATTTACAAAACAAAAATCTAATATGGAGGAGAAATAACTTACTGGTAAAGTTAAACCGACAGCACTCCCATTCATGGACTTAAAAGTTTAAACTCCAAACACAGTAATCCCACCTTTCTTTCCTACCAAGTCATCATAATGACTAATTTCTCAATGATTTAAACACTTCACTAAATTTTCTTCTTTTATTTTCAGATTGACAGGGTGATTGGGAACGTAGAAGGTAAGCAATAACAACATTATTACTCTCAATTTTTTGTACGGAACATCACATCCTAGACTACATTGAAAATTATCACAGGATAACTAATTTACGGAAAGCTTACTTACGAATTCCTAGCTGCCAATACTAATTGTAATAAATAAACCAGGTTCACAAAGGTTACAAATATACTGTACAATATTCTCTACCAGTTTCATATAAATTCGTTCCCTTTTAACATATGCGAATGGCTCTTACTTGAAATATATGAACAAATGAAATTATGCGATTTGCACCAATGCAGAATGATAAATTCGATTTCTGTATTACACACGGAAAGCATTCTCTACAATTGAATACCTCCCCGGAATAAGGATGCAGCCAAGAAATCTATAATACACGTTTCAGGAGAAAAGCAAATAATTTCAAGGACATATTTCGTTAGACTATATTTCCTAACAAAGCCATTTGACTAATCGAGGATGCTAGTTTATTCAGCTCTTGGATGCATTTTTCAATTACTTTATGGTCATTTTGAACAACAGCTTTAGATCACTCTTAACCCCCATACAGTCCACCACTGTGAAGTAACGATTAGCTTGTCGGACAGTGAAAGGAGCGGGCCTGAGTTCAAGTCCTGGTCGGGAGAAGTTACCCGGGTGAGGATTTTTCCTTGGTTTTCCCTCAACCCATTAAGAGCAAACGCTGGGCAACTTTCGACGTTGCACCCTGGACTCATGAGACCGTCCCTAGCAAAAATAATTTAAATTTAATTAGTTCTAATCAATTATATTAATCCCTTTCTAAATGCTATAATTATTTAAACATTTCCCATACATCAACATTGATTTTACACTTGCGGGAATCTATGCCAGTTTTTTTATTTTATATTGAATATTTTAAAGTTTTTATTACATATAATTCTGAGCAATAGTAATAACATATTTCATTTCTTTTCCAGACAAAGAAAAGAAAGATGAACTGACTCAAGTAAGTATAGGTTCTACATCGACAGTAGTTATTTGTGAATTCAATATTGATAGAATTTGTAGTGGATGAGTGAATAATCTCCTATCCCAACGCGGAGTAGCGTAGCGTATATACAGTCGTAAACCAGCTCAAGTAGTTCTGAGTCGAACCCGAGACGATACTACTGTACGTTTCAAATCGGAAGCGAATTTCATAACACCCAACAGACATTATTATTAGTGGAACTTTCCCGCTTCATGCATAGAGAATGTCTACTCTTTTTCTTTCGCTCTTTATGATTGGACATTGGTCGCCGGGCTCCCAAGGACAAATCGCTTCCATTTGAAAAGCGCTTTAGTCTTCTCACGTGTTCGTGATTATAATTTTTGCTTGGCTTGCCTTTACTTTTCGAGGGCCAGACCCAAGACGTACACTTACACTTAGGCATTCTTGGCACATTGTTCATTCTCTGAATGCTGGTGGGAGACATTACGCATACGCAGATGGATTATTTTTGCGTGTGGCTCATCTATAGGGAGCGCCTTTGTGCGCTTTGCAAAGAAAAGGACTCCTAAAAACATATTTTAATACAGTGTGTCGAATTGGAACATGTAAGGAGAAAATATCTACCACCCTCGATGCTAACTCAGAATAGGAGTTCGTTTGCATGTCTTTACCTCATGGGGAATAGACAATGGGAACAAAAGACTGCCAAAGAAAATGCAATATTCAATGTACAAACTTCATTCAGTAAGAAATGAAAGCATTACATCGATCTTTCAAGGCGTAAATATTACATGTAACACAAGCAAGTAACAAATTCGACATTCTTGTTTAAATTTATACCGTGTTATTCTGAAATTAAATGTGTAGTACTCATTACAACAAGATGTAGCATTCAACCTTTCCTAACCGCTTTGTTGATTTATACGGCCGGGTTAGACGGCCATGAAATCGTGATTATAAATAAAGCAGGCTGTCATTCCATGGATACGCATTTCTTAAAAGTTCTGAGTTTAGACGGCCATGAAATCGTGATCTTATAACCTCTCCAATTTCAAATATTTATGAAATGTAAATTTGTATTATTGTAGAAAAACACATACGATACATATTCTTAACGTTATCTTTTTGGCACGAGTGTAAAGCTTCTGAAACAAGGTGAAGCCGAATTCCACAAACCTTACAATCGTGCCAGAAAGAAAATCTTTAGGTTTTTCTATAATAAATAAATGTATCTCCTCTTTAAAGATGTCTGTGATTGGATATAATATGCATTGCTTTCCACACCACAGCTACTTCCCCAAAACATCTGGTATCAGACGTGGTTAAATATATACACAGTACCAATACTACATTATAGTGCACAAGCTTCACACCCCTAGTCATCTTCCCACTATTACATGCAAGAATTATGCCTTATGTAAGAGTATCTATTTTTTGTGTTGCAGGAACGTAAAAGATTGAGAAACATCCTGCAGGGATGGCATTGTTAGTATCCATGGAAAACTTCCGTAATGTATTATTTTTCTCATTTATATTATCAAAAGGTAAGGCCTCCGTATTCATTATGCAAATGTGTAGCTTCAAATCGTCCTCTCTCACTGCAGTTAAAGTGACTGACGAGGTAATTGAGCAATGCGCCGAAAGTGTGTCGTGCTGAACTTCAACGACTTGTTACACTCGAGTGAATTAACAAATGAGAAAAATCAGTTTAAAAGTCGTATTATTTTAATTGGTTACTAAACGACACTCTATCAACTACGTCGATGTATTTGACGAGATGAGGCCAAGGATTCGCCATAGATTACTTGACATTTGCCTTACGTTTGGGGAAAACCTCGGTAATCAGCCAAGCGGGAATCGAACCCGCGCCCGAACGCAACTCCGGATCGACAGGCAAGCGCCTTAGCCGACAGAGCTACGCTCGTAAATAAAGCAACATAAAAATAACAGGAATTGATTAAGCTTTCCAGAGTATACAAGTTGGAAATGAAATAATCTTCCTGATTGAAAGAGGTGACTAGGGTACAATAAAATGAATAGAAAACCTACTTCACGTTTTGTGATTAAATGCACGGTTAATTAGAAAATTAAGTTGGAAGTTTCAGCAGTCCGGCAACATCGCTGTTAACACACGCTTCTCGTGATACAGGTGTAAGAGGTCAACGAACTCGATGTGTCTCGCTAGATGACCTGTTCTCTGGAGCGACGTTGCATCGTGCAGATTGCTTGGAATTAGAGGTTTTTTAAATTAAATTTAGAAAACCGTTCACTCTATTCGAATACGCCGAAGAGATAAATTATACATGATTAGATTTCCTATCGATACGGACAACTCTATACGAGGTTGTTAAACATTTGAGCAAAAAAAAAAAAAAAACTATTAGTTTCCAACAATATGTTATTATAGTTTTTTTTCTCAGATGCGACATGAGCAGCTCTGAAAATCTGAAAGCCTTATTTCACTTCCACTCTGTATATAAATGCAACATATATGCTGCACTTTATTTCTTTACCCAACAATAAAAGGAATTATGTATTGAAACTTCTACTCACAACAGAGCTTGAATTGTTTTAAAAAGTTATAATCTGAGCAAATCTAGGGTGTCAAATCTCATAAAAAAATACAAGGAACTATATTTTCTGTTACCTTGCAGATAACTGATATGCAGAATAGCCGAAAAAATGTATACACTGTTTCTTCATAAATAACACTGGGACAAATTGAGATAAAATTCTCGTTTTGGGGGGGGGAAATTGAAGCTTACTGCAGGTTTTCGAAGTGGCCACCATCAGCATCCAAACACTATCGATACCCCCGAACTACGGTACGTTCTGTAACTTGTCCAGTTGTACAAGACATTTCGGTTTGTTCTAATAGCGCATCCAGTGTAGCTGGCTTTTACAAATAAACAACATCCTTTACGGTCCTCCATAGAAAAACATCGAGAGGTGTTAGGTCTGGGGACCGTGCTGGGTTCTCGACAGCACCTTTTCGATCTATCCATCGTTCGGGTAGAGTTTCATCGTAACTGAAATAGGCTGAGACGCCATCTTGTTGCAGATAAAACTTCTCTTCCCATGCAGCTCTCAGATGGCTAGTACAATTGTTGTCTGAAGCATCTCGAGATACAACCCACTGGTAACTCTGTCTTCAAAGAACAATAAAGTCAGAACTCAACCTATCGAACAGGTGGATATCATGCCTACAATGAATTTAAAATCGGCAATGCACTACACAATGTGTGCGGAAGAAATGTATAGGCCTACACACTTTGACAGGATATATCTATTTAATATATTTTAAAGTTGTACCGAAAAACAGCAGTAATGTGTAATATGATGTCGTGTATACACGTGAGACTCATATATTATGCTAGCGTTGCTGTGCGCCAGGTCAATCAACAAAGAAATGGAGAAAATTTTACAGTTTGAACAGCGGAAAGCAATTTTGAAGTAGTATTGGAAAACCGAGAATGTTGTTGAAGTTTAACGACAATGGATATGTGAGTACAGAACAGAACCAGCAACGCGATTAACAATTGCACACATTCGTGACAAATTTGAGACTCATGGTACCGTATGCGATGTTTATATGAGCAGATCTGGGAGATCTCGCACATCAACAAGCCCCGCGTCCTCGGCTATGGTTTTGGAACGTTTTGAGCACTCACCGCAGAAATCTACAAAGCAATGTGCACGTGAGACTGGGATTAGCAGAACTAGCGTACGTCGTATTATTGAAACAGCAAAGTTGAAAGTTTTCATCCTAAGGCTTTTGCATGCATTAAATGAAGATGACCCTGATCGGAGAATGCAGTACTGTGGGTGGCTTCGGAACATGGTGCAAGAGGATGAGTCCTTCGTAGGGAAAGTTGTTTGGTCCAAGGAGACAGAATTTCAGTTGAATGGAACTGTTAACCGGCATAATTGTGTCTAGTGGTGTACAAACAATCCACATGTTTTTGTGGAAAAGACTGTTAATTTACGTGGAATTGATGTTTGATGTGGGTTGTCATCTAGGGTTCTAATTGGACCATTCTTTTTTCATGGAACAGTAACTGGCCAAGTGCACATGAACATGTTACGCACATGTGTCTTACCCGCCATTCGTACCCTCTAGGGAAACGAGGAATTTTTTCTTCCAACAGGATGGTGCACCACCACATTACCACTGAGATGTACGTGCGTACCTTGATGACAATCTTCCAGGGCACTGGAAAGGACGAAGAGGTCTGATTGAGTTTCCACTGCGTTCTCCGGATCTAACTCCGTTGCACTTTTACCTATGGGGGACTCTTAAGAATGTTGTATACCATAGAAAACCAGCTACACTGGCAGAACTTTGGAAAGAAATTGAAACGGCATGTGCTGCAACCGCTGAGGACACTTTCACAAACGTTGCTCGAACAGTAGTTCAACGTACTCAGAAGTGTGTCGGCGCCCATGGTGGGCATTTTGAGTCATTCATTCATTCATTCATTCATTCATTCATTCATTCATTCATTCATTCATTCATTCATTCATTATATTCCAATGATCCTACGTGAGTAATGAAGATTTAAGCTGTGGAACAAGTCAAAATTTTAAAATATTAGAATTACAATTTTTAGAATTTAGTAATTTTCTACAATGATGAGGTGAGGTGAGGTCCGAGGATTAGCCAAAAGATTACCAGGCATTTGCCTTTTGGTTGGGGAAAACCTCGGAAAAACCCAACCAGGTAATCAAACCAAAGGAGTGAAATGAAATGATACCGAGGATTCGCCATAACCATCCGGCTTCAGACTCACTGCTGGCGAAAACCTCGGAAGAAACCATTCAATGAGAGCAAAGGAGGATCCAAACTAAGCCCGAACGCAGCTCCGGATCAGCAGCCCAGCGAGTCTGCCGACTGAGCTACATCGATGGCTCTACTAAAAATATACAATACATAGCCAATCAGATTATTAAATTTACAAACGCAAACGATCATTCATCAGTTGAGCTGTATGTATAATACAAAACAAGTAAGTTAATTACATTTAAGGCATAAACAATTCAATCAGTTGTGATATACAGAATCTGATAATACATATCATGCAAACTACTTCAAATTACAAATGCAAACAATTTATCAATAGAGCTATACAGATTACTATTCAATTTAAAGCATATACAATTCATCGACCAAAACTATACAAACATATACGATACAAAGTAAGCTGAATAATTCAACTTACAAGCATACTTTCATTAAGCTATACAAATTTGGACAAATATTATCAAGTAGATTAATTAAATTTATAATCATAAACAATTCATCAGTTCAGCTATACAGACTACCATTCAATTTACAGCACAAACAATTCGTCAGTAGAGCTATACAGACTAATATTCATTTTAAAAGCATATACAATTCATCAGCCAAACTATACAAACAAATGCAATTAAATTAATTCAATTTAGCTATACAAAATAGTATAATTCATATGAAGTATATTAATTCAATTTATAAGCTTAAAAATTAATCACTTGACCTATACAGTATACTATTCAATTTACGGCACATACAATTCATCAGTTAACTGTTGTAAATGTAAAAGTCTAAGATGATTAGTGCTCATCATTTCCTGTTTGTGTGAATTCAGTTTTGATATGTTAACATACTTTGTCTTTGCTTCAAGTGTGTATACATTTTTTGACTACCCTCTGTATTTTACTGCAGAACTGTCAAAACAACCTTTGCAATATGTTTCACCACAAGTTAAATTGTATATTGAATCAGTATCATTTTATTACAAAGTCGGTACTAGGAGGTAGATCTTTCTATAGTAGGGATAGTGTTGTTACAATTCGAACGTGCCGCAGAACCAAGCACAGAGATTATATTGAAGGAGGGGTAGGAGGACTATGTCTTATATTGATATATTTTGTTACTCTGACAGTGAGAAATTAGAGAATAGAAAACTATTGTTTAGAAAGTTCAAAAGGAGGGGTTCAAATCCGGTAGCTCCCCCTTCCGTACGTCCATGGAGACTCCCATAATATCGCAAAACTCTCAGTTGTGGAAAATTTCTCGGTGAATCTGTTTCCACCTCAATTAACGTCAACTCATGGGCCTTTTTAATCGAAATGCCAAGTTATCAATTAATGAATCAGTGAATGTTTAATGTATTTTCTTAAATTATAAAGCAAATCTAACTTTTCTCTTGAACAATGAATACATAATTGTTTTGGCTAACGCTACTTGTCATTATGCTCTCGCCATTTCTATCAAATGTACACCGTACATAATAAATATACCGGGTGCAAGGGGACCGATGCACCAAAATGTAAGAGGTGATTCTACATGTTAAATATAACAGAACTTTTATTACACTTTCCCTTCGATGAAGCACCGTTAAACAGGAGAAAATTGTTTTGGCAATATTTGCAGCGCTCCATTGCAGTAATGTCCCGAGAGAATGGTTGATTGTTACACAAGCAGATAGGTAAAAATAATCTGAACTGTTAGCGTCTTGAGTCTTTCTCTTTTTTTGGTTCAGTGGTTACCTTCCACCCTGTTTCCAATATCAGAGTTACATTCAGGCTTACTGTACGTTCTGTCTAATTCACAGTTGATGATAATTTCGAACTACAGGTTGTTATTTTCTTCTTTCTATTTGCAGCGGGAATTACTGTAAATGGAAAAAAGAAGGTGAAGCAAACTTACGATAAAATAATGGAGGTAAGTTCAATCATTTTCTAAAATAATGTCCTACTGTTTTCAAATTACAGTCTCTTTGAAGACTCATACTCCATAATTTGGACTCTCAGAGAAGAAACATAAAAAATTAGTCGCGAAGTGGACGCATACTTTCTCATTAACATTTTAAGCCTTTCGCAACAGTTCAGTTGCTTTATAATAACATTAATGTTTATAGTATATTTTCTTGATCTATTATTTAAAAGATATACATAAATGAAAAATAATTGTTTTTCTGTTCACCTGATAGTGTTGCACGACTATTCAGTCTTCAAAGTGCAGGTGTGGGATTTCAACGAAGTGGTCAAAGCAGAATGGAACTGAACAATATGCACATCTTAAAAGCCACTTTTTCTCATTTAGCATCACTTCCGCATTCAAGGAGTCCAATATCAAAAGCCACACTATTTACATTTTCATATCATGATATTGCTATTATTGATATTATTTATTTATAGTTCAAAAGTACATAAACTTAATCTTAAAACTGATACATTCACAAATAATGATAATACACAATATTTACACAATTTAATAACAAATTTTCTATATGATGATATTACAATAACAATGTCAACCTGCCTTTTGCCAAACATATTGCAACATACAGTATATAGGTTTGTACCTTAGTGCAGAAATTTGATTCTATATCTCAAAGTGAAGTCTGATGATGAAATAGCGATCAGGTAACTTTACTTCTGCCTTTTCACATTGCACTTTTACAAAACCAACGATCCTTCTCATATACAGCTTATACTGCCTAAAGAAGTTCACATAAAGATGACCGCAAATATGTTATTCTTTGTAGTTGATGGGATATGTAGTAATGTAGTCACGACATTGAAATATGTGTTTTGATCCTATTGCATTGATATTTTCTTTCTTTGCTTTACCAAAGTTCTTCTCCTAGATCTTAAATAGGTGATCATTCAAATGTCTCTAGGGGTAAAACGCGGAGTTTTGTATGAGAATGACTCAGACCACTGTTTTTGTGATGAGCGATTTATATCATAAGCATGTTTTTGTGCGGTTCCGAGCGTTCGAGATCAAGTATATCCCTTGTGAACATAAACATTCCTGCCATTCAATTTCAAGTATAGCGGCAATGTAATACAACTTCACATCTTGTATTCTCCAGGTGCGACAGGCTTTATCTCGAGGGATGTCTGCAATTGAGGGGCTCTGTGGAAAAGGGGCTCATTGCACAAAAACTAATTTTTTTAGGAGAAGTATTGATTTCAATGAGTGAAGAAGAGGTATTTGTAAATGTCCGGTAGACACATACCACAAGACTGGAAGTTCATAAAAGGGATCCTAGATTCAACATCTGTCGGATTATCAAAGAAACTAAAAATCAACAGGAATGTGGCATTGGCCCTTTTGGATTGGGCCCTTCAATTCATTCATCAGTCACGCAAGAAAAATACATTCAATTCTTAGATTTAGCGTCGATGGGTTTATGATAGCAAAATGGCATCTGGCGAGATGAGGCTGAGGATTCGCCATAGAATACCTGACATTAGCCTTAAAATTGGGGAAAACCTCGGAAGAAACCAACCGGGTAATCAGCCCATGATGGGATCGAAACCACACCCGGCCTTTAACTTCACATTCAATGGCAACCGCTACGTCACCGACGATGAACCGGGAATGTCATGGCAGCGCCATGAATGCAATTAGCTTTAATCATGTAACACTTACAACGAGAAAGTATGTGTCACCTTCGTAACGCTCCTTCTCTTTACATTAATCTGTAACAACAATGTTACAAACTGCACATTTTAACAATAACTGAAGGCACTACAGTCTATCGTAAATTCAAACAGAATTCTCACACTGTGTTATTTTAACATTTTAAGTGCAAAATGCTTCAATGCGATCAGTGGACTAATTGTAATTCTCCGGAACTCACAATATATAACATGCGAACACAAACTTTTCTATATTTTTGCTTTATTTATCTTTTTTACAGAAGACACCACAATTCATTGATCTTGCAGATGATCAAACTAAAGGTGAGCTACTGATTAACCATATTCTCAGTCCTGACGTGAAGTTATGATGAAATGTTTATTGTTAGATCGCCAAGACAATATGTCGTATCAAAGTAGTACAAAAACAAACTACTAACAATTATAATTCAAACATAAAATCTAAAACATCTAGAGTAAAGCTGTAACACTGTGGTGGTGGTGGTCGTGGTGGTGATCATGGTGGTGATGCTGATGCTGCTGCTGCTGCTGATGATGATGATGATGATGATGATGATAATGATGATGATGAAAGAGTTGAGAATATTTACTTAGCAATTTAATTTAATTCAACAGAAGTAACACCGACATAAAGTTACAAAGGTACAACACAATCAATTCAATAATCATACACAATTTTCGGAAACAAAAGACAACACACAAATCTTAAGGATGTAGCAATGAATATTTTATCAGTAAGATTAATGTTTAGTAAATCGCCACCACTTGGTAGAAACGCAATATTGTAACTTATTTACGAATAGTTGTTCAAATACATATTTATTATAATTATTATAAATTGAAGTAGCAGCAGCAGCAGTAGTAGTAGTGGCAACAGTTGTAGTAATAGTAGTAGTAGCAGCAGCAGTAGGTACTAGTAACAGTAGTAGTAGCAGTAGCCGTAGCAGCAGTAGTAGTAATAGTAGTAGTAGAAGTAGTAGTAGTAGTAGTAGTAGACGTAGTAGTAGTGGTAGCCGTAGTAGTAGTAGTAGCAGTAGTAGTGGTAGTAGTACAATAGTACAGTAGTAGTTGCAGTAGTAGTGGTGGTAGTTTGTACTTGGTTATTTAACGACGCTGTATCAGCTACGAGGTTATTTAGCGTCGATGAAATTGGTGATAGCTAGATGATGTTTGGCGAGATGAGGGCGAGGATTCGCCATAGATTATCTGACATTTGCCTTATGGTTGGTGGAAGCCTAGAAAAAACCCAACCCCAAAAATCAGCCCAAGCGGGAATCGAACCCGCGCCGAAGCGAAGTGCCTTAGCCGATTAAGCTACGCCGGTGGCTAGTAGCGGTAGTAATAGTACAATAATACAGTAGTAGTTGCAGTAGTAGTATCAGCAGTAGTAGTAGCAGCAGCAGTAGAAGTAGTAGCAGCAGTAGTAGCAGCAGCAGCAATAGTAGTAGCACTAGTAGTAATAGTAGCAGCAGTACTAACACTAGTAGTGTAGTAGTAGTGTGGATATAGTAGTAGTAGGCTAGTAGCAGTAGCAGCAGCAGTAGTAGTAATAGTAGTAGTAGCAGCAGTAATAGTAGCAGCAATAGCAGCAGTAGTAGTAGTATTAACAGTAGTAGTAGCAGTAATATTAACAGTAGTATTGTAGTAGTAGTAGTAGTAGTAGTAGTAGTAGTAGTAGTAGTAGTAGTAGTAGTAGTAGTAGTAGTAGTAGTAGTAGAGAACTAAAATTTAATCCGAGCAATTTATAGAAGACTTCTGGGCAAGGTAATGGAGAGGTGGGTAGCACCGGATACTTAAAATTATTACTTATACAGTAACTAATTAACATTTATTCAACTTAACACGTTAATGTAATACACTTTGAATGAAATGAGAACATTGTTTATACACGTTACTAAATAATAGAAAATACTGAACAATATTATATTTAGTAATATTTGGAAGTTGAGTTAAGTTTGGCAAATGTCGGGTATCCCCGGACACGTTAGATCCATGGACAATGTCAAATTTTCTCCTGCAGGCAGCGATCAAAATGAAACGCAACTTCATCTGACTCAACCCCAGCACATTCTTCATATGCCAACCTTTTGCATGTGCAGCATTGAATCCAATTTTATTAAAATATTTCTCCACATATTATGCAAACCGTTTTATCAGGAACTCCAGTTCTCTTTCGAGAAACACCCATAGAAGTGGACTGAATCGCAGATGTAGGGCCAAATAAAACTTTTCTCTGCGATTTTCCATGTGCTGTACTGGATCTGCTTCATTTTTTAATGATCTTTTCTTCAATGGAGATGATGTTAAAACTTCGCTTTTCTGAGCTTTCCTTTTCCGAGTTTCGCTCATTCCCTTACTCGCATCTGGGAGCGGTGAAAAATTCTACAAAATATTAACTGGCATAGCCTTGTTCTTATCCACCTCGAATGATGTTTCAGGGCTTTCATCTGCAGGCCTGAAGCTTCTGTTTGATGGTGTGGTGGGGCTTTCAAAAACATATAGATTTGATCTGGAATTTGAGGGAGCATTTCGTTCTTCTGAGACTTGTACAGGAGTTTGTTAATCTAATCTAGATGTATTGTCAGCACATAGATCGTCTAGGGGTGGTACAGCTGTGTCCTCCTGAACTACTGGGATGTCTGTGAGGAGACTGAAGGCTGCTCAACAGCACTTTTCATAGAGTCTTCCAACCAGGAAACCCGGTTTTTGTACCTTCCCTTAAAATTCGACATTATTATCTGAAGAACTGCAAAGAGCAAAAACAGTACTTGTAGTAAAGACAATAATCTTCTATATTATACTGAAGGCCAAGAAGACGTAACACTATTTCCGTTAATACTCTGAACATTTTTCTGAGAATCGAAACCGAGACCTCTGGATCTATAGTCAGACATTCTAACCTCATGACTATGTAGACGGTCATTATTAATATTCGTAGTAGTAGTAGTAGTAGTAGTAGTAGTAGTAGTAGTAGTAGTAGTAGTAGTAGTAGTAGTAGTAGTAGTAGTATTACAACTACTACTAGACGTAATAATTAATATACATGCCAGTTTATAAAATAAGCTATCCATTGTGCAGTATAATGTTCTATAAATTATTAGAATCATACCCATAGCACCTTTCAGTTTGCAAGATGCAATAAGTGTAAAACACATTCCTAACAACATACCGGATGTATAAGAATAAAGATCAACTTCTTGTGTAACTGGTAGGAAGTCTTCAAACATTGATCTCTCTGCGAGATGTCTGAACAATTACTCCCACGAATTATGTTACAAGCACATTAGTAGACTCAATTCAATCAACTGATAACATTCGAGGCCCAACAAAGGGAGAAGTCATATGCAAGTAAAACAGGATTACCAACATTTTTTAGTTTAGAGAAAACCTTAATGTCCAAGACTACCTTCTGTTTGGCGCTACCTATCGTTCCCCTAACAGTGCAGTAGTAGTAGTAGTAGTAGTAGTAGTAGTAGTAGTAGTAGTAGTAGTAGTAGTAGTAGTAGTAGTAGTAGTAGTAGTAGTAGTAGTAGTAGTAGTACTAGTAGTAGTACTAGTAGTAGTAATAGTAATACTAGTAGTAGTAATAGTAATACTAGTAGTAGTAATAGTAATACTAGTAGTAGTAGTAGTAGTAGTAGCAGTAGTATGGGACTTAAATTAAATCAGGGCAATTTATAGAAGACTTCTAGGTAATTCAATAATGACAGTAGAGATATCAGTCCTACGTGTCCCCCGCCTTCCCTCATTCTCATATTAGGGCTAGGATTTTCATGATTTAGCATTTTATAAGTTCAATCAGTTGCTAAAATATACAGAAATGCATCATCTGAAAAAATATTATTAAACTAAGGTACTTTGTTGAGCATATTTGTGTATATTTGACCATTTTATCCAGAAGTAGTGAAAATCACTTTGTTGCCAAAATTTAGAAAGATAAGGTGTGTGTGAGGAACAGCAAAAGAGGTACAAGGGTAGATTTCTTTTGTTACCACAGCTAGGACAATGACACTTCATTATGCACCAAGATTTGTAAGCTGACAATAGTTAACATTACTTTCATTTAAAAATTTACGCAAGGTATTCATTGTACTTTTCAACTGAGGTCTCATAATATAGAAATATTGAAAGTTTATGAAAATAAGTTAGCATTTTCTGTTTTGAATAAAATGTATATGCCTAGTAAAACGTCAGGGCCTTTATGCGGCCGAAAGGATTAGATCAATGGTGAAAATCCATGACCACATCGGGAATAGTACCGGCAACCTTCCCATTTTTCAGAATTAAATGAAAACTTCTAGCAAAGCTGTAGTATAATCGAAATGCAAATATAACATTCTCGCACAGAGTTATAGCCTACAGCAAGAAAATTTCTAACGACAAATTAATTACGAGGTTAAAATCAGTAACTTGTAACTAGATAGAAGACTGGTCGCTTTGGGGATCTTAAAAACAGTAATTAGTAACTAGACAGAAGACTGGTCGCTTTGGGCATCTTAAAAGCAGTAATTTGTAACTAGACAGAAGACTGGTCGCTTTGAGCATCTTAAAAAGAGTAATTTGTAACTAGATAGAAGACTGGTCGCTTTGGGCAACCCTAAAAACACTAATTAGTAACTAGACAGAAAACTGGTCGCTTTGAGCATCTTAAAAACAGTAATTTGTAACTAGATAGAAGATTGGTCGCTTTGGGCATCTTAGAAACAGTAATTTGTAACTAGATAGAAGACTGGTCGCTTTGGGCATCTTAAAAACAGTAATTTGTAACTAGACAGAAGTCTAGTCGCTTTGGGCATCTTAAAAACAGTAATTTGTAACTAGACAGAAGACTGGTCGCTTTGGGCATCTTAAAAACAGTAATTGTAACTAGACAGAAGTCTAGTCGCTTTGGGCATCTTAAAAACAGTAATTTGTAACTAGACAGAAGACTGGTCGCTTTGGGCATCTGGAAAACAGTAATTTGTAACTAGATAGAAGACTGGTCGCTTTGGGCATCTTAAAAACAGTAATTTGTAACTAGACAGAAGACTGTTTGCTTTGGACATCTTTAAAACAGTAATTTATAACTAGACAGAAGACTGGTTGTTTTGGAAATCTTTAAAACAGTAATTTATAACTAGACAGACGACTGGTTGTTTTGGACATCTTAAAAACAGTAATTTGTAACTAGACACACGACTGGTCGCTTTGGGCATCTTAAAAATAGTAATTTGTAACTAGACGGAACACTGGTAGTTTTGAGCATCTTAGAAACAGTAATTTGTAACTAGACTGAAGACTGGTTGCCTTGGGCATCTTACAAACAGTAATTTGTAACTAGACAGAATACTGGTCGCTTTGGGCATCTTAAAACCGGTAATTTGTAACTAGACAGAAGACTGGTCGCTTTCGACATCTTAAAAACAGTAACTTGGAACTAGAAAGAAGACTGGTCGCTTTGGATATCTCAAAAACACATTTCAACTAATCATTCTTTATCTTATATATTACGAGCACTATTAGCAGTAACATTAAATAAATGATATGTTAATGGATCTTGACAACATACTAACATAATATTTTATTTTAATTATCCAATCTGATGCTGAAATATACTGCAGGTGAAATACAATCCAATGCAATCAACACAATTATTATTATCACACAAGCATTTCTGCAACAATATACATCTGTCTTATGTTTCAACATGGCAAGTTCAGATACAAAATAATATGAATAACTGCTTCGTTTGTTTCAGCTAAAATAGAGGACATACTGAAAAAAATCAAGGAAGTAAGTACGTTCAATATTACCATTTACATTGCAGGCTAACTCTTGTGCCAATAATAGGTTTGTTGGCACTGATTTGAACATTTCCGGAGCATGCGCACATGGATTTTACTGCTCGCACAGCGCAAACTTCAAACTCTTGACTGTTTCTGACTAATAGCCTAGATGCCCTAGATCATACATGTGATCTGGGCTAATAGTCACGCGTTTGTACAGCATGTCAAACTGTCACAAATCGATTCCTGACAGTCGGAATTGATTTGCGAATCAAGTGCAAGCCAATCTCTAATCATAGATGATGTATGTTCATTGAGATAGTTTAGCCATTGTTTTCTTTATGTTATTTACGACATAACCTATACGAGTATGTCCTAAATAAATAAATCGTTTTATAGTACAGTTGTCTTCGTATAATTACCATTTTTCAGGAATGTAATACTATTTATAAACGTGGGTACAATTCTAAAGTTTTCCCGCGTAAGTTATAAGCATATTAGCATTTTTTATACAATAGCTCTAATATTTAATTCTCTGGATACGACATGTCAAGCTATTTTTATTCAATTTAATATATATATATATATATATATATATATATATATATATATATCATAGACGAAGTTAATGTTCTTATTTTAGTTCACTTTTAAAACAAAATGCACAGTTTGTGATCATGATTATGCTCTTGGTAAAAATTATTGCTATACTTCAGAATACCGCTTAGGTACTTATTAGAGGTCTGCATTGGACGTTTTCGCTCGAGCGCCAAGTAGTTCATAGCATAATCAGATAGGTAGCGCACATGCATGATGGATAAAATTGTCGCGAGCGATAAATCCTCGAACGGTATAAGCTGAGCGTTAGACATTCGTTCTTGTTACAGTGATGAACTGTGTATTAACATCATAGATGTTTATCATTTCAAAACTTTGCAGTGTTTAACTAACCTCTCCATAGTACAACTACAAAACTTGCTTTAAAATGTAATATAAATGTTATAGGTATTTTTTTTTCCCCACATCTGATAGATGTTATTGGATATAAATGTAATTATTATAAACGGAGAACACAATCACGATAATGCTAGAACCGTATCAAGTTTTCTAGTAATAATAATAAACTCTAATAATTAGTGTATCAATCTTTGCGTCTGTAACAGTTGTGCTTATTCGTTTTGTTATATTTTTGTGACGTTATCTCTGTACTAATACTGTTATTAATCTACTGCTATATCAATAATATTTTGTAAAACGTTTCTACATTGTCGCAGTATATAGGGGAACACTATGTATTGACCCATCATATTATATATGTGGTAAATCAAATATTGAATAATTATTAATTAGCGGTAATAACTATAAATCGAAGTTTTTCATACTATTTTATTTATAACTTCATGTTCCTGTTTTGGTACGTTCCATTAGACTGTTCCACTAAACGTTTGTCATAAACGCAGAAAATAAAACCTTATTTTTACCGTGTGAGCAAAACATATGTGTATTTTATCTGTCGCCTTACATACAAGATAAGACATGTCGGTGAGATGACCTTGTATTGCGCTTCTATTTGTTACGAGTGTATCACGATCGATCTTACTTCACTCGAGGGTACGACATTCGACCGAGTTCAAGCGAGCGATTTAACTCCAATGCAGCACTCTGATGATGTAGCAAGACTGTTCAAATTGAAAATAATTTAAGAACATGTTTTTTATTGCTGGTACAAGGGTAGATAAATAAATTAGTGCATAAAAAAGAGATCTCTCTTGCACCAATGATGAAATAACGGCATATATGCACTTACGCGGTATTATTCGAAAGTCGTTTTCAAATTAATTGTAGTAAAATTATTTTCCGGAAGTATTTTAAAATAAAAGTTAGGCTAATTTAGGCCTGTAATAATTCTTTCAGATGTCTGCTTCAAATACTTCTAGTAATAACGATATGGAATATATATCCAGTGGGGATGAGTTAGGCTCAGTGTCGGATTTAGGCCTAGGCAATCTACGCAGTTGCATAGTGCGGCAATTTCCAAGGGGCGACATTTTCTCTCTCTCTCTCTCTCTCTCTCTCTCTCTCTCTCTCTTCCCTTTTTACTTTCATTTTACAGTGGCTATTACACTCTTACTACGTCATACTACTTTTGACCAATAAAACGGTACGAAAGGACGTTTTTCAACCAATCATGGCTGCTTATCGCACAATTTTATCGCGTCCCTAGCATTTGTTTAATTTTATCGCGTCCCTAGCATTTGTTTCTTTGTTTGCCAACATTTGAAACTGCGCTGGTCTGGACGTCAAAAAAAAAAATATATATATATATATATATATATATATATATATATATATATATAATTACAAACCACTCCAGTCGATGCACAGCAGTTTCAAATATGACTCGCATTGGCATTCAAGAACAAGAATTAATAAAAATCACTGATCATACCTATGCAGCTTCTGAAATCCGATTTACAAATAAATGAAGAGCACCATTCGGAAATCCTGAATAGGTTGAATACACCATGTAGGCCTAAATCAACGAGTTCCACTTCTATTACGCACACGTCCAATATAATATCAATTGAACCACCAACCACATTCAAATTTGAAAATTGTACATTCAATAATTATTCCTTTTAAAATTATTCATGTTTATTTTTTATGTCGTCGTCGTCGTTTATTAAAACTTTTCTAACACTTGTGTATATTAGTTAGGTTATGTTATAGCTTCTGCTATATGATATTATGGATAGTCACGTATCAGAGATTGTTTAATATTAAGATTTATTGAAAATCATCTGTCAAGTGACGTTGATTACTGGGATTCGGACAATTGAAGTGGAATGCAACTGTCTTAATAAAAATGAAATTGAATCAACAAAGCCTTCTTGACTAGTAACCGTCTACAGAGTTCAACGAAGATTCCATAGTTGGCACAACTGCCATCTAGCGTAATGGTGCAATAATACATTTGAGGACAGGTTTATTTTCGTAAGTCAATTAATATTTTATTGTACTGGAGTACTTTGTTACTTATAATCTTTATATACTTTCTTCTAATCGTGTAATAGTCAATTAAATCCCACTCGAGTTTTGATTTTCTCTAGATAAATCTGCTCGTGTTCCACTCGCAGATTTATCGATAAGATCAAAACCTCTAGTGAGATTACTGTTGATAAATAATAAACACACATGAAATTTGTATAAAAAATACTAATATGCTTATAACTTGTGCGGTAAAACTTTAGAACGGTACCCACGTTAATAAATAGTATTGTATTCCTGAAAAATGGCAATTATACGAAGACAACTGTACTATAAAACAATTTATTTATTTGTTATTTATCGCTATGAATAGTAACCAGAACTCTCAGTTATATTTACAATATAATATATCGTCAGCAATACTATTTAATCACATTTCAGCATGTGCAATTTTCACTGTATAATTCGATATGAAATGTTTATTCCGCAAAAGTTGAAGTTTACTTTTCAATTTACCTTATACTTGCTATCGAAGTAAGAAATACTCGTAATAATTATATCACCAACAAAACCAATGCCTAAAAACAAACCATAGCCTGCCTTTCAAAAATTAATTTTATTTCAACAATGAATAAGTTTGAATTTATGTTTCTTTGCATCGAGTCTCATGTGCTTCTTCAGATCGACTTGATGACAATTATATAGCTCCACCAACATAATCAAGAATTATTAATAATTGGTATAACTATTATATTGTTAACAATAATTCAATGAGGACGGACATCATTAATCTTTCTCTGTGAAGAAACAGCGAAGGAAATATTCATGCCACAAGTAAGAAACATTTACTTTGATTCCAGTATTATATTGTTTTCTGAATTGTAACATGTCATTTGAAACTAATTTAAACTAAATATGACCGAATTTACTACTTCCGTGTAACCGTCATGTAGCAGGGAATCTCTCTCAACAATTTGAAGTGTCAGAATATTTTAATTAATTGATTGTGCAATCGTCAGTTCAAACAGTTATGTAAACAACTGTGGTTCCAACCAGTTTGAAAAAGCATTCTTACAGCTGAACTCACGGATGGTTGAAATTAGTTTTCAAACCGATCATGCCCAATAGGTGAGGTTGCAACTGTTTTCAAACCATCACAAACTTGCTGCACGGGCAAACCTAATATATTAATTTCATGTTGTATATTCATATATAAAATATAATTTATTTACTTCTTAATTTAGTGCATTTTATTTTTATTTCTCCATTACTATTTCTGTGTGTAATTATATACATACTGTAATTCATTGTTTAGTTGCTTATCATTGATCTATTATTATTTATTCACAAATCATAAGCATTTACTTGCTTACGTAATGTTTCTGTTTCCTCCACTATTTGCTAGCTATAATTTCGTATTAACTATACAAGAAAGAATCACGTACCTACGTGATCGGAAATCAATCTATTAAAAATACGCGATGCCAGAACTGACGAGTATAATGCCCGCTATTTGTTAAGAAAACATTTTTTACTGAACATAGGCTAATTCAAGGCAATCCAAGACCAAAATACATCAATTTTCGTAATTTATATTTACACGTCACAATATTCCAAAGTAAGTTGAATTTCAAAAGCATTATAAAAGTCAACAAAATAAATCGAAATAAAATTAATTCTACGCGTAGACTACATAAAAATGATTAGGGATCCTAAATTGCAGGATTACCGTTGAAAGCTATGTCCAAATATCAGGTCTTGTATTAAAACAACTTTACCTTGGAATTCAAATTAAAACTTTACTGTAAAACTGTTACTGCATAAATACCTACATTATTTATTTACAGCACCCGAAGTATTCATGTTATTCAGAGGAACGTGTTGATTCGTTGTACTTAAGATAGGCGTATGGTAGCTCAAGTATGAGACGTAGCTCAGGCAGGATAGCTTGTCCACATTACTTCCAAATACCATGTGTATGTAAGAGTTAGATCTAGTTGATCCTTGGGCGAGATCGAAAAGGATTTCAAGTTGAAAATGTGTAATTTCATAAACTCACCTAGTTATGCATTTTAATTATCTATCATGTTAACGTTAAAGTCACCCGATAAACATGATTTGTTCATTTATTGAATCAAAGATTCTGCGAAAGTAGTATCAGTATCATCATCTTTAGTACTGTTCTTGTTACCATGACAACTTGCAATGAAATCACTCATGGCCAGTTTCTTCAAATACCTATTGTTTGAACATTTAACAAATGTTAAACTCTAAACAGTTTGTTAAATATAGTTTTTTTCATATCTTCAATACTAGTTTGGCTGAACAGATTGTTAAGCGTTTGTTAACTTTAAATGTAGGATTTTAGGCAGTTAACTCATTTGACAGATAGTTAAATATGGCACATGACACCATAGCTGTTGAAACAGAAGTTTTGAAAATAGTATTTTATATCTCTCTTTAAGGAATTTCGTGAATGACTGATAACATTTAAAAGAAACTTTGGAAAGCTAATATAAGGAAGATAATCTTCAAAAGTGATCTGATTATCATATTGGCTGTTTATTTTGATACTGAGCTATTATATATTGAATATTTAGAAAATGTGGGATCTTAACGTGGTAAGGTAACTAGGAATGATGATTTTTATACTATGCATGGTATTAAATTTGTGACAATATAGATTTTGAAAACAAGTAGGGCTAAAAATTTTACAAGAAATGTAAACCAGACTTGAACATCCTACAAACAGAAACAGACTACTTACTCCAATTCAACATCTACTATTTACGCCTGATTCTATGATACTGGCTCTTTTCAACTAACTACAGCCAATATCAATAGTGTTTCAAAATGCACAGTGAATATTAGGCTTATATTGAAAAGGTTTCAGCAAAAATGAGAAGGTTATATGTCAGCATTAGTAGTATAACCTTACTTTATAATAACATTATTTTTCAATAGTGAATGAATGTTAGCCATGATGTCACATGTTGGGCACAAGCCTCCTGTGATGGGGTTAGAACTTCCTCCACAGGGATGGGTCAAGTTCAATAGTAGTTTCCTACAACTTTAATTTGTCTTGATCTTTATCGATCATGGCCTACTATACCTGGTTATGTTTTATATATATTTCATGACTTACTCTACAATACAGAATTTAAAGAATAATATCAGCCAATAAAAAATTGCCTTACATGTGCAAAACCATTACCAACTGCTATTGAGTGGTTAAAATAGTGTTAACGACTGTTATAGTTAAGTGTTGGTTGTTTTAAACAAAATAATGTTGAAGAAATGGAAAATACATTAACAAAATGTTAAAAATAAACAGGCTGTACATTTAACACTAGTTAAGCCAAATTAAACATTTCTTGGAGAAACTGGCCATCATTCTCATAAAGTCAAACTCAATGCTCATATTATCTTGTCAGCTCATCATCTACACTGAGCTGCAAGAGATGTGTCTAGGGTATCTAATAATGCCAAAGCCAAAAATCTCTTTATAAATAATAAAAAAAAATAATAATAATAATAATAACAAATTATTGTTCTTTCAGAACGACGACACACCAATTAATGTAACTTTTAACCATGTACTTTGTTTTTTCCATGTTCTAGCTGTCGGACGAAGTGTTAAATGCAGAATGAAGTTGAATAACTGACGTGCATTCTTGCCTCAACACATGAAACTTACTTCCTTCAAGAAAACCACTACGGTGTCGGAAATCACTGTTGTTTTATGAGATTCTGTTTCACTTGTTTTATCGCACATTTCAAGATTATGCACAAGTCAATAATAAACACTTATAAATTCATTAAATCAGTTTCTTTATTTATAATTTAATATGTTATTATTTCTACTAAGGTACAGTCTGTTGAATACTGCCCACTGTATACCTTAATGTCCTGCAATGTTCGAACAAGAGAGAGGTAACCAAGACATTACAAACTTCGTGTTATTTCATATGAAAGAATAATCGCAAGATCTGTGCTAAAAGCCGTAAGCGCCTTAAACATGAAGAGGTTGGAGTGGAGGACAGCGAATATTTTTATAACAAGGTGGAACAAACACGACAGGCCTTCTTCTGCAGAGCGAACATCGACGAATATCGAACTTCACCATACTCGACAAACTTGAACCGAACATAGCGCTTATAATGCATGTCCTAATATACGAGTACCTACAATCACAGTAAAAAAAATCCTATTGTTACATCTTCATACAATGATAGAGTTTATTGAATAAAATGTACGTACGAAACGGACATACGTATATTTCCAAATAACTTATTAACTAATAATAAGCATAACGTATCGAAATATTCCCTTCCCTTCTTTTTATTAGTATGTTATTTTACGATGTTGTACCAACATCTCAGGTTATATAGCGTCTGAGTGAAACAAAGATGATAATACCGGTGGAGTGAGTCCGGGGTCTAGCACCGATAGTTACCCAGCATCTGCTCATATCAGGTTGAGAGAAAACCCCGGAAAGACCTCAATCTGATAACTTCACAAAAGAAAAGTGACATGACTATATTTGGGGAGATGAACAAAGTTGGGATTCAATCAGATAACTTCACAAAAGAAAAGTGACATGACTATATTTGGGGAGATGAACAAAGTTGGGATTCAATCAGATAACTTCACAAAAGAAAAGTGACATGACTATATTTGGGGAGATGAACAAAGTTGGGATTCAATCAGATAACTTCACAAAAGAAAAGTGACATGACTATATTTGGGGAGATGAACAAAGTTGGGATTCAATCAGATAACTTCACAAAAGAAAAGTGACATGACTATATTTGGGGAGATGAACAAAGTTGGGATTCAATCAGATAACTTCACAAAAGAAAAGTGACATGACTATATTTGGGGAGATGAACAAAGTTGGGATTCAATCAGATAACTTCACAAAAGAAAAGTGACATGACTATGTTTGGGGAGATGAACAAAGTTGGGATTCAATCAGATAACTTCACAAAAGAAATGTGACAGGACTATATTTGGGGAGATGAACAAAGTTGGGATTCTTCCCTTGAATCCATGAATTACTTTTCACACTTCCTTGCAAAACAGCTACAATGAAAATATGAAATATAAGTTACATTCTTCTCATCTTCTGGTGATTTCATTCGAATTATAGCACTCGAAGTAGAATTCATCTGTGGAGATATTTGTATTTTAATTTGAAAAATAACAGAAAAGAAAAAAAAAACAAAACATTAACATTTGACAAACTTTAAAGGCCCATTCACAATGAAAATGAAACATAAACGTAATGTAAGACAGTATCTTAGCGGTTATATTCGTTCCCATCGTGAGTGATTGTATGACTTCTTGATTCTACGGTGACATATACATTCTTCAGCTAAGTAATCCATGACAAGTCCTGCGACTGATGTAGTCAAGCATGATTTGACTATCGCCGTCCACCAACTACACAGACGAATAAATTGCTTGTAAAGTAAGCAGCATATTTTCATGTGTATAAGATACCCAAACTATAATCGATCTCTGCCCAGGCTATCCTTAACAACTTCTGCAACCTGACTGAGCACAATTTTCTTTAAATTCCCATACTTCAGTGCAGGCATTCTGTCCTTCATGTAGACCCACTAAGATAAATACAATGGCATGCTAATCTGTAATATGGGCCAATCAATCAAATCATCTCATAATAGTAGTGGTAGTCGAGAAATTGGAGTTTGTGTGTGAATGCAGTCAAGTGTGTTATCGACACCACATAAACACATAAGCTATAATGTAGTGAAGTCTATTGCTTCCTTATAAAACATTATGCATCGTAGGATCGGTATGTGCCAATAAGTGTTCAGATATATTGTTTAGAGTCTGAGAACACAACACAATTACATATATATAATTATATTCATTCATCCACAGGGCAGGTCCTTCACTGCAAACACAGCATTCTCCGATCTTCCCTCTTTTCCGCCCTCCACTTAGTCTCCACATGTGTATATGTGTATGTAAGCGATTCACGTTTGCTGTATTTTTTTGGGAAATATAAATTTGGTAGGTTCCCGTTCCTTTCCACACACCAGTATGAGTTTGCCTTTCCTGCCATTATAAGACTCGTATGGAACTGTCGACAACTTGATGGAGAACTTATAGGAAGATTTTGTGTTGCATATAGAAACCACCTACGTAAAGTTATTGCAAGTTATTTTGAACCTTCCATCCCCTAAGTCTGTCTTTCGAACTGCTCGGTACGGCATGTACTCATTAACGTAACGGCACGGCAAAGATGCCTCTCCCACGGGTAACATGACTCTTTTCAGAAAACGTTGGTTCTCTCACTTTACGGCTTTCTACTGTAAAAGAACTTGCTTCAATACAGACATGACCTCACGACACTCCGGTTTTGAGAGGAGAACATATAATAATAATAATAATAATAATAATAATAATAATAATAATAATAATAATAATAATAATGGCTTTATTTCACCTGGCAGAGTTAAGGCCGTAAGGCCTTCTCTTACACTCAACCAGGATTAAAACTTGCTTACACAGTTGAACATAAAACTGGATCAGAATTAAGTAATTACATACTGATACATAATGAGATCAAAAGAGGTAGTTACATAAATATTTCCTCATTAAATAAAAATAAACATAATGAAATACATATTAATTTGTTAGAATCAAATACGAATCACATAAAAACAGAAGCCGACAATTCAATAAAAAAGAAAGATGTACACAGTAAAAATAAAAATAAACACATTAGTATGCATATTAGTATTAGATTACAATTAAGTAGGATTTACATAATTAAACCAGAAACCGACAATTGAATAAAATGTATACAAAAAATAGATTAATAATAAAAACAACAACACAGTGGGATACATATTGGCATTAAGTGATAAATAAACACGATTTAGATAATAAAAATAAGAAACAAAAAAAATAAAAATAAATACAGTGGAACACATTTGTAACACGTTAGGTCTGGCAACTCATCATAAGATATTTTTCTAATTTACATTTAAAGGAAATTAAAGTTCGGCAGCCCTCGACTTCAGGCAGCAGAGAATTCCAGTGACGAGAAGTAGCAACAGTGAAAGACGAAGAATAAAGAGATGATGTGTGCAGTGGTATTTCTAGCGTGTTGTCATATTGTGACCGAGTATTTAAGTTATGATACCGAGAAAGACTGTGGAATCGGACAGATAAGTAAGAGGGAGTAGAGGTGTGCAAAATTCGGTATAAGAGAGAAAGGGAATGTAACTTTCTCCTCTCATTTAACCTGAGTCACAATAATTTATCGAAAGAAGGCGAAATGTGATCCTAGTAGCGGACATTACAAATGAAACGAACACACGCATTATGAACACGTTGCAGTTTCTGGGATAAATCCACCCTGAGATCACTGAATAAAGCATCACAATAATCGAAATGAGGCATAATAAGAGTCTGTACAAGGGTCTGCTTTAATTTAGCTGGATAGCGGTACAATCTTTTTAATGAGTGAAGAGTGGAAAATACTTTCTTACATGTGTGTTTGATATGCGTGTCCCAGGTAAGGTTAGATTCAAAATGAACTCCCAGGTTTTTTTTACAGTTGAACTGAATGGAATGATCTCTTTATTCAGAGTCACAGGAGGAAGGTTGAGCTTATTAATATCGGGGATTAATCTTTTATTCGAAAATAAGATGGTCTGTGATTTATCTGTATTTAAGTTAAGTCCGAATTGTTGAGACCAAAATGAAACGGATTCGAGATCTTTATTGAGTCTATTAATACAGTCACTTAGTCTATCAGGACTGGCGGAATTGTATTATTGAACGTAATCTGCATAAATATGATATCTGCAATATTTAAATGACTTGGCGATATCGTTAATATAGAGACAGAAAAGCAATGGACCCAATACCGAACCCTGGGGAAATCCTGACTCTACTGTCTGCCAGAAGGGGAACCGATTATTAAAGACAACACGCTGCTGGCAGCCAGTGAGGTAGGAGTGCATCCAGGTGATAACGCTGTCAGAAAAATTTAACACTCCAAGTTTAGTCAATAGTAGATCCATGTCAACAGAGTCAAATGCTTTGCTATAATCCAATAAAATTAATATTGTTGCTAGTCGTTTATCCATAGCCTCCCTATATCTTCAGTTAAATTCAATAAGGCAGTGGAAGTGCTATGTCCGCTTCTGAATCCAGATTGGAAGGGGTCGATAATATTAAATTCAATCAGATATTTGCTTAATTGCTTATGGAGAATACGTTCAAGAGCCTTTGATAGAACGGGAAGAATGCAGATTGGCCGATAGTCTTTAGGAGATGTAGGTGTGTTTACTTTAGGTATTGGACGCACTAAAGCCGTTTTCCAAAGATTTGGGTAGGTAGAAGTAATGATGGAGGAATTAAAAATATGTGTTATCACAGGAAGCACGATATCGATTAATTCATTAATAAAAACAATGTTTATGTTGTCAGAGCCTTGCGCTGTAGATCTAGTGTTTTTAAGAGCCTGCCTAACTTCTATGTCTGTAATATTAGAGAAGAAAAACTTTTCGCGAGCAGGAAGAGGAATGGCTAAGAGTGTATTCATGGTGTTAAGTTTTTGTTGTTTATAAGTTTGTGAGGTGGGTGGTGAAGTAAAGTAGTGATTAAGTTTATCAAGTGATATGTTTGGGATTTCAGTTTCTGTAGTTTTACTTCCTATTCCCATGTCACGTAAATGCTTCCAAAGATACCGTGGGGTAATGGAGGGGTCGACAAGACTGAGAGCATGACGGCGTTTGGCATTTCAAATGTTTTGCGTTGTTCTGTTCCTAATTTTTTTTTATAGTTGTAAAAATTCTCCTCAGATTTATCGTGTCTATACTTCCTGTAGGCAGAGTCACGTGACGCCATGAGGTTACGTATGTTATCAGTCATCCATGGAGCAGGACGATGAGTGGCACGTCTTTTCCTTAATGGTGCATGTTTATCAAACAATTGTATCACCATGTTCTTAAAAACTGTCAATTTTTCATCAACAGTGACTAAGTTAAATATTGTCTGCCATGGCAATTCCATAGCGTCGGAAATTAATTGATCGTCGTCGACATGTTTTAGATCTCTGTATGTAATGAATTTCGCTGCAGTTTTCGGGCACTGGAGAGAATACTCTGCAAATATTAAGTCGTGCGCGGAAATTCCAGGAACAGGCAACTGCCCTGATGTTACAATTCTGTCAAGATTGTTTGTAATAATTAGATCTATTAGAGTTTCAGTAGTAGCTGTGTGATGGGTGGGGTTAAGGGGAGGATTTTTCAGTTAAACGCTTCCAACATGTTACACATTTGTTTAGTACCATTTGATTTAAGAGCTAGAAGATTGGTGTTGTAATCACCGAAAACTAGAACGTGTTCATATTGCGGTAAAAGGTTAGTGGAATTTCTAGGTCAGATAAATGGCCTGCCTTAGGGGGCTTATGAACAACGGCTACAAGACATTTCTGTAGGCTTGCTTGTATTTCGATGAATATGTATTCGGGATTTGCAGCATCGCCTTGGGATTTCAGAAGAACTTTTGGTTTCAAGTCATTCCTAATATAAGCGCATACTCCACCCCCTCGCTTATATAATCCGTCGTTTCTGCATAGAGTGTAAGAATTTAAATGGACAAGAGAGGACGGGAGAGAGGGCTTAAGCCATGATTCACTGACGAGAATACAATGAAGGTCTTGGTTAGAGAAAATTGAAGATACTTCTTCATAATGAGACAATAGACTTTGAGCGTTTATATGTGCTATTTTCAGAGACGTGGGCTGGAGTGAGAAAAACTGCTTCAACAGCTGTGAGGCAGGATTAGCACGGGTTGAAGGAGGTGGGGAAGTTGCAAGTACAGGTTGCACTTGGGTTGTACGGCGGGGAAGGTTTGTTCCTGCATTGACCTTGCCTTCAGTCGTTCGGTCTTGGTTTAAACCAGCGGTTCCCAAACTTTTTCAGCCACGGATCCCTTTTTGAAGCAAAATTTTCTCCTGGAGCCCCAAGAAATATTTAGTTATTATTTTTTATCTGTCTATGTTCTATGAAGCATATTACAAACTCATGTACACAAGATCCTTCGCGGCCATTTGTGCTATAACTATGCATAGTTTGAAACTTCAAAACAAAAATAATACTGCTAATAATAAAATAGTAAAACAACATTTATTATTATTACTACCGTTATCATTAATTATAACAATTATAACTAATCTAACTTCATACCAAATTAAAAAAAATAATAATAAAAATAAAATAAATTTAAGACATGAAGGAAAAACACAGTGAAACACACACACATATACATACATACATACATACATACATACATACATACATACATACATACATACATACATACATACATACATACATACATAAACAATTCAATTCCTTATTGAAACTGCACCAAATAATCCAAATAATAAATATGAATGTAATACATAAAGAACCATACACACGCAATAAAATACAAATTGAAAAAAAGACACAAATACAAAAAGAACATTATCCCCTAATTACCTCATTCGCTCAGCGTTAATACTACTCATTACAACACTAATAAGTAACTCTTCCCCTTATTTCCTCCGCTCCCTCCCCCTCGGCTAGTTCCACCCTCAACTGTCGAACTTTTGCCATAAATTTTTCCACACAGACACAGAATTTAGCATTATTTAATATATCGTATGTTGCCAAGTGCCCCCTGCTAGATGTAATGAAGGACTCTGACAAGAATCGTTTCCTCAGAGAGTCTGTGGCTTCACACTCCGATAAAATATGGTGTGATGTCTCGCCTCTACCGCAAAGAGGACATATTCTCGCCCCCTCTTCCTTGACGATTTTAAGTGCCCTCCAGGCTCCTAGACGAAACCAGATTAAGCATATTACACACGATACATATACGGAAGTATGAATAATAAGTTACATAAGGCTACATTAATAAAGGAAACAATAGTAAAAAAGTACAGAAGATAATATTATTTAAATCCACAAAATTATATAACAAGTAGTTAAGATATTTAAAAACATGTCACACTGTTACATATACACCCGAAGTTAATGTGAAGAATATGCCTATTTCTTGCGGCAGAGTTTGTCAATGTCCGGTGTCATAGAAGTCAGTTGAAGACATAATATATCGTCTTCTGCGTCCAAACAAGCTCGATATTTTGTTTTTGTAGCCGTGTACCTCGAAAAGGTCGTTTCACAAAGGTACGTAGTACCAAACATAATACCAAAAGGTGGTAAGAGAAATTTTGGTTCTGAACTTAACATCAAAAGATGCTTCCCTAACGTAGCCCAAAATTCGAGAAGTGGTTTGCCTGACAGGGGTTTCCGAAACCTCATATTCTGCCGCAGTGAGGACTGCTGGTTTTGACTTAACTGGAAATGGATCTACAATCCACTCATATTTCTTTAGAATCGAGTCATGAGTGTCCCTTTGAAAGTTTTTTTTAGTCGGTTATTTAACGACACTGTATCAACTACGAGGTTATTTAGCGTCGATGAGATTGGTGATAGCGGGGTGGTATTTGGCGATATGAGGCCGATGATTTGCCATAGATTACCTGGCATTCACCTTGCGGTTTGGAAAAACCTCGGAAAAAACCCAACCAGGTAATCAGTCCAAGTGGGGATGGAACCCGCGCCCGAGCGCAACTTCAGACCGGCAGGCAAGCGCCTTAACCTACTGAACCACGCCAGTGGCCCTTCGAAAGTATGACTTCATATTTTGAAGCAAATTGTCAAGGTGTTCTTTCATTATTGCTATGAATGAATCATTCATTTTTATGTTATTTTCTTCTATAAAGTTTGATGTCAATGAGAAACATGTCTAGTCCTTCTTCTCGACGCTTTCCATGTACAACCCTATCTTTTTCTTCAGCACGGCAATTTTGTCATTAGCATCGAATATATAGCCTACTGTTTTCGCTGTAAGAAAAATCCTAATGTAAAAACATAAGCACGTTGCTGTCATACCCGTAATTGGCTCCCGGTCGAAACACTCACATGACGCAGGAAAATATAGGGCCTAGTTCGTGTTTGGAAACCATAATCGTGTATTATTTGAAATTAAAAAATTGAATTATAGTTGCTAAATATGATGAAACATGTAACTTCACTCATATGTGAAACGATATGTAAAAGAAAAGCTACATTTATATTTTGTTTGGTATAATGAACGCGGATGAATAACAACAGTAATACCGAGGTAGTCTGTTCTTGTAACAAGCTGGCGTCACTTGAGCTCCTAGTTGTTCACGTCTACGTGGTACTGAAGTATGGCGTCTGCATCCTCGGTGTGTATGGTTATTAAACATAAGAGTGGAAACCCTCTCAAAAGCGGAGAAAAACAAATAGTCTTCCTATATAATAAGTGAGTTGAATCCAACGTTTCTATTCAGAGCAAGTCAGTCAGACCGCATATTCCAGCTGGAAGGGATAACTGACGCTGTTGTGGACCGTCCCGTCATAAATCCTGCCGACGATAGTTCTGACGGCTCTGATTTGGAAGGAATAACTCCTTTGTCCGGCAGCGATTGACCTTAAGTTTAAAATAAATTATAAAGTAAATGTTTCCTAAGCAAATGAATGCATAGTAGTGAGGTTAGGCCTACATGACGAGTAACGGGAAATGTTTAACATGAAACAGAATGTACAACAGGAGGCGGGAACACGTACTGAGAATCTATGGCGCCAAACAGCGGCCAATGAAGCCCCACTTCAGTCACGTGCTATTGTTTACATTAGGATTTTTCTTACAGCGAAAAGATTATAGTCTTCCGTTTACCTTGTATGGATGAGCTAAATTCGTTCATTTTTTAAAAAGTGTCTGCAAGTAACATAATTTGCACAACCATTTCTGATCATTCAAATAATCTGCTAGGAAACTGTTTTGGTCATTCAAAAGTGAAGAAACTTCCGTTCGAAGTTTATGTAAACGGGGCAACACTTTACCGCGCGACAATCTTCGCACTTTAGTGTGTAATACTAATAACAATGACTTGTGTATACTTCCCATATTTTCACACAGGATTTTGAGTAGCCTACACTGCAAAGGTCGTGCCTTAACAAAGTTGATAATTTTGACGGCATTGTCTAGTATCTGCTTTATTATCGCTGGCATTTCTTCGTTGCGAGGGCGTGTTGGTGTAGTACATAATGACTACTTGTGCAGTTTTTTTTTAACTTTCTTTATCCTTGTAACAGTGCCACCAATAGGACATACCATGGCCTTTGCGCCATATGTGCACACGTCAATGCAATTGTTCCACGGTATCGAGTTTTCAATGAAGAAAAAAAATTCAGTACCACTTGTAGAGGATGGCAATGGCTTGCAGAACAAAATATCTTCATGAACGAACTTGAAAATTCATACCACACAAACGTCATTAACACAGCTAATCCGACAACGTCCATGGATTCAAGCTGTAGCGAAAATTTCGTTTGACTAATACGGGAAATTATATTTTGTACATCTCTTGATAAATTCTGGATCGATTATGCGCAGTGTTATTTGATAAGGTTAAGTTCGCAGTTTTTCGTCCACCATGCACTTCACTACCTTCACTAATAGTGGTTTCATAACAGTTTTAGCAAGGGTGTGAGGTTTACCAGCAAGAGCCAGATCATGACGAACCAAATACGACGCTTCCAGTGCTTTCTCGTTATTTGTCTTTACATGAGGTAAAAATGTTGTCTGAAATGCATGGAGTTCGTCACTTTCTTTTGAAGGAGTCTGCAGTTTTATTTGTGAATTCAGGATGAATTTCGAAATGCCGTCTAAGCTTCGCAGGGAACATAGAACTATTGGGCAAAACTTTGTTAAGCTTATATATCACACATTGTGGAAGTCAACCAACAAACTCAGTGAAATCCATGTTCAAATTTGAATCACAATATTATACTTCTTTCAATACCTGTACACTAGGCATCGTAGACTCTGAGGCAGGATTTGTTCAGCATATTCCGAACTCAATTCCGAGAAATTCGCACTATCTTCTTTGAAAGTAAGGTTACAGTTGTTGTTATCTCCCTTTGATTGAGCATTGATTGATGGCTGATGACTCTTAGGTCTTGGGGAGCCCGTCTTAAGCCACAGTTCCATTTCAACGAAAGTTTAGCTAACACTTGTGCAATCAAATTAATATGCAGGTATATATATATATATATATATATATATATATATATATATATATATATTTTTTTTTTTTTTTGAGGCAACGTAACAGTCAATAGATTGTAGGTTCCACGTACCACGAATAATAAACGTTGCCTGCCAGGTATATAAAACATAAAAGAAATTTCGAGAATTATCGAGTACTTGGCAAGCAAAAAAGATCGAGATAGTTCCAGTGACGAGTCAATCTATTATTGGTGCTTCTATGTAGCAAGAAGAGCGGAAACTACTTTCTGAGAAAGTATTTTTCGCTTAATGGAAGAAGTTTCTGTTATTACCGCTAGAGACTAGATGAAAGCAGAAATTTTTGTGATCTTCATAACTGTCGCGGACGGAGCCCCTGAGAATCATTCGCGGAGCCCCAAGGGTTCCGCGGAGCACACACTTGGGAACCACCGGTTTAAACTATTGTGAGAGGCAATGATGCCAACCTAACTAAGAAGAAATAACTAGGAGAACTGTATCAGTCTAAATTTTAAAGTAATGCTATAATTATTCTATTATATTCTACACTATAATATTCTATAAACTAATTACGGAATAAAAAATTATGAAGAGTTGCCATTGACTCACTACTTGTGCAGATCGGCCAGACGGGTCATTCTTCTTTTCGACTCTCCTTCCTTCACAATGATGACACCATCCTGTGTCCACACATTAGTTATCCCAAATTTTGATATGGCCTCCCGTAATAAACTGTGGTGAGTTTTTGTGCGGTCTTCGTGAATGGTAATTCCAGAGTTTTTGAGAAGTATTTTACTTCGAAAGACCTCAATCCTCTTCCGGTAAGTCGTGAACTTGACGATTATGGGCCTGGGTCTGCTGCTTTCCTTCCTCCCGATAGTATCGTAGCAGGTTTTAATTAACCTGAAATGAGTAAGTATTTAAATATAATCGTGTGTACACTCCTCCTCTCTCATCTGGGCTGGGGACCAGCAATGGCGGATTTACTACAGCTATTTCTATACATTGTATAGGCCTACATGACTTACACCTACAGCTGATATGTATATATTCTTATAACAATATTTTACAGACCTATTATTTGCATTTACATTAATTTACAATTATACACAATCCATAGCGCTGTCATTGCTGCCATCATCGTCATCGTCTTGATCGCTCGGTTCAAAATTAATTATTTCGTCAATGGCATTATCCATTCGGAATTATCTTCTTAATCGTAAGTACTACTTTCTGAACAAGATAGAATTCTTCGAATGTATCCCGAATGACATGTTGATCGAAGTCGTCCACTTCAACTTTACACAAGTCCTAATTCTGGAATGAAATAATATGTCTTGTAGAACTATAACGAAACAAAGACGTTGTAGTTATATATCTAGACACACAATTGGCGCTGGTGTCGTGTACAAATTTGAAACCTCTCGCACAGGTTCGCGCGACGCCATGTTTTGGGAGCATGAATGATTATTTCTATAAAGCATTCGGAATTGAGAAAATACCATTGATTATATAGGCGTTTTCTTAGTGGATTTCCTCCTTCACTGTAATATAACTAAACTTATTTACGTATTTTCTAACGTATAATATAAAATAACAAAGTAAATCTAAATATTTTAACTAAGCATTGTTTTAAAAACGCCTTATATTGCTCATAAATAGACTTATTAGTTTATTTCTATTTCGTATGACCGAACACATGGAATATTTTTACTCATGTTTTTTATATATGTTAGAAAATAAGTAAATAATTTATTTAAATTAGATTACAAAGAGAGAGATGTTCGCTAAAAATTTCTATATACCCAATGGTATTTTCCAAAAGCACTGTAATAATAATCCTCAGTGTTTTGAGAATCAGAGGCGATATGACTCTTCTACTGCAGACATTGATTGCAATTCCCTCATTCTTACATCATTCTCAATGACACAATATTGTCAAAATGTGATTTTATTCATTGCTGGCTTAGTTGTTAAATCATTAATAAAAATATGGTGTAAAAAATCTAAAGACTCAATTTATGGTACGTAGCCTACCAGCAGTAAACAGAATCTCTTTTATTTTTTTAACGAAAGAATAATGGGAGTCTTGTCATACCATCATCTGAGATTATAGAAATATGCCGCTTAAGTGAAAGAGCGATTATACTGATGTTGACAGTTCAATGGCACATTACCATCCACTCTTATATCGTGTGAAAACAATGTGCTCTAGAAGTAGAACACTTTCTACACTTATAGGAACATATTTTAGAAAATGGATTCCAGATTCCTCCCGAGAATCATATTTTAAACTTGTTAAACTGACCATAAAAGTACATAAAGATCTACTGACGTAGCTCAGTGGGCTAAGGACTGTCGGTCCGGAGTCGCGCTCTATCGCGGGTTCGATTCCCGCTGATTTCCTGGTTGGGTTTTTTTCTTATATCCCCAACCGTAAGGTGAATGTCAGGTAATCTATGGCGGATCCTTGGCCTCGTCTCGCCAAATATCATCTCACTATCATCAATACCATCGATGCTAAATAGTCTAGTAGTTGATACAGCGCCATTAAATAACCAAATAAAATAAAGTACTACATAAAGAGAAGATTTTAATACACAGCTTAAGGTTACCAGTACAACACGACTTTATATAAAATGCTGTAAGACAATATTTAACGGAGTCAATAATAATAATAATAATAATAATAATAATAATAATAATAATAATAATAATAATAATAATAATAATAATAAATAAATAGGCAAGATGTTCTGTACACTAGGCCTGAGTTCTATTATATGACTAATTGACTAATTCATGCATGTGACGTTTATTTCATTCTACAGCTGTGATAATAAACTATTGCACGGTAGGCCTACTTATGTTTCTAACTAAAACAGGCTCCGCCAAGTCGAGTCAAGATCACGAGAGGGCGTACAGGCCTGCTTACGGCTTCCACTGCGGGCAGTACACTTGTACACTGCAGTCTATCAGTGGTGGAACCTATCGAGGTCGCTTGAGGGCACCGGTGCACTGCATTTTGCACCAGGAATATTTATGTGCTAAAAACATGAACCTTAGCAATGTAATGGATGTTGTTATGCGAACAATTAATTTCATAAGGTCTAAAGGACTCAATCACAGGGACTTCAGGGCACTGCTTGATGGTATTAACAGTATGGGGATTTACTCTACCATACCGAGGTAAGGTGGTGAAGTCGAAAATTCTGGAACGTTTTCTCGCACTTAGAAATGAAACTGCCTTATTTATGGATGTACATGGGAAACCTGTTAGAAGCCTTGGACATGAAAGAATATATAAGAATAATGCAACAATTGTGCGAAGTTTCGAACGTAGATTTGAGGATATTAGAGATCTTGAACAACAATGTAAGATATTTGCAATATCTTTTTCAGTGAGTGTCCTGGATATTCCTGCTGAACTACAATTAGAAATATTTGATTTACAAAGCGATATTGAGCTAAAGGATAAGTATCAAAACAGAAAAAGTATAACCATTTCTATACTTGTTTTCCACGAGAAAGGTTTCCTAAACAGTACAATCTTGCTGCAAGAACGTTGTAAATGTTCGGGACAATCTACGTATGCGAAACACTGTTTTGTTTAATGAAGTTTACAAATTCACGTCACAGAAACAACTAAGTGATGAACAATTGAAAGCATGTTTGTGATTGGGTGGTACTAAAACAATAGCTCCGAGAATTAAATAGCTGCTTACTAACAGAAAACTGCAAAAATCGCAGCGGATCTCTGATGTTTAAGAAAAAGTACTATTATTAGAGAATTGTATTTGAATAACAACGTTTGTACTGTTGTTTTATTTTGTTAATTGAATTGTATAGCAATGAGAAGAAGACAAACAGTATATTAATCTGTATAAAAGTGTATATTTTGTTTTGTTTCTTTATTGTGCAAACATGCAAAAATTTGTTTCGTATATAGTTAACTGTACAAAATTGTATAGAGTACTGTTTTTCAGTATAGTGCAATTAACAGTGAAAGCGTGCTTCAATTAAAAGCTGAAATTAATTTACGTTCTTATCACAAATTTGGTTCACATACAAGTTCTTAGCTCCGCCACTGTGGAAGCAGCTACCCTTGCCCGCAGCCGTACGTCAGGGCTTGAGGGTTTGTACGTACGCACGAGAGTGTAGTCACTTGACGGTCCCTGAACTAAAACATTAGGTACGTGTTTCTCTTTTACAGGTGTAGGCCTATATTATGTGATACGGAAGCGAATAAATAATAATTGTTCATTTCTCGTCCACATCAAAGCAAACGTGTTTACAATGTAGGCCTAATGTAACGCCTTACACAGGCAGTGTTTTGTTAATAATAGTCAACACTAATAATTCTCTTTCCATCTGAAATATTACTACAATATGCATTTGTATTTCTGTTTGCTCGATATGTTGTCAAATAACTATACAACATCTTTAGTTAAGATATCAAATTGTTGCAGTTTTCTTTCGTTTCATGTCAAACTAACGGTAACTAAGCTTGATTATGTATTTAACGTGGTCGGTTTAAATGTTGATAAGATTTTCTTTCATTTATTCATTCAGATTGATTTATAAGAGAACCAAACATATATATTAAACATTCGCATTATATAGTACAGCCGTCTGCTAACCGATGCTTCTCCCAAAGCATGGCGGCGGACGCAAGCTTCAATTTGTCCCTACTCTAAACTTCTACGCAGCCTCGGCTGTAGGGGCTCGTAACAAAATAATAACTTACAACAGTAATTCATTATGTCGCTCACAATACACACACATAACAAAGCAATAATTTCTAAACATTACATACCTATTTTTTCCCGGAATATTGTGAGATTCATTCGTTTGTAATTCAATATTATTCTTAATTCTCTTTACGGAACTAATTCTTTTGCCAGAGTATGTAGCCGCTGTCTCATATTCCTTATCAAGAGGTTCCAGAAAACATTTGTTTAATTTTTCCTGTTTTTGATGTGAAACCATTTTTTGTAAAATTAAAATTTAAGAAGTTATTAACAATATAACGTACCATTGTTCATCTGTATACGCTTGCATTGAAAGTAAAATATAAACAAGACCAAAAGTACCACAGTAAAGTAACAGTAGCTGTACTGCATTTAACGATGCTTCCAACTACACATGTTGTTCAGTATCTGAATTCGAAGTGGACAAAACATGACCGACAAAAATATTGCCTGCAGGCCACTATCAAAGACAGAGATTTTTACAGATCGCAAATCTACAACATTGGACCCTCAGCTTTAGGCCTACTTTCTACTAGAAGGATACCACGTTAAGTATTTTATGGCCATTATACTAGTGACAGACTACAGTCGCTAATCGCGATTAGCATTATCGCGATTACCGAAAATGTGTGGACACACTAGGTCACGCTTGGTCCCAGCTGGTCAACAGCTGAATCAACAAAGAAGAAACAATTTTCTCTTTGTACATACTGTACTTAAGTGTTTCCCTCCTGGACAATATCTAAAGTTCAAACCTTCTTTTGATGTTTGTTCATTGTTTTTCCTTTTTATTTGTTGTTATTTCTTGCAGCTTGGCATGGAAATTTATTTGTCATAGTTTTTACATGTTTTATAATCTAAACAGATACAATTTATACCATTACTATTTATATTATTTTGGGAAGAGATATGATAATCTATATAATTTATATCATTAAGTTTAAAATTTATATCAGTTTATAATAAAACATATTTTTAAAATGAACCCTAACCTCAACGTTACGTCGTAATGAGACTGAAATTAAAAATGTGAAAAAGAAATCAGTTCCATTATTTACTGAAACGAAACATTTTTCAGCAGCCTTCTATTGCCCTCCATTTATGAATAATTCGTCTGCCATTTGATAATCTATTTCTTTTTTATTTTTCTCTCATATGCATTAAATTTCTCTAATACGTCTAAGAGTAGCCAAATGTGATTTTCTACTCATTCATTTTTGTTTCTATTTGATATAATACAATGAAAGGAATAACAAAATTTCACAACAGAAGCTATCACGACTTCCTAAATAATATAAGTCGAAGTGATCCGAAATAAAAATTACTAAAATGTTACTTTCGTCTACTGGGCTGTACCTCAGCGCGATTATCTAGTTCTGGAAATAGGATTAAGGTCATGATCGCCATCGGGACGGTGATACACTACAACCACGATCGCGATTAGTGATTAATCTTATACTGGTGACAGACTACAGTCGCTAATCGCGAGTAGCATTATCGCGATTAGCTCCGATCGCGATTACCAAAAATGTGGTGACACACTATATAGTCACGCTTGGTCCTGTCTGGTCAACACACAGTCTACTATATACAGTCGCGAAACTCAATACGTAGTAAAAATGCAAACATGGGTAGTTGCCCACCACTAGGATCGCTACTATCGCCTCATCATCGCAGATCTCTCTCCTAGCAGACCACAAAATATGTTACACTTTCGTTGTCGTGTTCTTTTGGAAAAATTAACACCTTCCTTCCATTATTGAAATATTAAATGCATAAAGTTAATTTATTATTTTAATGAAGTATATTAAATTCCACCATAAACTCGAAGATACCTGCAAGAAATAAGTTAATATAATTTTTGTTTGTGCAAAACGAACTGAAATTTACTATAATAGCTTCACTCATTCAAGATTATAGCGATAATTAACTATGAAACCAATAAATATTAATTTGCATTTCCCTTTACAACAATAATAATGGAAATATGAATTAATGGAGTAACTTACGTGTACCGGTACTTGTAGTGTAGGCTTACGTAGTTAACAAAGTGGGATGAGGTTGAGCAATAATAATCATACCAGAACTGGAAATAAAACGTGGTCAATAAATTTTATTGTAACAGACTTTTTCTACGTCTCTAGTAAAGCAACAAATAAAAATAACAACAAAATTAACAGCTATAATTAAAAACATATCCTTTGAAGAAAAAAGTAGGCCTAAGCAATAATAATCCCACCAGAATTGAAAATAAAACGTGATCAATAAATTTCATTAAAACAAACTTAATTTTTCTACGTCTCTAGTAAAATAACACATAAAAAATAATAACAAAATTAATAGCTACAATTAAAAATATATCCTCTGAAAAAAAAAGTAGACCTAACCTTTATTTCTCTGGAAATTTAGCAGCCTAAGTGGCAGAACTTTAACGGGTATCTAATGTCCTTTCGATTAGACTGAAACATTTCATTGTGAAAGTTAAGGATATAATGTATTCTAACAGTCACAAAGAACTTCAAAATTAAGAGTTTTGTTTCTGCACAGCATTCTTGTGGAAGCCCAGAAACTTTTCTGAATCTTTCGGAAATCGGAAAAAGGATAACTCTGGCCTCTTTCTCTTATTGTTGCTACAATTTATAGCACTACAAACGTCTCCTCCTTGTCCCATATTATTATTCCAATTATTATATTTTAGCCATTAACATTTTCATTACAACCAATAACGAACATTTCACAAGCATCATTGTGAAATACGCAACGAGCTAGCACTCGATAGAAATACGACACAGTCCAAAGTCGACCATGGACAGTCTATTGTTTCTAGTTGCTAACCGCTTGGAGCGCTTTATCACGAGATTTGCAAAAAAACATCTTAAGCTTCGCGACTGTATATAGTAGACTGTGGTCAACAGTTGAATTACCATAGAGGAAACAATTTTCTCTATGTAAATACGTATATGTTTATTTTCCTTCTGGACAACACCTTGAGTTCAAACTTTCTTTTGATATTTGTTCATTGTTTTTTTTTTCCTGTTTCTTGCAGCTTGATATGGGAATTTATGTTAAAATTGGTATATGCTTTACAATGTAAACTGATCCAAATTATATCATTACTATTTATATTATTTTGAAAAGAGATTTCATAACCTATAAACTTTATATCACCCTGCCAAAAATTTATATTATTTTGTAATAAACATATTTTTAAAATCAACCCTAACCTCAACGATAGCGTCGTAATGGAGATTGAAATTGAAAATCTGGAAAAGAAACCAGTTTCAGTTTGTAATCCATTATGTATTGAAATGAAACATCTTTCAGCAGCCTTCTATTGCTCTCTATATATATGAAAGATGAATAATTCGTCTGTCATTTGTTAATATATCTCTTTTTACTTTTCTCACATCTGAATTAAATTTCTCCACTACGTCTAATAGTAGCCAATTTTAATTTCTAGGTATTCATTTTCGTTTCTATTTCATATAATGGAAGGGGTAACAAAATTCCACAGCAGAAGCTATCACGACTTCCTAAATAATATAAATCAAGGTGATTCGAAACCAAAGATTACCAAAATGTTTCTTTCGTCATTGGGCCGTGCCTCAGCGCGATTATCTTTTTCTGGAAACAGGATTTAGCTCCTGATCGAGATCGGGATGGTCACACACTACAAACCCGATGGCGATTAGGTCGATAATCGCGATGAGTGACTGTAATCTGTCACCAGTATTAAGTCGGATTCGCACGCGAACCGTCGAGGTGATCGGGTGTCTGTGCCTTGTGTTTTGATACAGTATTGATTTTTCGAGTGATTTAACTGTGATTATTTCAACCTGAAGAGTCAATATTAGTGTTAATTGTTGTTTATTTTCTTATAGTGTTGTTTAATTACTTAAAATAATGGTTTAATTAGTATTCAAATTAACATTATTATTCATTGGTGCGAGTGCGTGAAAAACTTTCTTCAAGCATGGACACAGTTCAAATTAGTGGTTCTTCTGGAAATGAATCCGGCTCTTCTGGTTTAGATCCTAGCACATTTGAACATGATTTTCATACTATGGTTGATCAAATGGAAACTGTGAGTAGCGATATAAATATTGATAAATGTGGAAATTACACAGGTTCTGTAAACATTTCCTTGGTGCCTAGTTACAAATAAAAGAAGATAAAAAAACAATATTTATGCAGCTACCTAAAAAATCACTGAAAACTCTTTCTGCTAAGCATGTGAAGTTGACTCCTCTTGGAAGTAAAAATGTTACTATCTTAAATACTGCGAACAAGAATGCCTCTTCAGTACCTAATCTGAATGCAACCCCTTCTAATATGCAAATTAATAAGCGGCCGTGCACAAGCTCAAATACAGAAATAGCACAGAATATGACATGTTACACCAACATTCCAACTCTAAATAGATTTCAGCCTTTAGCTACGGAAGACAGCATGGAGGAACCTTCTGCTGCTTCTACACTTCAAGAGGAAAAAAATTCCACCTATCTGCTTAAAGAACATTGAGAACTATCAGCTCTTATTACAAAGCATACAGAATTATGTACAATCAGAATTTCATACAGAGTTGAAAGGTTCAATCATAAAAGTATACGCATCAACATCCCATGATTTTCGATCACTTACTACTTACTTTGACTCAATTCGTCAGCAATACTATACTTATAAAAATCCCTCTGAAAATAAATTTTCTGCTATTATTCGAAATGTACCCTACTCTCTCAGTAATCAAGAGATAAAAGTCGCCCTTGAAGAACTTAACTATCTAGTTCATAAAGTAACGAGATTCCTAGGAAAGAACAAACAGCCCACTCCACTTTGTGCAATAGAACTAGACAACAATGACCAAGGTAAATCAATACTAAATCTCAGTCGCCTATTTTACAGTGTAGTTAAAGTCGAAATCAGACGCCAATCCAAAGAGATTCCTCAGTGTACAAGGTGCCAAAATTTTGATCATACTAAGAACTACTGCCAACTCGAACCACGCTGCGTACGATGTCTAGAGGCTCATCATTTCTCTTAATGCCCAAATCTCAAAACAATACCGCCTAAGTGCGTCAACTGTCAACAACAACATCCAGCTAACTACAGAGGCTGTGAACACTATTTACAATTGAAGGAAAAACTCTCACGTGGTGTTCAGTTAAGACAAGAAAAACGGACTCATGTTCCAGAATCTTCGCAACCATTACTTCAACGCAAAGAAGATTCTCAACATCAAGTAAATCCTTCAATGTCTCAACCATCTACGTCAAAATTTCAAGCAAATTCTGCATCTAAGACGTATGCAAATGCAGTGAAAGGATCCTTTGATCAGAGTCACCGTCGCCCTATAAGTCAACCTGCTCCAGAATCTTCCACTTCATCTCTCTTAACCGATCTACTCTCTAAGGTTATTCCGCACATTATCACTTTATTGATTCCATTCTTGTCAGAAATTAAAGATTACTTTATCTCTTCTCTGTCATCTTACTTCCAGAATGGCAGCAAAGAATAAAATTTCTATTCATCAACTCACTATAATCAATTGGAATGCTGATGGTATTAGAATGAAACGATCTTCTCTGATTGCCTTTTTATGATAGCCTGCATCACAGAAACTCACCTTCTTCCAAACGAAGTCTTCACTGTTCCAGGATATAAAATATATAGATATGATAGGAATGCTTCAACTGCATCTGGTGGTGTTGCCATTTAATTAAGCGAAATATTACACATCATCAAGTCCTTCTTCCTTATACTTCTGATATAGAAACAGTCGGAATCAAAATTAAATGTCAAAATAACCATGATTTTGTTTTATTTTGTACTTATAAGCCCCCAAAATATCTGCTAAATACTGCATACCTTGCTCTTTTATTTCCCTCAGTTGGTTCAACACTTCTTGTGGGCGATCTAAACTGTAAACACACATCATGGGGACGCAGAGTAACGAACCCAAATGGACATCGTCTTTACAACTGCATTAACAACCTTGGTCTCCATATTCTCGCACCAACTGAACCAACACACTATCCATATAATCCCGCCAATCTTCCCGATATTCTTGACATCGGAATTCAAAAGAATATGCATTTACCAACTTATATTGCATCATTAACAGCACTTGATTCAGATCATTGTCCAGTGTTGATTACTTTCCAATTGTCTCCTAATATAACACCTACAGTGCAACGCCTTATTAATGGTTTTGTTGATTGGGATAAATTTCAGTTGACTCTAGACTCAATGTTAGTCACAGAATATCATCCACTAACAGCAACATATATTGACAATGATGTTCAACATTTTACGGACACAATATGCTCATGTGTAAATTATTCTACATTGTGCTCCAAGCGGCCATTAAGGCACTACTACTTACCATCTTCCATACTCCAATTAATTAAGGAAAAACATCGTATTCGTAGACAATAGCAACGAGAGAGGCAACCATGGCAGCGGAAGAAGCTGAATTATCTCATACGATTAGTCAAGACAAATCTTGAACAACATCGCCTGCAGTCATATCAGTCTTACTTATCATCTCTATCTGAAGCTGATAATACTCTTTGGTACGCTACAAAGCGTATTCTACGCGAGCCCACAGTCATCCCGACACTTCAGTTAGACTCTCAAATAGCCACAGACACAGAGTCGAAATGTAACTTGCTTGCATCTCATTATCAACATGTATTCACCCCAAACGAGAATAAAAATGAACAGACTACCTCTGAATTAGAAAAAGAACTTATAGAAAATATTAATAAACCGACTGTGCCAGAGAAAATTTCTTATGCTACTCCACAAGAATTGTCTCACTTCATTCAAAGGCTTCCAAATAAAAAATCTCCAGGCCATGACCTTATACCCAACATTGTACTAAAGAAGCTCACCAACAAAGCTCTCACTTACTTGACGATAATTTTCAATGCTGCCCTTTTAATTGGGTACTTTCCTCGAACCTGGAAGCTTGGTGAAATCATTGTTTTTCATAAGCCTAACAAACCTAAGCACTTGCCATCAAATTATCGACCTATTAGCTTACTGCCCACGCTATCGAAATTGTTTGAGAAGGTTATTCATCATCGCATTTGTAAATTTACGTTCCAAAACAAGATAATACCAGATTTTCAGTTTGGCTTTCGTCCAAAACATTCTACAACACACCAACTGCAAAGAGTCACTGAATCCATTATAAAAGGCTTTGAAGAAAAACAGTATACTGCCACTGTGTTTCTGGATATTGCCCAAGCATTTGATACTGTTTGGCATGATGGTCTAATGCTAAAATTATATAGAATTGGTTTTCCTGACTATCTCACACGCATCGTGAAAAGTTTTTTATCTGAGCGTCAGTTCTCAGTACGTATAGATGGCATTAAATCAACGCTTCGTCCAATTTTAGCCGGAGTACCACAAGGATCTATACTGTCACCACTTCTCTTCAATATCTTCACATATGACATTCCATGTTTACAACCGTCACACATAGCTATGTATGCTGATGATACAGTTCTCTTTTATTCTCATAGTAACCTAAATACTGCAATCAGCACTCTTCAGATATCCTTACAGGAGCTGTCTAAATGATTCTCTGACTGGAGATTACTACTCAACATTACCAAGACAGAAGCTAAAATCTTCTCTTTAAGGCCTATTCATAATCCACCTCCTTTGGTTCTTCTAAATGAACAAGTTACATGGCTCTCCAGTCAAGAAGCTGTCAAATACTTGGGAATATTATTAGACACGAAACTTAGACGGAATGCCCATATAACTCGCATTGTCACACTAACCTCTTCTAGAATTCGAAAATTATACCCTTTGGTTAATAGACGTTCACAAATTGGATTGGACTGTTCAATGCTACTCTACACCTCGCTTGTACGACCTCTTTTAACTTATGCAGCGCCAGTGTGGGGGACAGCAAATAAGACACACATGCATCGCCTACAAGTTCTCCAGAACAAGTTCCTGCGTACTGCAACAAATGCTCCCTGGTTTGTAAGAAATCAATTACATCAAGAATTGGGAATTCTTCCACTAGAACAGTACACCAATTCAATGTCAAAATCTTTCTTCAACAAACTTCCTGGTGTTCCTGGAGCTGTGATATATAATATTGGAGCAAATCTTGTCAGTCATCTCACTTAAAAGGAAACTCCCTCAAGACATCCTTCTTAGTGATACTGACGACTCTTCATAAATTTAACACAGAAAATCATCATATTTTTGTGCACATAATTCACAAAAATGTTTAATTAATTAATTTAAATTAATTAGAGCAGCCTTTAGAGCCAACCTCAACATGATATTCTGCATGTGATTTTCCATCATTTAACAGTGGTCTGTATAGCAAGTTTGCTGGTCGACCAATATTAAACATAAAAAAATAATAAAAAAAAACAGTATTAAGTCGGCCGGGTTTGGTTTGCACGCGCGAACGTAGTGGAAGTGAAGGCCAGCCTGGTGACTGTGATACCACAACGGAGGACACCAAGCTCAATTCCTTTGTTCTTTTTATTGGTTTATGTAACTTGCTTTATCAATTGTAAGGTTATTAAGCGTGGACGCAATTAGTGCCAGGTATCAGTCCATGAGGGCCCGAAGTCTCGCTTCAAGAGATATTTCCTCATGCGCGCCGATCATATTACCAGAGTTGTCAAGTTGGAATGTTAGCAAACTATGCCAAATAAAACCTAAAGCCTCGTTCACACTTTTCAAGTCCCTTGAATTCAAGTCACGTGAATTCAAGTAACCTGAATTCAAGTCTCAGTTCAGACATATTCAAGTTATTTTGTTTTCAAGTAGGATAAAATGGCATCGATGGATGTTGTGCAATTAGGAATTTCTGTAGTAGCAAGTCTCCGTGCCAGGGAAATGATAAATATATTGAAGAAATGGAAGACGCATTGTTCAGTATGGGTTAGGAATTGGATTAGTAAGAGAAATGCACGACCATTGACCATTACAAATAGAATAAGCGAAATTTTCAAGCAGATTTGACAATTCTTATCGCAAATGTAATAAAATATTAGCAAGTCTGATTTACCATAATTGAAAATGATTATCTTGAAGCTGTTAGAGTTCCCAAAAAAATTTATCATACACACTGAACCATGCCAGTTTCGGCGATAAATGTCATCCATTCAAGCAACGCTCTTCTTTTCTTAATCTCTCTTATCTTCCTCACTTCTTCTCTATCTACAGTTTAATGGTTTTTATTATTGCCTTTCACAGGCTATCTCGTGTGTCACGTTAAAATCTCTACAGTGAACTCTTCCTTCCTTGGCACCTTCCTTTGCATTGTTATTACGAAACTTTGCAGTTTCTATAATCCGCAGGCCTTCGTGAATTTTATACAACTTCAGAAACTCAAATACTTGGTCATTATTTCACTTACTACTCTTTCCTATTATTTTTACATTCCCAGTAGAACAGAAAGCAACCAGCTGTTAATTTAATGCTCTTAAAACAGTTTTTAATTTAAATTTCCGCGCTTTTCTCCTTGAATTTAAGTTATCAAGTGACGTTCACACTTTTCAAGTGTCCTTTCAAGTCAAATAAAAAGTAGAAAGGGATCTAACTTCAATTGAAACTTGAATTCAAGCCGTTAATTGATTTCAAGTCAACTTGAAACATAGTTCACACTTTTCAAGTTCGTCTTTTGAAGTGACTTAAATTCAAGTTACTTGAAAAGTGTGAACGAGGCCTAACATTCATTGTCTCCTTGTGGAGTGATGGATGCCTTCCTTCCTCTCTTCGTCATGTTTCGCCTCCTCCTACCACACACTTAAAAATCAAAGGCGATGTACGGGAGGGTATTATGTTTTTGCCAATACTGTACAGGCGCACACTGCAGGCTCCCTGGTAATGTGGTCAGAACGGCACAGAGCCATACCCACGATTACATAAGACAAAGAATAAACACCCAGTCCGTTGATGGGACATTAATATTACCGCCCACTTTTTTCCATTTTGTTTTTCTTAAGAGTATGCGGTACTGAGTTTTGATGAAACATTTCAATTCTTACCATTTTTCAATATACCCACCAAAAATAATTTGCCCATGATAAATAATTGTGCAAAGCTTAATTTGATTATTCCAATTGTAGAGACTTAAATATCAATTCTTTTAACCCTCGACACTTGCTTGGGATCGTTTTTCATCCCATACCACATTTTACTCTTAATATCTACATCAATATGCTGTGAAACGTTCCTGTAACCTAGATATCTTATCCTTAATTATGTTAGTTTCATTTACAATTATGATTATTATTTTATATATATATTCAACTATTGACCAGATTTTTTGTATTCGACAGATAATGGAGGAAAAAATGGGAGTATAAGGGTACAGTGCATCAGTTATTCATACATTTCAAAAAGGCATATGACTCGGTTAAGAGAGAAGTTTTATATGATATTCTTATTGAATTTGGTATTCCCAAGAAACTAGTTCGATTGATTAAAATGTGTCTCAGTGAAACATACAGCAGAGTTCGTATAGGTCAGTTTCTGTCAGATGCGTTTCCAATTCACTGTGGGCTAAAGCAAGGAGATGCACTATCACCTTTACTTTTTAACTTTGCTCTAGAGTATGCCATTAGGAAAGCCCAGAGTGTTTGGAATTGAACGGGTGACATCAACTGCTTGTGTATGCGGATGACGTGAATATGTTAGGAGAAAATCCACAAACGATTAGGGAAAACATGGGAATTTTACTGGAAGCAAGTAAAGAGATAGGTTTGGAAGTAAATCCCAAAAAGACAAAGTATATGATTATGTCTCGTGACGAGAATATTGTATCTACGAAATGGAAATATAAAAATTGGAAATTTATGTTTTGAAGAGGTGGAGAAGTTCAAATATCTGGGAGCAACAGTAACAAATATAAATGATACTCGGGAGGAAATTAGACACACAATAAATATGGGTAATGCCAGTTATTATTCGGTTGAGAAACTTTCATCATCCAGTCTCCTGTCGAAAAATCTGAAAGTTAGAATTTATAAAACAGTTATATTACCGGTTGTTCTGTATGGTTGTGAAACTTGGACTCTCACTTTGAGACAGGAACAGAGATTAAGGGTGTTTGAGAATAAGGTTCTTAGGAACATATTTGGGGCTAAGAGGGATGAAGTTACAAGAGAATGGAGAAAGTTACACAACACAGAACTGCACGCATTGTATTCTTCATCTGACATAATTAGGAACATTAAATCCAGACGTTTGAGAAGGGCAGGGCATGTAGCACGTACGGGCGAATCCAGAAATACATATAGAGTGTTAATTAGGAGGCCGGAGGGAAAAAGACCTTTAGGGAGGCCGAGACGTAGATGGGAAGATAATATTAAAATAGATTTTAGGGAGGTGGGATATGATGATAGAGAATGGATTAATCTTGCTCAGGATAGGGACCTATGGCGGGCTTATGTGAGGACGGCAATGAACCTCCGGGTTCCTTAAAAGCCAGTAAGTAAGTAAGTAAGTAAGTAAGTAAGTAAGTAAGTAAGTAAGTAAGTAAGTAGTATTTTATATATATTGTTTTATTTTTTCAGTTTATTGTTTGGGGTCGTGGATGAGCCAACTATTATAGAACACGTCTTTATTTTGTAGTTAGATTTATTTTAAATTTAACCTTTAAATTAATTTTTTACATTTATTGACAAAAATAAACACATTCTTGAATTACTCCAACTGAAATATACGCAATGCCATTGTTATAATGCAATTTTAGGATTATAAATGAGTAGTTTAATATCAAATACGGACATCTGTTGTTTCCATAGTTTTGATCTAGAGACACTTTTTTGTTTCCCAGTTTCTTTGTAGTATTTTATAACAATTTATTTTTATAAGTGTAATGTTAGAATTTGTATATAGTTTCACCATAACTGAAAAAAGCATGAAAAAATGTATAAGAATCCACATTATCTAAATTTCATCCGAAGGTCAGATGTCCGCCTTTGATATTAAGCTACTCAAATATTCAGTTACAAGCAGAGAGTTGATTATAAAGCAATACACGATTTCATTCATCATGGATGATTTTGTAAGGCTCGAAGAGAGATATACGTAGTCTGGAACAAGCGCTACAGGAAATTACCAACAGGATCACGATAAAAGTAGGTCCACAGGCTATGGGTAAAATGTTGTAGATTTGTAAAATAAGGTTCTTGTACTTTCTACTGCATCAGGTGATGAGATTAAATTAATTGTCCAAATATAATAATTAGCATTTGATCCAAAAATACCTTACGTTTTACATTTTATTTCAAGGAAAGTTCTCTGGTAACTGAAGAAATAGAAACAGAGATATAGAATAAATAATCCGCCATTAAACTAATTACATTAATTAAATGTTTAAACATAATGAGTAACTCCAGGTGCAATAAAAACTTCGAAATTATATATATATATATATATATATATATATATATATATATATATATATATATATAAAATGCATAAACCTATAAAATACAGTCCACATCTGTGGAGTAACGGTTAGTGCTAGAGCAAATGGTGGGTAACTATTGGTGCTGGACCCAGGACTCATTTCACCGGCATTATCTCCTTTATTTCACTGAGACGCTAAATAACCTGAGATGTTGATACTGCGTTGTAAAATAACTCAGTATAAATTGCTCTAATAATTTTCAATAAATATGCTTGTAGTAGAAGAAAAACCAGATAGCTAAGTAGCATGAAATTCTGGGGCTGTTAAGATGCGAGGGTTAAAGAGGGTAAACCAACCTGACCATCAGGTACAAAAAAAAAGATGCCTCAAACTAGGAAGCTGTCTGGATAGGGGAAGTAGTAGAGCTAACGGAGGGGGCCCACCTAGGCTCCGATACCCAGGTATAATCATATTATCTGAAAAGTTGAGCTCTTGACAATGTATTCAAGATGTACCCTCCCTATGCAGCCTTCTCAACTGTTATTAGAACTGAGCTGTACCGTTCTAGTCCACAGTGCACAGCAGTAGGCGGACAGTGGTAGGGGAGAAGTGCTCTATGCGCCTGCGCGAACGAGACAGCTTGCTAGTTTGAGGCATCTGTATTTACCTTTAAATGCAGTTTCCCTCATAAGTTTTTATTTTTACATTTTTATTGTAGGAAATTACATTTCTCAAAAACTAAGTACGATCATGCAATGGCATTTTATTGCACGTTTTAAAGATTGTGTTCTATAGGAACGTGTGCTATTTTTGTCCGTTGAAATATAAAGCCAGTTAATTTTTATGCACGATTTTAAGAAAAAATTTATTCCAAATCACAAATGATAACAAAAAATTAATGTGGTGAAGAATGGGTATAACGGAGAAGAATTCTCTCCGGCACTGGATTCGAACCCTAGTTTCCAGCTCTACGTACTGACGCTTTATCCACTAAGCCACACCGAATTCAAATCCCGATGCCGGATTGAATCCTTCTCAGTTTAAGTTTTACCTCTCTATTCCCCTTTGTTGGCCTACCTTCAAGTACTGTGTCACAGAATATGTGACAGTGGCACAATGTCAAACACTATGTATAGAGGTGCACCCATTACGAGCGACTGTGTGGCCGGGGTCCGACGGAACATGGCGCCGCCTTGAAACACAATGTGATTACTTACGCTTATCTTAATACTATGATGTACCGAAGTACATAATATGATATTTCCGTGCAGGGATTCTGCAATACCATACGGCGAAGAATGGGTAGGACGGAGAAAAATTCTCTCCGGCACCGGCATTCCAACCCGGGTTTTCAGCTCTAGGTGGTGAATCGGTGTGTCTTGGTGGATAAAACGTAAGCACGTAGAGCTGAAAACTCAGGTTCGAATCCCGGTGCCGGAGAGAATTTTTCTCCATTCTACCCATTCTTCACATTCTGCACGGAAATAACCAACGTGCTTCGGTACATCATAGTAATATAGAAAATATATACGCAATTCCATTACTCAATTTTATTATACGCCTACTTGTTAAACTATGAAACTAGAAAAAATCTTCATTCATTAATTCATTCATATGCAATCTGATTTATGGGTAAGATATGCATTTTTTCTATTTAACTTTTAAGACCCAAATTTATTATTATTGTATCTCCAATGGGGGGTAGCCCTATTTTACATATGTATGCTAGGGCTATAGTTTTACACAAAAAATATCCCTAACCATAAAACAAATTGAAAAGAAAAATAAAACCTAAACAATCCGTAATTTAAACATTGCGATTGCAAATCAAACATCAGTCATCAATTGAGACATACAGAAAACAGTTACAACACATAAACAAAACATTTATTATAGCGGTACTCTATAACACAATTAAGCATCTTTCCCTAACATACATAATAAATTAATACACAATATTCACACAAACACAATCAAGCATCCCACAACTATGACTCACATACACAACAAATCAAGCATCCTCTACAACACATACACTTCAACATAATAACCATACATTTAAAAGTTACAAATTTGGCTGCAAAAGAATATATAATAATAATAAATAATAATAATAATAATAATAATAATAATAATAATAATAATAATGATTTATTTTAGCTGGCAGAGTTAAGGCCGTAAGGCCTTCTCTTCCACACAACCAGCAAAAAGTGTATATACATATGCATGAACTTACAAAGAATTCAACAATTTGATTTAGATGAGAGTTACATGTATACAAGAGTTATTTACGAATTAAACAACAAAATACTATGAACTATTAATTAAACACTGAAATAAACTGTGTAGCAGAATTAAACTAAAATACATAGAATGTTAATATATTTCAAATTATATTAGATAATAGAAAGAGATTATTATGATACAATTTTGAAAATGCAGCACAATCAGGATGATGTCTAAAGAAAAAAAAAAAGCAACAGTATAGTCTGTAATATTTTAAATCAGTATGATTGGAGTGAAATGCTAATAAGGTTATCTTTTAAGCTGTTCTTAAAGGTGTTTGTTGTCTTGCAGCCCCTAATACTTTGTGACAAGGAATTCCATTGACGCGAGGTGGATATTGTAAAAGATGAGGAATAACAAGATGTTCTATGAAGAGGTATATTTAGCGTGCCACAGATAAGTGATCTGGTATTTACGTCGTGGTTAGAGTATAGATAAGAGAAACGAGACGAAATAAGAGACTTAAATACACCTGTAATAAATATGTGAAATTTCTTTATGCAACATTGCTTCAGAAGAACTTTTGTAATTGGTGGTGAGAAAGTTGTATCGCACATGCTAAGGTGGGTTTCTAGTGGGTATCCCTTGCGTTCCTGTAGTGGGCACTGAAATAACAGGTGGTCGACTGTTTGTGTGGGGTGTTCACAGGGACATGAAGAGCCATTTGGGTTGTCAATTTTGAAACGTTCAAAATATGAATTAAATTTTCCGTGTCCAGTCATAAATTGCGTGGATATGTAAGATGGTTCATAATTCTTTACGGTTAGTCTATCTTTAACTGTGGGAAAATATAGTGATTTTATGATTTGACCATTTGTACTATTTAACCACATTGCATTCCAGTCATTTAAGATGTCCACCTTCATTTGCATTTTTACATAAGAGAGGGATTGTTTAGAGTATGTGTGTTCTGTTTCCGAAATTGCGGCCATCTTGGCTAGATGATCTGCTCTTTCGTTTCCTGCGTTCCCTACATGACCACGTACCCAATCCAAACATACATGTTGCTTACATAGTAACAAAGTTTCCCTAATACCAACCGCAATTGGATTGAGGTTATATATTTTATCGTCAATTGCTGCGAGTGCTGCTTGAGAATCACATAAAATTCGTACATTACATGGTCTATTTACACTCCATTCTGTTGCTTTCTTCAGTGCTAGAAGTTCCGCCTGGAATATTGTGCACGCTGGTGAGAGACCATACTGTTTGTAGGCTATTTCAGAGTCTCTATCCTAAACAACGAAAGCGCAACCAACAAGAGTACATGACTCTTCATTTCTGACGAAACGTGATTCATCGGTATAGATGTGGAGGTCGTGTTGACGTGGGCAGTAGAGTTGGGCAACACGATTCTTTTTCAGAAGTCGATTCCAACGATTCAATCACACATTACGAATCGATTCTAACGATTCGTTCACGATTCTTCTCAGTCTGCGATTCCAACTATTCTTTTGAATCGTCAACGAGTTCACGATTCTTCCCAGTCTGCGATTCCAACTATTCTTTTGAATCGTCGCAAGACACTTTCCTTTGCAAACCACGCGTAGAACAAAAACGTTCTACATCTCTCTCATAGATGGCATAAGAGGCGAGACATTGGATTGTCTCTTTCTCATTGGCTGGAACCATTCAGTATGAAATCCATTAGTCTACAAAATTACCCAAGATAATGTCTCTAAATTATAATTTATCAACTGAACCTTATTATGAAGTACATTTTTTGCATTACATCTCTATTTAACTATGCAAATTTCAGGTTTGTGTTCATTATTTTCCATACTTAACAAATGCAGTACATATTTTGATTTCACTCTCGCTCGGGAGCATTCGACACGGTTCGGAAATGTCCGTCGACAGGTTACATCAAACAACGAATAGAATCGTGGGTTACGATACCATGCCGATTCCTTGATATTCTTTTGAATGACGATTCGTTACGATTCTTTTGAACGACGATTCGTTACGATTCTTTTGAACGACGATTCGTTGATACCATGAATCGATTCTTACGATTCTTTATTATTAGTCGTTCGAATGAACGATTCGTTCACGAATCGATCCAACTCTAGTGGGCAGTCAGGTCGAACCGAGCGGGCGTGTAGTGCAGGGTGTCCACAAGCCAGGAAATGAGCTGGGAGTTCAACTTCTTCTGTGGTGTCGGAATTGAACTGTAAACGTCCTTTTTTGATGTTAGTTAATTTTCCTCGAAATATTCCTGTCAATTGTAGGGGTTTTATGCAAGCCAGAATTACCGCAGCGTCTGTGGAAACGGTACGGTATGCTCTTGAGATTTTTAATGCAAATCCACGTTGAATTTGTGCAAATTTCTTCTAAGGCCCAAATTTACAAACCGAAATAAATATCTGAAAATTTCAACATCAGCTAATCTCAATGAAAGGAATTACTGATTCCAATATCACTGAAATCACGTTTAAAACTCAGAAGATCATATCCTGCAATTCTATTACCCTTAATTGTTTACTTAATACTCTCGTCTTTAAAGTGGCGTTAACTATTAATATTTATACACAAACGTCAAAATGTCGATGCCTGTTCAATATTACTACTATCAGCAATGTACTTCCATTTTATGAGGAATCAAGAGATTGCCTAGATTCAGCTTTTTTATTAAATACAGTTATGTCACATTCCTTTGAGGTAATATTAAACACGAAAAATGATCGTTGCAAATTATTTTAAGTTTTAGTAAATAAAACAGCGTCATTATCATCACGAAAAGAAAGACTCCTTTTTCGCCTTGGAGCACCATTTCACTTTTCGTGATTGCAAAATGACAACCATAGGCAGCCTAAATAGAATAAATCGCCTCAATTTGCAGCACTATCAAACCTTGCTGATTACCTGTTCCATGTTTGCGTTTTGTTTATCTGTATTCAAGATTGGGACATATCAGCAAACGAGGTAAACAGGAAAAGAAATACTACGTACGTAATACTGCTATCGCATGCGTGATAATTTTCATTGTTTCATAATTTACAAAACGAAGGACGAATACATTGTATTGGTTATCTGCTTTTGACTACGCGAGTCACAATTCCGCCTTTAGGATAGCTCAAGGCAACTGAACTGATACCATACTACAATCGCGAAGAAAGAGGAACATAGCTTCCTCAAAATTAAACAATAAATGAACTGGATTTAGGAAAAAAATAAATGTTACTTTAATTGCTATTCCATCAGAGTTTCACACCTTTGTCGTGCAAATATCCCCCTGTTCTTACTTACGCGTCAGAGATACGCACCTTACAGTTAGACTTCAAACACATTCATGAAAATGTTCCAAAAAAATGTATCGACTATTTCACTTCTTTAGAATGTATATTTTCACACCCCAAATGGATTTAGTTCAATTCTAATTACAAATATGTTAATTTTTAATTAGTCTGTAAGTGGGCGTGGTATTTAAAGAGCAGTGAAAAGCATTTTTTCAGCAAAGAATTCTTTTTTACAAATTTTTTATTACAAATTCAATAACTTCTTGATTTAAAGTTGGCTCCCTGAAGTCACTGATGAATGTGACGGGTGAGAATACTAATTCACATAAATATTCATTTTACTTTCAAATCCATTTTTTCGTAAGTTTATTTTTCATGATTCAACACCAACTTTTTAATGCCAAATATTGATCAATCTGGATGAAATCATTAGGGCCTACTGGAAGTATTTATGAGATAGCTGTATGTTTCTATGCATTTATTTTGTGAGAAAAGGTAGTAGTTAATTTTATTAATATTTTTAATGAATTATAGAAAAAATAAAAGTTTCAAAATAAAAAAAGTGAATAAATTAGATATTTCATAAGATGGATGCAAAGAAATGTTTCTCTGTGTCTTGTGAATGTAACCGCAGAAAAGGAAGTTTAAAAATTGACATGATCTACTAAAAACTTGGATTTGAAAATATTTCTAAAAATAAACAGAAAAAAATTAAAGTCAAATGTAAAGGACATTTGTAAATTCAAAACTTGGATTTTGTTAGTACTAAACATGCTCTCAAAATTTGATTGATAAATCATGATTAAGAAAAAAGTTACCATTTTTAGTGGAATGTCCTCTGAAAGGAAAATTGTATCTTAAAGACATCACATAGCCTAACTTCTTCATAGTTCAGTTCCCTTTTTAGCCAGTCTTCTAACGATGTTATATCGACTGCGAAATCATGTAGATGGGTGGAATTGGTGATGCCATGGTACTCGTATTTAGCAACATAAAGGTACGGTCACACGGCGCTACTTTTGCAGCGCCTCAGTACAAAAATCTGCGCAACTCTCGTACTGTGACGTGTGAACAACGGTGCAACCCGAAAAGTAGCGGCTGCCGAACCTGCTGCCCGCTACTTTTCCATGCTGCGCGCAGCTTAGAAGTAGCGACGTGTGAACAGGGTTCTCAGGGTTGCAGCCGCAGCATTTTTGATATCGGTTTTGTTGAAACTCTTGCTGCGGTTGCGACCAGTGTTGCCACCCAAATGTGCCAATGATACTTTCATTGTTTGGATATATTTTAATGTTAGATGCGATGAAAATAAATTATTTGTAACAGTTATTAAATGTACAACACAGTCTGAGCATATTTGCTGACGATATAATTCATTTTTTTTTTTTTAATTTTCCGTAGCGTAGTTTCACACAGGAGGGTTGCCAACATTGATTACGTGAATATGCTGCTGGTTATCATTTAAGTATATAGGCGTTTTTAAAAGATTTATGGTAAAAATAATGCCAATTTCTGAATACTAGTTAGGACAGAAAAGCAAATAATAGATAAGTAAGCTTTCGCATGAGTTTCTTAATAATGCGAACATAACCACGAAATGTATATTGAGAAATCAACACAGAGATGGAAACCTGCAGCATGACTGCGGCTGCAAAAGTAGCGCCTTGTGTGTGAACAGACTTGCAACCTTCAGTTGCAACTTTTGCAGCACTCGGGTTGCGTAGCACGAAAAAAACCATGCAGCGCGCGTACCGTAAGGCTGAGGCTTCACGTTGACACTTGGCATACACTGTGTTCCAAGAGTCATGGTTGGATTTCAGAGGAATTTATTTGTTAATGAATAGAGGCAGAAATGTCATATTGGTGCGAGATGAGAATAAAAATCTCTAAGTTTCTCGTCTGTAAGTTTGAGGCACTGACACGGTACCGATGGAACAAATGCAATAATATTTATTGTACCAATTAATTATAGGTCTACAAGATGGATGTCCAAAGTAAAGGATAATGTGTTTTGTGGCTGGAAAAATTTGAATCTGTGACTTGTGTACGAAGTGAATTTCGTCGCGTATTTAACGAAGAACCATCACAAGAGAATAACATTCGCAGTTGCGATACAGTTAAAACAAACTGGAAGCCTATTGGAGAAAAAGCGTACTGGAAGACCATCCACAAATGAAGAAACGGTAGAAGTCATCCGAAGGGAATTTGTCCGAAGTCCAAAAGAAAAAATAAGTACCAATGTGCCATGTCCGACGATCAAGAAACCACATGTTTTCGATGTTAAGATCGTGCAGTCTCGGTGCAAAGAATGTTTCAAGCATAGCAACATACTGCTCGACAATCGATGGAAGCCGTTCGCCAATTGTTAGGAAGGCGCGTCATGTTACGTAACGGCGACATTCCATCATGGCCTGCGAGTTCCCCCGATCTCAGTATTTGCGATTTCTTCCTGTGGGGACATTTTAAAAGCAATGTGTTTCCGCACACGACCTGCAAACATCGCTGAACTAAAATAAAGGATTGAAGAAGAAATCACTGGCATTCCTCGAGACATGATGCAACGAGCATTCCAGAGTTTCCACACCAGGCTATCAGAATGTGTACGCTGCATTGGATCACATCTTTCCGAAGTCATATTCAAGATGTAACATGACAAGTGACATTGTGTACTGATGGCAACATAAAATGGCATATTATCTATATGCACTTCCATCAATAAATAATGTTTGTACCTTGTTTATTCGTGACATTTAAGTACATTCAATATTTCCCGTTTTCCTGCGCCACACTGTATTATGAAGAGATCACGAGTTGAGGTTACAGAGAGCATTACATGAACTATGCTTAAACACAAATCAATACAATCTACAAATATCTACTTACTTACTTATTTACTTACTTACTTACAAATCGCTTTTAGAGAATCCGGAGGTTCATTGTCCTCCTCACATAAGCTCGCCATTGATTCCTATCTTGAGCAAGATTAATTCAATCTAAGCATCATACCCCACATCCCTCAAATCCATGTTAATATTATCCTCCCATCTACGGCTCACTTGTATTGTTATTTTATTGTCTCTTTAAATACTAGTTAAGGTCTGAGATTTTTATAATGTTTTATGCATCACCCTGTTGAAACTGCATTTGTGTACCTCATTTTAATCGTGACAACGTTTTTTAGTTCTTTTAAGCATTCTGATTATTGTATTATGTCTCTGTTCTGTAAAGAATTTTAGATAAGGGCGCAAATACCCATAGATGCTGACGCGCCCTTTTTAAACCCCACTAGCTCAACTCTACGGCTCAGTTTCCCTAAAGATCTTTTTCCTCAGGTCTTCCAAATAACACTAAATGCATTTCCGGATTCATCCATACCTGCTACATGCCCATCTCAAACCTTTGGATTTAATGCTCCTAATTATGTCAGGTGAAGAATGCAATGCGTGTTGTCTGTGTCGTGTAGCTTTCTCCATTCTTCTCTAACTTCATCCCTCTTAGCACTTAATTCTTGAACTTCCTTTACCTCTGTTGCTCTCTCAAAGTGACAATCCAAGTTTCACAATATACAAAAGTACCGGTAATATAATATAACCGTTTTATAAATTCTAACTTTGGGTCTTTTTAAAGCAGTGTAGATGATAAAAAGCTTCTCAACCGAATAATAGCAGGCATTTCCCATATTTATTCTGCGTTTAATTTCCTCCCAAATGTAATTTATATTTGTTACTGTTGTTCCAAGATATTTGGATTTTTTCACCTCTTCAAAGAATAGATTTTCAATTTTTATATTTCCATTTCGTACTATGTTCTGGTCACGAGACATACTCATATACTTTGTTTTTTGTAGGATTTACTTCCAAACCTATCTCATTATTTGCTGCAAATAAAATCCCCCCCCCCAATAATACAAAAGTAATGAATGTCTGGGGAGCAAACCATTTAAATTATAGTATTAGAAGTAATCGAATTGCAAACTGAATGGATCCTTTCGGTTGATCTTGGTTGCACTCTCTTCCACGTCTACTCCAGATACATAGAAAATGAATTGGTCATATTCCAAATACAATGAAAACAATGTTTATCACGAAAGTGAGGCAGAAAGTAAGACTCAGAGATAAGGTTTATAAGGCCTCTGACAAAACAGAGGCTAATGGACCATAACAAATAATATTGCATTCAAAATCGTAATTACTGTCCACACAGTAAACACGTACGGAAGCAATTAAGTAATCACCTCAGAAGAATGGCTCCAGATGGAACTCCACCAAATCTCTTAAATTAACAGAACGACAGAAGGATGCCCTGAAAACGATGGAAGGAGAAATTACTTCGTCATTCCTTAGATAAAACTGACAGAGAACCCTAATCCACAAATCTATTGATGGTAACTAAATGATCCATTCATTCATAGTTTTCTGCCCAGAGGCACGAGTTTCACTGCAAACCCGGCAATCGCCAATCTTTCCTATTTTCTACCTTCATCTTTGTCTCCGCATATGATCCATATATCTTAATGTCGTCTATCATCTGATATCTTCTTATGCCCCGAACTCTTCTCCCGTTCACAATTTCTTCCAGTGCATCCTTCAGCAAGCAGTTTATTCTTAGCCAGTGACCCAGCCAATTCCTTTTTCTCTTCCTTATCAGTTTCAGCATCATTCTTTCTTCACCCAATCTTTCCAAAACAGCTTCGTTTCTTATTCTGTCTGTCCATTTCACACGCTACATTCTTCTCCATATGTATATTTCAATTGCTTCTAGTCGCTTGTCTTTACTTTGTCGTAATGTCCATGCTTCTACATCACACAATGCCACGCTCCACACAAAACACTTCATTAGCCTCTTCCTTACTTCATTTTCCGGACGTCTGCAGAAGATGTTCCTTTTCTATTAAAATCACACTTTGCCATTGCTATCCTTCTTTTGACTTCCAAGAAGCACTTCATGTTGCTGCTTATTGGAAAGATTACGCCATATTTGTAGTTTTTCTTGGGATATATCAATACGATAGCTTTCCGTTGCTTTCCGCACACCACTCTATCGTTCACATCTTAAAAGACCGCAGGAGGTACCAGCTGTAGCTGAGAGTGGATTTGACTAACTAGACCCTCCGAACTTGACCGAAATTCACAGCAGGGATTACATATCCGTTCTATCAGGGTTATTGACCCGCCCAAAGATCGGGAAATCCCAAATAACATTAGTCTATTATGGTTTCCAATTTCTGAATTATGATCACCCCATATATACTACCCATGTATGGTGGGTCCCTATCACCACGGCATGGCGCGTCCTCAGGTTGCGGATAGAGGAGACGGCCTCCAGATATGGAGGGTAGCTGCGAATATATTGAATAAGCAGTCGTGGACAGCCGATATGGGGTGGTCCTCCAGCTTGGGGGTTGGGTGAAGGTCTAACAACCCATCACCATAAAAAAAACAGCTTGTTACGAATCCCTACAATAAGCCTCGGAATAGGACTGATTCTCTGGCACGATCACAGCAAAGGAATAAGGTTTTGAGATTTGGCACTTGGAACGTAACTAGTCTTAATAGAACAGGAGGGGTAACATTAGTAGCAAAAGAACTAGCTAGATATAGAATAGACTTCGTGGGAGTACAAGAGGTTAGGTTAGATGGGAATGGCACATCACAAATAGGAGATTACTTGTTGTATTATGGGGAAGGAAACAATAATCACCAATTAGGAACAGGATTCTTTGTTCATAAAAGAATAAAATCAGCAGTAAAAAAGGTCGAATTTATCAGTGACAGGTTATCATATCTAGTACTTAAGGGTAGATGGTGCGACATCATAGTTATAAATGCTCACGCCCCTACAGAAGAGAAAGACGACCATATAAAGGATAGTTTCTATGAGGAATTGGAACATACTTTTGATCAATTCCCTAGATATCACATGAAACTTTTATTGGGGGATTTCAACGCTAAAGTAGGACGGGAGGATATTTTTAGACCATCTATTGGAAAAGAGAGCCTACACGCAATTAGTAGTGACAATGGAGTTAGATTAGTCAACTTTGCCACATCGAAAAATTTAATTGTCAAAAGTACAACATTCCCCCATAAGGATATACATAAATATACTTGGACTTCTCCAGATGGATTGACACACAACCAAATAGATCACATCTTGATAGATAAACGGAGACATACTAGTATAGTAGATATTCGAACTTTCAGGGGTGCAGACTGTAATTCTGACCATTATTTGGTGATTAGAGAATTAAGAGAAAGGTTATCAGTAGCCAAGTTAATATTACTAAATTCAATATTTTGAAAGTAAAGGACGAGGAAACTAAGCAAAATTATCAGGTGGAAATTTCGAATAGGTTTGCCACTTTAGAAAGTTCCGACGAAGTTGAGGAAGAATTAAATGTTAATAGCGTGTGGGAAAATATCAGAGATAGTATCAAAATTGCAGCTGAGCAGAGCATAGGTTATTATGAAACTAAGAAAAAGAAACCGTGGTTTGATGAAGATTGTTGCATGGTAGTAGAAAGAAGGAAACAGGCAAAATTGAAATTCTTACAGGATCCAGTTAAGGAGAAGAGAGATAATTATTTCAATGGAAGACGGGAAGCAAGTCGTAAGCTTAGGAATAAAAAGAGAGGTTACTTGAAGGAAAAACTGAATGAGGTAGAAACAAATAGTAAGAATAAAAACATTCGAGATTTATATAAGGGTATAAAGGAATTTAAGAACGGATATCAGCCCAGGGTAAACGTGATCAAGGATGAGAATGGTGACTTGCTTGCAGACTCTCCATCAATCCTAAACAGATGGAAAAACTATTTTGCGCAACTACTAAATGTACATAGGCCAAATAGAAATGATCGGGACGAAATTGAAATACAAACTGCTGAGCCATTTATACCCGAACCCACGCTTTCAGAAGTCGAAATTGCGATAGAAAATCTGAAAAAGTACAAGTCTCCAGGTATCAATCAAATTCCAGCAGAATTAATACAAGAGGGTGGAAGGGCATTATATAGCGAAATTTATAAACTTGTACTTGCTATTTGGGAAAAGGAAATTGTACCAGAACAATGGAAGGAGTCCATAATTGTACCTATTTTTAAAAAAGGGGGGCAAAACCAACTGTGGTAACTTTCGAGGAATATCACTTTTGTTGACGTCGTACAAAATTTTCTCCAATATTCTTTTGAGAAGATTAACTCCGTACGTAGATGAAATTATTCGGGATCATCAGTGCGGTTTTCGGCGTAATAGATCGACTATTGATCAGATTTTTTGTATTCGACAGATAATGGACAAAAAATGGGAGTATAAGGGTAGAGTACATCGGTTATTCATAGATTTCATAAAGGCATATGACTCGGTTAAGAGGGAAGTATTATATGTTATTCTTATTGAATTTAGTATTCCCAAGAAACTGGTTCGACTAATTAAAATGTGTCTCACTGAAACATACAGCAGAGTCCGTATAGGTCAGTTTCTATCTGATGCTTTTCCAATTCACTGCGGGCTAAACCAGGGAGATGCACTATCACCTTTACTTTTTAACTTCGCTCTAGAATATGCCATTAGGAAAGTTCAGGATAACAGGCAGGGTTTGGAATTGAACTGGTTACATCAGCTTCTTGTCTATGCGGATAACGTGAATATGTTAGGAGAAAATCCACAAACGATTAGGGGAAACACGGAAATTTTACTTGAAGCAAGTAAAGCGATCGGTTTGGAAGAAAATCCCGAAAAGACAAAGTATATGATTATGTCTCGTGACAAGAATATTGTACGAAATGGAAATATAAAAATTGGAGATTTATCCTTCGAAGAGGTGGAAAAATTCAAATATCTTGGAGCAACAGTAACAAATATAAATGACACTCAGGAGGAAATTAAACGCAGAATAAATATGGGAAATGCGTGTTATTATTCGGTTGAGAAGCTCTTATCATCCAGTCTGCTGTCCAAAAATCTGAAAGTTAGAATTTATAAAACAGTTATATTACCGGTTCTTCTATATGGTTGTGAAACTTGGACTCTCACTCTGAGAGAGGAACATAGGTTAAGGGTGTTTGAGAATAAGGTGTTTAGGAAAATATTTGGGGCTAAGCGGGATGAAGTTACAGGAGAATGGAGAAAGTTACACAACGCAGAACTGCACGCATTGTATTCTTCACCTAACATAATTAGGAACTTAAAAATCCAGACGTTTGAGATGGGCAGGGCATGTAGCACGTATGGGCGAATCCAGAAATGCATGTAGAGTGATAGTTGGGAGACCGGAGGGAAAAAGACCTTTAGGGAGGCCGAGACGTAGATGGGAGGATAATATTAAAATGGATTTGAGAGAGGTGGGGTATGATGATAGAGACTGGATTAATCTTGCACAGGATAGGGACCGATGGCGGGCTTATGTGAGGGAGGCAATGAACCTTCGGGTTCCTTAAGAGCCATTTGTAAGTAAGTAAGTAAGTAAGTAAGTAAGCATATATACTACTCGAGCTAAATAACAGCTGTGGGCTGGATGAGATGATGATAAATGCAAACAAGACGAAGACCATGGTCATAGGCAGAAAAGTAAAGAAGGTAAACTTGCGAATTCTAAATGAGGCAGTACAGCAAGTGGACAGCTTCAAATTCTTGGGATGTACTATAAGCAGTAACATGAGCTGCTGCCAAGGAGTCAAAAAGAGGATAGGGATGGCAAAGGAAGCTTTTAATAGAAAAAGGAGTATCTTCTGCTGACCTCTGGAAAAATAACTAAGGGACAGACTAATTAAGTGCTTTGTGTGGAGTGTAGCATTGTATGGGGCAGAAACATAGACATTACATTGTGAAGAGAAGCAACTAGAATCATTTTAAATGTGGATATGGAGAAGAATGGAGCGTGAGAAATGAACATACACAATAAGAAACGAAGCTATGTTGGAAAGAGTGGGTGAAGAAAGAATGATGCTGAAACTGATTGGGAAGAAAAAAAGAAATTGGCTGGGTCACTGACTAAGAAGAAACTGCCAACTGAAGGATGCACTGGAAGGAATGGTGAAAGGGAAAAGAGTTCGGGGCAGAAGAAGCTATCAAGCAATAAACAATATTAAGATACATGAATCATAAACGGAGACCAAGAGGAAGGCAGAAAATAGGAAAGACTGGAGAATGCTGAGTTTGCAGTGAAAGACATGCACTTGGACAGAACACTACGAATGAATTACTCCGTAATTACAAATGGACGCATAGCACGCCATATTATAATGAAACAAATGTGTCGTGTATTATATAATCTACTTCCATTGCTATGAGCTTATCATAGAAAAGTACGTAATCCAACACGTTGTCGGTGTGGCGGCCGTATAAAAGAAGTCGGTGAGGCTCTTCGTTTTCACCGTGACGGCGTACCATTCACAGCAGAGCAGTTGCCTTACAACAAGACAATGAGAACGTCACTGTTGATCTTCGTCCTCGCTGCATTCGTCTTGCTTGGTAAGTTCAACACTTCAATGCCCGGTTCACTGTTACCGTCACCAAATCTGCCACATTTCGCTTCCTGATGCACGAAATTATAAATATAAAAATTCGTTGCACTTATGCTCTTCGATTAGGCCTACTTCATCTGATTCCTGCCCTTCGCTTTTTGAAGACATATTCTCTTCCCAGTTGCTTGTTCATTTTCCCTTCCTTTCTTCATTTCCATTTCTTGATTATCATAATCCTTGATGTCTTATTCTTTCTCTATCTGTTCGTCTTCCTCCTTCAACTTAACTTCACGTCCTTCTGCATCACAGTCTCAGTATCACTTTTTTTTAAATCCAATTTAATAAACCCTATTTCTTCACCCTAAGGTATATTAGGGTTATAGTTGGCACCAAAATACATATTTTATAACCAAAAAACAATAATAAAATTATAATTAAAATTGTGGTCACAGTTACAATTCACATGAATTATGTAGAAGAATGCACCTTAATGAAAGAATGGATCCTGTTAAAGATTAATGAGATGTTTGAGGAATAATCAATGCAAAAGATATACAAGAATGACTAACCGTTTCAGAGTAAAGCAATTAAATCTATCTATAAAGAAACCAGCATAAGCTTAGTGATAGGAGGAAACTTGAGAGAAGCGATTCCCACTAATAAAGGAGTCAGACAGGGCTGTAGTATCTCGCCGACACTTTTTAAAATTTACATTGACGATATGTTTAGAACATGGAAATATTAGTGTATGTTAATCCAGGATTATATTTAAAGAACAACACTTTATTGAACTCCCTTTTATATGCTGATGATAAAGAAATTATCCAAGACAGTGATGATAAATTACAGAAATCAATTTATGTTTTAAATAAAATAACAAAAGAATATAATTTTAAAATTGCAGCTCAAAAAACCAAAACAATGGCGTTTAAAGGAAGATACCCAATAAGAACAAAAATAGTAATCGATGAAATAATAATAGAACAGGTTAAATATTTTAAGTATCTAGGATGCTACATTTCATATGAAGGAGATATAGACCTGGATAAAAAAAAACTTAATAACTTTCGAAATATCTGTGGAACAATCCATAGATCTTTAAAAAACAAAACAAGAAAAGATACATGGATACAATTTTTCAATACAATCGCAGTACCTATGCTAACTTATGGAAGTGAAGCCAGAATAATGACAGAAAAAGATAAATCAAAAGTCCAGGTAGCAGAAATGAAATTTATGAGAAGTACACTAGGATGTACAATACAAGATAAAAAGAAGAACATAGATATACGGAAGAAATTAGAGATGGAACCACTGCTGGAGAAATTATAGAGAAATAACAGAAGGTGGTGTGAACATCTACAAAGGATGCCGAATTACAGACTGCCAGCTTTAGCAATGGGATATAAACCAAAAGGAAAACGAGATGTAGGAAGACCAAGAGCGAAATGGGCGCCGGAACAGGTTCAACATGAACCTAATCCTTGAAGTGAAGAAGAAGAAGAAGAAGAAGAAGAAGAAGAAAAAGAAGAAGAAAAAGATAATGAATAGTACATTAATATAACAAAGTTTGATTTTCACTTTCAAATTAATAATTAATTCATGAACAATGGAACAGTTAAGAGTAATAAAAGGATATTACAAGCAATGATTTACGGTTACAAGTTACATACGTGATTCAGGAACAAGTACAATAATTAAAATAATAAGACAAGTAATGACTTATAACTAACGAATAACGAAATTCTTGAAGGGCAATATGTAATAGTATGGGGCAATACAAAAGATTTTAAAACAAATGTAAACAGCAAAGGAATAGTAGAAAAATTGACTTAAAATTACAAGTTAAACACATTCTTTTTAAAGCAATAGGTAACAACAAAGAGATACTAATATCAATACACTGACTGTAGTTACAGATTAAACACATTATTTTAAAAACAAACACGGAAAGGATCAATAGCTATTTTCAGGCATTATATACATGGACCATGTCTTTAATTCACATCTTTTTGACGTTACTTCGTACATTATTTTGTCCACACCTGTGGAGTAACGGTCCGGGCCCGGGTTCGAATCCCGGTCGAGGGAAGTTACCTGGTTGAGGATTTTTTCCGGAGTTTTCCCTCAACCCAATGCGAGCAAATGCTGGGTAACTTTCGGTGCTGGAAACCGGACTCATTTCACCGGCATTATCACCTTCATTTCATTCAGACGCTAAATAACCTGGATGTTGATACAGCGTCGTAAAATAACCCAATAAATATATACATATATATATATATATATAATAGTAGGGGCAATACAAAAGATTTAAAAACAAATGTAAGCAGTAAAGGAATAGTAGAAAAATTGACTTAAAATTACGAGTTAACATATTCCTTTTAAAGCAATAGTAACAACAAAGAGATACTAATATCGATACACTAACTATAGTTACAGGTCGACCTGGTTGGCGAGTTGGTATAGCGCTGGCCTTCTATGCCCAAGGTTTCGGGTTCGATCCCGGGCCAGGTCAATGGCATTTAAGTGTGCTTAAATGCGACAGGCTCATGTCATTAGATTTTTATTTTTATTTTATTGGGTTATTTTACGACGCTGTATCAACATCTAGGTTATTTAGCGTCTGAATGATATGAAGGTGATGATGCAGGTGAAATGAGTCCGGGGTCCAGCACGGAAAGTTACCCAGCATTTGCTCGTATTGGGTTGAGGGAAAACCCCGGAAAAAACCTCAAACAGGTAACTTGTCCCGACCGGGATTCGAACCCGGGCCACCTGGTTTCGCGGTCAGACGCGCTGACCGTTACTCCACAGGTGTGGACGTTAGTAGATTTAGTGGCATGTAAAAGAACTCCTACGGTACACAAAATTGCGGCACATCCGGCGACGCTGATATAACCTCTGCAGTTGCGAGCGTCGTTAAATAGAACATAACATTTAGTTACAGATTAAACACATTTTAAAAACAAACACGCAAAGGATCAATAGCTATTTCCAGGTATTATATTGATGGACCATGTATTTAATTCACATCTTCTTGACGTTACTTCGTATATTATTGTGTTTCAATCTATTTCAATTTGTTATTTTTCACTGTAACAACAAAAATGTGTTTCATAAAGCCTCAAGGCATTTCTCTATAATTATTGTATCATGGTACTCTTTGTCAATGGCAAACTATAATGGTTATAGGAAGGAAGAAATATATATATATATATATATATATATATATATATATAATACCTATTAAACATATTATTTTAGAAGCAATAAATAGCTATACTAAGAGATGACTTAAATTTACGAATTAAATACATTATTTAGTAACAACAATTGACAATAAGGAGGTATTACAAGACATGGCTCAAAATTAGAAATCAAATACCTAATTAAAATAGAAATTAAAACCAATAGTACAATGCTATAGTATGCGAAATTGAAGACTTACAGTTTCATAATAGTTGATTAGAACTAATACGATTTTTTTTTCCCAGAATAATTTAACATTTTACAATTTCACGAATATTCTATTCTAGAAGGACATGAAATAATTATATGATTTAGAGTTTGTAAGTATAATGGTTAACGGTTTGGTAAATGTATAATTTAAAGTGTTCAGGAACAACTCAAACTCGTATCTTTCACGGCAAAAGACTGGACAATCATATAATACATGTTTGACATCTTGAGATTCCTCCCCGCAAATGCAAGTTGCATCGTCTTTAATGTGGAATCTATTTAAGTATTCCTCGAATTTTTTTTTGACTGGACATGGAAAATTCGGGGAATGTAGGTATCGATAGTGGCCAAAATGGAGCCGGTAGCTGTCAAAGCATGATTACCACGTGGTTTTGTTATGATGTTTTCTTGTGTTTATTACATCGTGAAATGTGCCGGGTTGTAATTCTAATAGTGGATCTGGCTCTCACATTTCAGCGTTTAGTACGCGATAAACGGTTTAGGTGTATAATCGTGACAATTTCCAAGTTAAGGAAATTACAGTTTGTTGTTGTATAGTCAACTGTCCGAAGACAGGTCTGAACCTCACAAATGATACCAACAAAGCATCACTTATGAGGCAACTATGCCAAGAGATAATCGGGTAGGGTGGCCAGTTCCTATCCTCCTAAAATGACAGTGTTACACATAAAACATTTTGAACCTAGATTACTGTAGTTATTAGGAAATATATATTTTCCTGTCGTAAATGGTGATGTTTTTCGTATTCCTCGGTAAATTCCGAATCTTACCCATGACGCCTAAAGAACCATATTTCCTAATCAACTTTCATACCGTAGTGTCAGTCATTCTAACGCCAGAAAGAATCCACATCAACGGAAAGGGGAACAGATGGAGAGAGAAGAAGAATTTTTCAGGGAATGGTATGAAAGGAATATTATTAGCACTTTTGATCAGTTTCAAAGTGATGTTCAGGAAAAAACTGTGGTTCCATTTATGACTGTTGTTTAAGGTGACTATGTTATTTTCTTAAATATGAAAGATGATAGTGTAGAAGAAATTCCATCATTAATAACTATACAAAGGTGTTGAACGAGGGAAAAACATTTCAAACCAATTATCGAGAAAAGTGAAAAGAAGTCATGAAGAGTTAGGCCTAAGTCTAAAAATAGCAAAACATAAAGAATTGAAATTCAGGACGAATTAGGCTAAGAACCCTAGGTTGTCAACATCTATCTATTTACCTACTTACTTACAAATGGCTTTTAAGGAACCCGAAGGTTCATTGCCGCCCTCACATAAGCCCGCCATCAGTCCCTATCCTGTGCAAGATTAATCCAGTCTCTATCATCATATCCCACATCCCTCAAATCCATTTTAATATTATCTTCCCACCTACGTCTCGGCCTCCCTAAAGGTCTTTTTCCCTCCGGTCTCCCAAATAACACTCTATATGCATTTCTGGATTCGCCCATACGTGCTACATGCCCTGCCCATCTCAAACGTCTGGATTTAATGTTCCTAATTATGTCAGGTGAAGAATACAATGCGTGCAGTTCTGTGTTGTGTAACTTTCTCCATTCTCCTGTAACTTCATCCCGCTTAGCCCCAAATATTTTCCTAAGCACCTTATTCTCAAACACCCTTAACCTATGTTCCTCTCTCAGAGTGAGAGTCAAAGTTTCACAACCATATAGAAGAACCGGTAATATAACTACTTTATAAATCTAACTTTCAGGTTTTTGGACAGCAGACTGGATGATAAGAGCTTCTCAACCGAATAATAACACGCATTTCCCATATTTATTCTGCGTTTAATTTCCTCCTGAGTGTCATTTATATTTGTTACTGTTGCTCCAAGATATTTGAATTTTTCCACCTCTTCGAAGGATAAATCTCCAATTTTATATTTCCATTTCGTACAATATTCTGGTCACGAGACATAATCATATACTTTGTCTTTTCGGGATTTTCTTCCAAACCGATCGCTTTACTTGCTTCAAGTAAAATTTCCGTGTTTTCCCTAATCGTTTGTATATTTTCTCCTAACATATTCACGTCATCCGCATAGCCAAGAAGCTGATGTAATCCGTTCAATTCCAAACCCTGCCTGTTATCCTAAACTTTCCTAATGGCATATTCTAAAGCGAAGTTAAAAAGTAAAGGTGATAGTGCATCTCATTGCTTTAGCCCGCAGTGAATTGGAAAAGCATCAGATAGAAACTGACCTATACGGACTCTGCTGTATGTTTCACTGAGACACATTTTAATTAATCGAACTAGTTTCTTGGGAATACCAAATTCAATAAGAATATCATATAATACTTCCCTCTTAACCGAGTCATATGCCTTTTTGGAAGTCTATGAATAACTGATGTACTGTACCCTCATACTCCCATTTTTTGTCCATTATCTGTCGAATACAAAAAATCTGATCAATAGTCGATCTATTACGCCGAAAACCGCACTGATGATCCCCAATAATTTTATCTACTTACGGAGTTAATCTTCTCAAAAGGATATTGGACAAAATTTTGTACGACGTCAACAGAAGTGATATTCCTCGAAAGTTACCACAGTTGGTTTTGTCCCCCTTTTTAAAAATAGGTACAATTATGGACTCCTTCCATTGTTCTGGTACTATTTCCTTTTCCCAAATAGCAAGTACAAGTTTATAAATTTCGCTATATAATTCACTTCCACCCTCTTGTATTAATTCTGCTGGAATTTGATCGATACCTGGAGACTTGTACTTTTTCAGATTTTCTATCGCAAATTCGACTTCTGAAAGCGTGGGTTCGGGTATAAATGGCTCAGCAGTTCGTATTTCAATTTCGTCCCGATCATTTCTATTTGGTCTATGTACATTTAGTAGTTGCGCAAAATAGTTTTTCCATCTGTTTAGGATTGATGGAGAGTCTGCATGCAAGTCACCATTCTCATCCTTGATCACATTTACCCTTGCCTGATATCCGTTCTTAAATTCCTTTATACCCTTATATAAATCTCGAATGTTTTTATTCTTACTATTTTTTTCTACCTCATTCAGTTTTTCCTTCAAGTAACCTCTCCTTTTGTATGCCTAACAACTAACTTTTTAGTGAACGTTTGCATTTACTGCAGTAGGCTAACTTATATGGAAATCAGGGTATGATTTTCAATTCACTGAAAACTATTTTCAGGTTTCGTTTGCACTGTCAAGTTCATAACTTCATAGCAATGCCTTTCTACTCGTACCGTATCTATCTTGTTGTCTCACCTTTGAAATTGAACTCAACATCGCTCATAAATTAACTCTGGACGTTTATTTAGGACAAAATTTAGTAATTCAACTTAATATATACGAAAAATTGAACTATTTTGACATATAGATATGGCGGAACCGTCTATATAAATGGAAATGTTTGGACCGCAGCGGCGGCCATCTTTTTTCCGTATTAAGTTCTGAGTATTGGAGACGGTCTTGCCACAACACAGACTTTGGGTAACTGCCACACGAAATTGTATGACGTCACGCTCTTGAAGTATTGGCGTTGCAGTTTAAAATATTAAGGCTACCATAACTAAAAAAAAAGAACCCTAGTTTTTATGTAGTGTACCAAATATTTATGTAAATAGAGATGGTCGATATTTCACAAACCAATATTTTGTCAAATGATTTGGTTGTCATTTACAAACCTGTAACTGATGACGCGAAATATCTGTGACAAAATATCGCTATCGAAATCTGCTCCGTATATATTATTCTGTGATCGACTTTAGTAATAGTAAATAATTCTGTGTGTTATTATTTAAATGCTTTAGGCAGCGCTTATGGAGCCCGTTTATTGGTATTTTATTTTTTTTTTACTTAGCTGCAGCGTTTAACGTTTACCTCACATGTTAATTTATTAGCTGTTAGTATTATAAATTATTTTATCAATTTTATTTCGTCTGTCATATATAACAGCACTGAAGGTTAAATGGGCCTTTCATATAAAATAATTCCGCAAAGAGTTGTAATCACGCAAATAAAATTTGCAACCGCTTTACTACAACGCTTGTAAAACACTCAGTCTATCTAAATTTTAAATCTGCCGCCACAAATTTGTACTCTTGCTGTACTCGGATCAACCGAGTAATGACGTCACAGTAACTCCTCCGAACCGAACCGCTCTGTCCCCAGCCCTAAATGGAACTGGCCACGTTATCAAATTATCTCCTTGCTCAGTTTCCTCACGAATTATGCTTTAGTGGTGCCACTTATGAGGCTCCAACAGTTTTCAGACTGTTGACTAAGCATACGTACATACATTAGCTTCCCATTTCAATAGCAGCGAACAGGAGGCGAGACCACTGTCAATGGCAATGGAAAAATGGAAGAACCAATTAAAAAGTACGCGAAAACGCGTCTTTGTAAGGGAATTTGGGACTAAGAAAAACCGAATATGTGAGCTGCAAGCTTGCTGTCCGAGTTTAGTCGTTCCACTTAAGGAACTTAACAGAATTTTTAAGCGAAAATCCGGACAGTACGTACGCTAGCAACTACTCCACCATGGGAACACACAGCTTGACAAACCACAAGCCTCGCATCGTTCCATGTTGGTTGAAGCATGATCTTCGATGCGTTGTAGACGAAAACGCGTTTACTCCGTAAGACTTCCATGTCCTGTTGCCCACGTAACCTTCCTGCGCGAGATGACAAGGTCAGCTGCAACTACGTTGGAACGGCTTCTACGCAGCGCCGGCCTCGCACGTCGCATGCATCGGTTCAGAAAAACCAAGGCTTAATATAGGGCTGGGCATCAAGAGCGAATTCTACTCTCTCAACGGGGAGCCATATGACTTCTCTTCAACCCCTATCTTCCCCCCGAACACCGTGCAGCGTTGATGCCGTCACGGATGAATATTAAGCGTCCCCGTTTAGAGTTTGGATTCGCTCCTGGTGCCCAACCCTGGATAAGAGGATCTGACGGATTAAATCAGGAACAGATAAAGCTAAATATTCGAATACATATCATGAGATTATAATATCATATTCCCTTGAGTACTGACTTACAATAATAGAGTCCACACCTGTGGAGTAACGGTCAGCGCTTCTGGCCGCGAAACCAGGTGGCCCGGGTTATAATCCTGGTCGGGGCAAGTTACCTGGTTGAGGTTTTTTCCGGGGTTTTCCCTCAACCGAATACGAGCAAATGCTGGGTAACTTTCGGTGCTGTACCCCGGGCTCATTTCACCGGCATTATCACCTTCATTTCATTCAGACGCTAAATAACCTAGATGTTGATGCAGCGTCGTAAAATAATCCAATGAAAAATACAATAATAGTATATTACGATGTACCAAAGTACATGCGATATTTCAGTGCAGAAGCTCTGCGTCATCATATGATGATGGAAGAGTGGAACAGAGAAAAATTATTTCCGGCACCGGGATTTGAACTCGGGTTTTCAGCTCTACGTTCTGATGCTCTATCCACTAAGCCACACCGGATTCCTATCCCGATGTCGGATCGAATCCTCTTAGTTTAAGTTCCACCTCTTGGGTTCCCTCTAGTGGCCTATATTCATGCACTGTGACATAGATGTATGACCGTTGGCACAATGTCCACACATGTGCAGAGGTGCACTCGTTAAGAGTGACTAAGTGGCCGGGATCCGAAGCAATAAGCGCCATCTTAAATCACAAAGTGATTATTTTTCGCATATCATATATTAGTTACCGTAATTTCCCAGAACTATGGTCCAAAACTCATTATGTACTACATAGTCCCCCAAGAGTTCGGTGTTTGCCATTTAAGGCGCCACTGTGATGGAATTATGTTCCCCATAGATGCTTCTATCTACCATTACACGTGGCAATGACATGGGTGATTAAGAAAGTCAGTGTGCATCGTTCTATTGAATGTATGAAGACACGAAAAATCATTCAGTTTGTAATTGTCTGTTTTATTAAGGTCTCCTCTGTAGAACTGATACGTTATAGATACATGTATCTTTGTAAATTAAACCTGGCTATATAGTGTTTACTTTCACGTAATAATTACACTGGCAGAGATTAAGGACTCTACGTGAAAAATGTTTAACCTCAAGGCCAGAAGTCAGTCCTCAACTATGTACCACAATTTTTCGTGGACCATAGTTGTATTTCATTTTGAAATATTTGTTTCAATAAAATGTGATCAATATGATTATTTACTTCTGCAAATACGGTATCTCAGTATATTCTAAAACACCATTTAACATTATACTCAAGTAAACAAAGAAACAGGCTGTTCCAGCATCAATGGTACTAGCACGAATGATGGTCCGGGTAAACGAAAACTTCAGGGTAGAAGGAAAGCAACCTTCCCTGTAAGTGACTATTAGAGCGATGTAATTGAATTGCATACAGTTTATGATGTTTCCGGTGTTCTCTCCATATTTACAGACAGTGAGTCAGATATGGACAAGAAGACGAAATCTGTTAAATTAATGCTAAAGGCACATAGTTATATGGTAGTTACTTGTGAGGAGGAATTGTGGCCAGGGAATTTTTGGAAGTGAAGAACAATGGAGCTGTTGTTTCATGTGTAGTAAGAAGGGGCAATTATTGAGATGGCGAGAAATGAAAGACATTTTATTCTATAGAAAGAAAAACATAATAAAACAAATTGAAGACCCCAAATGCGTCTCGAAAGAGAGAGATCTATTTTCAATTTCAGAAATACAATAGATTTCAAAGGTCGAAATAATCTTAATGAATGTAGTTCTCAGTACGATAAATAAACATTATCAGTGAATTTATTTGGATAATATTTCGCTAAGAATGTGTTAGTTTATTTTGATACCGTACTTTTGTTCTTTAATATACACTCACCTGCAAAAAAACCGGGCTAACTATACTTTCTTTAAAATTATTTAAAATTGTAGGATTTTTTAAATAATTGTAGGTGTGCTGAGGTTCATTTAGTTATTAATTTATTTTGTGATACGTAACAATGTAATACTGAATACGTAATAGCCAACAATGATCTGAAAAGAAGATTCGTTCTTCTTGTAATATTGTGTGTAAACTTCTCGGACTCATTTCAAGCTAAGCTGAAGATGTCTACGGACTGGTAAGCTCTTTTGAGGCCGTATTGGAGTACTTCATTGTATACAAATGACACTAAGTCCTACTGATTCAGAAAAAGTGGTTGCATTGATAGAAGATGGGAATAGCGTTATGTGGTTGCAGTTCTTAGGATTCTCGATGGACCGTACAACGAGTGTACCATCGCTTTAGAGAGACAGGAGGGTATTCCAGGAGACCCGGTTCAGGAAGAAAACGAATAACTTCGGCTCGTGACGACCATTTTATTGTCCTATTAATAAATCGCCATTCCACAGCTATTGAGACCAGAAGAGCCTTCGAGAAAATAAGACAAGTTAACGTGAGTGAGAGAACTGTAAGAGGACGTCTGGATGAATGTGGGCTGATTCCAGAAGACCAGCTAAAGGCCCAGAATTGCTCCAGCAACATCATGTTGAACGATTACGTTTTGCTCACAATCATGCTAATTGGAACCTGGGGGAGTGGCGACGAATGCTCCTCACAGATGAATCGAGATTTAGTTTACAGATGGACGTGAAATAGTGTGGAGAAGATAAGGAGAACGTTTTTCTTCATGTACCTCCAGTTCACGTGTGAGTTTCAAAGGTGGATGAGTAATGGTATGGGGTGGCATTTCGTACGAAGCTCACACGGAACTTGTTTTCATTAATGGAGGTGTTTTGACTGCTTCAAGATACATCGAAGAAGGTCTAATTTAACATGTGGTACCATATGCCCCACTTATTGGTGGAAAGTTCCTGTTAATGCATGACAATGCTTGCCCTCATGCTACAAGAATCGTGGATGAGTTCCTTCAAGACGTTGGATTGAATAGGATGACATGGACAGCAAGAAGTTCTGATATAAACTCTATTGAACATGTGTGGGGAATACTTGGGAAGCGAATTAGAAGTCGTCTAACTCCTCATAGCAACTTACAGCAGCTCTGAAATGTTCTAAGTAAAGAATGGAATAGAATCGACCAGACTGACATCCAGAATCTGATCGAAGGGTTGAATCGGCGAATGGTAACAGTCATACAGTCACGGGGAGGCAATACCCGCTATTACCAACATCTGGGTGGCCACAAAATCAGTTGAAAATTTGGAAGAAAATTGATATAATTTGTAAGTTTCTACACCTTTTAATTACATCCATTGTTTGGCGTTGAAAATAATAGCGCAAATGATAATGAATGAGTTTTTTTTTCTAGGAAGCAATGTTTTCTTCATTTCATAAAGGAATTTCTGATTCTCAGCTCATAAAAAATTGAGAAACTTTAGGTGACCCGATTTTTTTGCCGGTGAGTGTAGTTGTTCATTATATGCAGAAAAATGACTTTCAGATTTCACTTGTTTATTGAGTGTTTATGTAATGTGTACAAATAAAAAGAATCCATGCACAATCATTTATTTTTTATATTTCTGTGCTAGGTTATGTTTCTACCCTTAAATTAGAAAATCAATGTATTGATTTACGAATAATTACAGCTCCAGCTATAGTCCATTCATGCTTTCAAGCATGAATATATGAGTGGACCATAGTTGGGCAACTCAGAATACAACTATGTACCAATCCTTATTATTTTTTAATACTTGTAATTAAATAATTTCAAACACATATGTCAATATTTATTTAATATAAACTTACAAGAGTCCGAAGCAAAAATTTCACTTAATCTGGATGAATAGTACTGAATATACAAAGAAAAATGTGACAAATGTGGACCATAGTTAGGGGAAACTACGGTACTCATAACGAGTGCACCTCTGCACATGTGTGGAAACTGTGCCATTGTCATACATCTATGACGCAGTGCATGAGGGTAGGCTACAACAGGGGACCCAAAAGGTGGAACTTAAACTGAGAGGATTAGATCCGATATCGAGGTGGGAATCCGGTGTGGCTTAGTGAATACAATGTCAGCACGTAGAGCTGGAAACCGGGTTCAAATCCCGGTGCCGGAGAGAATTTTTCTCTGTTACACTCTTCCATCATCATATGATGACACAGAATTTCTGCACTGAAATATCATATGCACTTCGGTACATCGTAATATATGATATGCGAAAAATAATCATTTTGTGATTTAAGACCGCGCTTATTTCGTCGGATCCCGGCCACCTAGTCACTCATAACGAGTGCACCTCTGCACATGTATGGACATTGTGCCATTGTCATACATCTATGACGCAGTGCATGAGGGTAGGCTACTATAGTAACCCAAGAGGTGGAACTTAAACTGAGAGGATTCGATCCGACATCGGGATGTGAATGCGGTGTGGCTTAGTCGATAGAGCGTCAGCACGTAGAGCTTGAAACCCGAATTCAAATCTCGGTGCCGGAGAGAATTTTTCTCTGTTCCACTCTTCCATCATCATACAATAACGGTGTCTAACGAAAAATTTATCGGGGTGAAAGTGGGCAAATAAACATATGACTCAGTGACTAGTGAAGAAATAGGGGATAAGAGTGATGAAAGAAGTGAGGAGAGGTTGCAGTGATTGTGAAATGGAGATGGAAGTGAATGATTATGATTAAGTAGTGTTGGTAAAAGATAGTAGGCCTATATGAATTAATGAAATTTTAAACTATAGGAAGTATTTCAATATAAGTAAACAAAAAACGTTGTGAGATGAGCACTAGATAAAAGGGAAGGTTTTCAAGGCGAGAGGTTAGATAGTAAATTGAAGATAGGTATTATAGTAATAGAAGTACTAGAGGTGACATAAGATGACTCCACACGGAGATGAAAGCTTGTATGTGTTATTGTAATAATTAGAAGGTGATGGGGAGCACGAATACAGAGATGTGGTGGCGATCCATTACTAAATAAGAGCTGTAGAAATAAATAAAATATCATATCATAATACCACATCCCCCACTGAAAGAGTCATGGATGTTCCCTCATTGGAAGCTCACACTTCCCATACGAACCTTAATCTCTCTGCGTACTATCACTATGTTTACAAAGTTTTTTTTCTTTTTTAGAAACGGCAAGTGGCCAGGCAACTAAAGAGCCTAAAGCCAGTGAACTGTCAGCAAAATTAACGATTTTGGTAAGTGTGAAGAATAATTTTCGTTATTACATACTGAGAGAAACTTTTAAGTATTGGCAAAAAACAAAATCATTTTGTTTATCTTCGAAGAATTTCCTGATAATATCATGGATGCCAGGACGGTTTTCAAACTACAGCTAAGTTTGTTATAGAGTGATACTTTTCTGAAAAGGCAATGGATCAACTATGCAGTTTAGAAATTTATAAACAACACAATTCACCTCGAAATTAAATTATGTGAAGTGTAAAAGAATATCGAGATTGAATGATGAACATTAAACTGCTGAACTACGGATTCCGTCAGATTTTAAACCTCATTTTGAAGCCTTTCCATTTTCAGAAATTAACATAATTATTGAGAACGATAATATAAATGAAATAAGTCATATTAATACAATGACGCCAATAATAATAATAATAATAATAATAATAATAATAATAATAATAATAATAATAATAATAATAATAATAATAATACTTACTTACTTACTGGCTTTTAAGGAACCTGGAAGTTCATTGCCGCCTTCACATAAGCCCGCCATACTGTAGGTCCCTATCCTGAGCAAGATCAATCCAGTCTCACCATCATAAGCCCACCTCCCTCAAATCCATTTTAATATTATCTTCCCACCTACGTCTCTGCCTTCCCAAAGGTCTTTTTCCCTCCGACCTCCCAATTAACACTCTATATGCATTTCTGGATTCGCCCATACGTGCTACATGTCCTGCTCATCTCAAAAGTCTGGGTTTAATGTTCCTAATTATGTCAGGTGAAGAATACAATGCGTGCAGTTCTGTGTTGTGTAACTTTCTCCATTCTGCTGTAACTTTATCCCTCTTAGCCCCAAATATTTTCCTAAGCATCTTATTCTCAAACACCCTCAACCTATGTTCCTCTCTCAAATTGAGAGTCCAAGTTTCACAACCATAAAGAACAACCAGTAATATAACTGTTTTATAAATTGTAACTTTCAGATTTTTTGACAGCAGACTGGATGATAAAAGCATCTCAATCGAATAATAACAGGCATTTCCCATATTTATTCTGTGTTTAATTTCCTCCCAAGTATCATTTATATTTGTTACTATTGCTCCCAGCTATTTGAATTTTTCCATCTCTTCAAAGGATAAATTTCAAATTTTTATAGTTCCATTTCGTACAATATTCTCGTCACGAGACATAATCATATACTTTGTCTTTTCGTGATTTACTTCCAAGTGGAGTAACGGTCAGTGCGTCTGGCCGCGAAATCAGGTGGCCCGGGTTCGAAACCCGGTCGGGGCAAGTTACCTGGTTGAGGTTTTTTACGGGGTTTTCCCTCAACCCAATACGAGCAAATCCTGGGTAACTTTCGGTGCTGGACCCCGGACTCATTTCACCGGTATTATCACCTACATATCACTCAGACGCTAAATAACCTAGATGTTGATACAGCGTCGTAAAAATAACCCAATAAAATGAAATTTACTTCCAAACCTATCTCTTTACTTGCTTCCAGTAAAATTCACGTGTTTTACATAATCGTTTGCGGATTTTCTTCTAACATATTCACGTCATCCGCATACACAAGCAGTTGATGTAACCCGTTCAATTCCAAACACTCTGGACTTTCCTAATGGCATACTCTAGAGCAAAGTTAAAAAGTAAAGGTGATAGTGCATCTCCTTGCTTTAGCCCACAGTGAATTGGAAACGCATCTGACAGAAACTGACCTACACCGACACTGGTGTACGTTTCACTGAGACACATTTTAATTAATCGAACTAGTTTTTTGGGAATACCAAATTCAATAAGAATATCATATAAAACTTCTCTCTTAACCGAGTCATATGCCTTTTTGAAATCTATGAATAACTGACGCACTGTACCCTTATACTCCCATTTTTTCTCCATTATCTGTCGAATAAAAATATCTGATCAATAGCTGATCTATTACACTGATGATCCCCAATAATTTCATCTACATATGGAGTTAATCTTCTCAAAAGAATATTGGACAAAATTTTGTACGACGTCAACAAAAGTAATAGTCCTCGAAAGTTACTACAGTTAGTCTTGTCCCTCCTCTTAAAGATAGGTACTATTATGGATTCCTTCCACTGTTCTGGTACAATTTCCTTTTCCCAAATAGCAAGTACAAGCTTATAAATTTCTTTAGATAATGCGCTTCCCCCGTTTTGTATTAATTCTGCTGGAATTTGATCGATACCTGGAGACATAATTTTTTATATAATAATAATAATAATAATAATAATAATAATAATAATAATAATAATAATAATAATAATAATAATGATAATAATAATTAATAATCAAGTCCCGGATTCTGATAACAAGTCATCTCTTTTTTCTTGTATTGGAGACACTGCTCGTTTGTTTATAAATTCCATTTGTGACGTCCACATTCTAAAAGTCTATAATTAATAGGACTTTTTTTGCCATTTTTTTATAATTTTCTCAAATTTTGGGCCAATATTTTCGTCATTAACTGGATTTCATAAATTCAATCTGTTTTCTGCATTATATTTTGTCGTATTTAGGCTACATTGATCTACTGGAAGAAACGAACAGAAACATATTATATCACATCGTGTCGAATTTTCGTGTTCTTGCTGCGAACGGAAACGAAACAACAAAAATGGCCTTAGGAAGTGCATAATGTCTACATCAGTGAATGACAAGACGCAGACGTTTACATGTAACCGATCTGCAATGTGATTGGCTGCCGAATTTTTCTCTTGTGACAGACTTCGCAGCAATGAAATTTATAATTCTAATTTATAATTTACAAAAATTAGACTTAATCCTTATTATACGAACGCGATTATGAAACCGTTTTACCTTCAGTTGCAATAAAGTTTCCAGTGAAGAAAGTTCCAGTCACAATATTTTAGTTACCGGTACTGTTAATATAGAAAAGTATGTTATTAAAAAAAAACTTTCCAATATTAACTTTATTATGCCTAAGCTTAAACCTTCCAAAGCATGGCATTTCAGACAACTTGTTTCAGAGTTCGGTGGGGAAATAATCTTTACAGATGGTGAAATTTTATTTTGCAAAGTGAGTGAAATTAAAGTAACGACGGATTAGCGGTTCACTGTGAAGCAGCATATTGTCCGCGATGAACATGTGCGTGCGCACAATTCAGAAAGCGGACAAGAGAGGCGTGCAATTCCAAAACCCTCTGAATCCATTCGAGGAAATTTTTCGGGAAACGAAAAAAACTTTTACTACTTTTGTTTTTACTTTGAATTGACTTATTTTTTTCTGATGAACTTAACTTGAAAGTAGAAAACATCAATTTAATTGTTCATATGATATTATAAACCATATTGTCTAAAATGAATGTTCTGTTTTGTATTTAGTGGGTTTTGTAACTCAGTCTTTACTTCGAGGATATTGGAAAGGAACAACATGTATTTAGCGGATATTGGAAAGGAACATGTCAGGTTTTAAACACGAGATGAAGCTTACGAAAACAAAGATTTCAACTCATTCATTCATACGTGTTCTGCCCGCGGGCAGGTCTTTCACTGCATTCACCAACATTCTCCAATATTTCCTATTTTCTGCCTTCTTCTTAGTCTCCCCATATGATCCACGTATCTTAGTGTCGTCTATCATCTGATATCTTCTTCTGCCCCGAACTTTTCTCCCGTTCACCATTCCTTCCAGTGCATCATCCTTCAGTAGGCAGTTTCTTCTCAGCCAGTGATCCAACCAATTTCATTTTCTCTTTCCGATCAGTTTCAGCATCATTCGTTCTTCAACCACACTTTCCAACACAACTTCATTTCTTATTCTGTCTGTCCACTTCACACGCTCCATTATTCTTCATATCCACATTTCAAATGCTTCTATTTCTTTACACTTCATTTCGTCGTAATGACCGTGTTTGTGACCCATACAACGCAACACTCCACAGAAGGCACTTCAATAGTCTCTTCCTTAGTAAATTTCAACTAACATATTTATTTATTTATTTATAGAAGAGTTACAGGGATATTATTATATTTTTCACTTAAATAAGAATGCGGATTGAAAATAAAGAATAAGGTACTCAAGAAACAATCCATAATCATTCTACAAATTTGGATATGGTAGACTACGTGCTCGAACACATACGAAAGTAATAATTACTGAACTGTTAATAGAACACTGTTTAGTTGACAAAAAATCTTCAAATGTACGCAGAAATCACATATATCACCAGCTATAAAGAATATAGAATTCAGTAAAGAGTGTACTTTGAACAATGCCCTTATAAATTTACATTTGCTACTAGAGCTTCAAGTCGTTACTTTCATTGACCAAAAATATCTTCACATGGTGGTATGCAATAATCACAAATAGCATAATGGAATTCCAGCAATAAAAAAAAATTGAACTCAGTCTAGGGTTTACTTTGAACAATCACCTTAAAAATTGACATTTGCTCCTACAGCTTCAGATCGTCACTTTCATCGACCAAAATATTTCCTTCGTCTTCTTCTGCTTCCTCTGCTTCTCTCCATCTTCATTGATAAAACGGGCATAAAATTCCAGATCGTAGTTCGTTTTCCACAAAGGACCGAAATGTTATGAAAGAAGTTTATCAATATCTTGAATTTTCTCCTTTCTTTACTGTCACCCCCAACTGTTTTCTTTGCAACTACATGTTATGGATTGCTTTTCCTCGTTCCAAAAGAGTTCGGTAAACTCCAAAATCGTTACGATAATGGCATTCTCCTCTCACTAATACACCTGACTTCCCTTTTTTTAAGAAAATGCTCTTAGAAGGGGCTAAGTTGAAAATGTTTTCACCATCTGTGTCACTCCTTTCCTTCAAGCTGTTGACAGGAACATCATATCCTAGCTTCTTCACAGTTCCTTCTTCTACATAAATTCTGATGTATTCAGAAGAATCAGTAATCGTATTTATTTTCCTTATTCTTTTTTCTGGCGAAGAAGTATAATAAGGCATACCAACTGCCAGATCTCACAAACACTACACTACTAGAATATGAAAAAATAAATAATGGTTGTAGAGAACATTGGAAAAGTCGCTAGGTATCCACAGGATATTGGAAAGGTAGAGAATGGATTTATAGGATATTGCAAATGTAACTATTTTTCAGAATAACTTTTTCACTACATCGATGGCTGAGAACCAGACTTTTCTAAGTCCAAATTTTTATAAGAAAGAAATCTGTGTTTCATTGTGTTTCCATTCTTGTCTGCATATATGAATCGAACAAAATTGTAAATATTTCTCTCCATAAGGTAGCTATGAAGCTATTCCAATTTTTTCATGAAGCTTTGAATGTCAGAAGCTTAAAAATAGCTATTCTGGAAAAATAATAGTAAAATGGACTTGGAACAGTCTGGTTCTGGGCCATCGATATATAGAGCTTTTTGGAACATTATTTATATAGGGTCAATAAGTGCATTAATCCTTACTGTGAAGAGTTAAAAAATAATTCTGTTGAACAGTGAATTTAGAGAGTTTTGGAACTTTACGTCGCTCTCAGCTGCTAATTGGACAAAGTGTATCTTCAACTACAACTCCATCTACCGTATTTTATTCACAGATTTGTGCGATGTTCTTGCTTCAGCTAATATTTCTTTATGAAAATTATCGAACAGTAAATTCAAGGACTTTCTGGAGCGGCATATAGATCGTTACATCCCTGACGAACCCACTTTGAGAAAGAACTATGTATTTGTATGCTACGATAACTCTCTGACAAGAATTAGGAACCAAGTTCAAGGAAAGAAGATTTTTGTTTCCATCGACGAGACACCCGACGTCGAGACCCGGTGGGTAGCTAATGCCATCGTAGGAATGGTAGAAGTCGAGGGGCCACGTAAAGTATTTCTCCTCACAGCAGAAATACGAGAGTCCGTCAACCATTTCACTATTTGCAGACTTTTCGACAAGTCCATGTTTCTCCTATGGCCTGATGGTATACGGCACAGCGACGTCCTGCTCTTCGTCACTAATGCTGAGCCATACATGATAAAAGCAGCCAAATCCATCATGTCATTTCATCGCAAGATGATCCATGTAGCATGTTTGGCTCATACATTGCACAGAGTAGCTGACGAAGTGAGGTAACACTTTTCTTAAGTTGACGACCTAGTCTCGAACACAAAAATATTTTTGTAAAGGGCCCATCGTGAAGAGAACTCTTTTAATCCCTAGCTCCGAACGTTCCTCTGCCGCCGGAACCCATGATGACACTTCGGAATATTTGGATTTATTATTGTGGCAATTTTGAAATTGTTAAAACAATAGTTGTCCATGCTCTTAAATCGGAGGACGCGAAGTCTATTCAAAATGCCCAGTGAGGGTAAATTGCGTACATTAAGTCACTTTTTGGGTCTATATCACTAGCTGTAGCGCAACTTCAGAAAAAAGGTATGGCTCTACTATATTCAGTGGCACTTCTAAAGAAAATGGATATGGACAGTGGATTAGGCGACGTTGGTGGCAAGTAAGCTGAAGTGTGTCCTTGAGAAAAACGCAGGTTTCATTACATTATGCAGAATTTCAAAAGTGCTATCGGAAGACGTGTTTGACACCTAAGGTATTAAAAAAGAATTCACTCCCAATGGCTTTCAGATTTTTTGACAGCAGACTGGATAATAAAAGCTTCTCAACCGAATAATAACAGGCATTTCCCATATTTATTCTGTGTTTTATTTCCTCCCGGGTATCATTTACATTTGTTACTGTTACTCCCAGTTATTTGAATTTTTCCATATCTTCAAAGGATAAATTTACAATTTTTATATTTCCATTTCGTACAATATTCTCGTCACGAGACATAATCATATACTTTTTCTTTTCAGGATTTACTTCCAAACCTATCTCTTTACTTGCTTCAAGTAAAATTCACGTGTTTTCCCTAATCGTTTTTGGATTTTCTCCTAACATATTCACGTCATCGGCATAGACAAGCAGTTGATGTAAACCATTCAATTCCAAACCCTCTCTGTTATCCTGGACTTTCCTAATGGCATACTCTAGCGCAAACTTAAAAAGTAAAAGTGATAGTGCATCTCCTTGCTTTAGCCCACAGTGAATTGGAAATGCATCTGACAGAAACTGACCTATACGGACTTTGCTGTACGTTTCACTGAGACACATTTTAATTAATCGAACTAGTTTCTTGAAAATACCAAATTCAATAAGAATATCATATAAAACTTCTCTCTTAACCAAATCATATGCCTTTTTGAAATCTATGAATAACTGATGTACTGTACCCTTATACTTCCATTTTTTCTCCATTATCTGTCGAATACAAAATATCTGATCAATAGTTGATCTATTACGCTTAAAACCACACAGATGATCCCCAATAATTTCATCTGTATATGGAGTTAATCTTCACAAAAGAATATTGGACAAAATTTTGTACGACGTCAACAAAAGTGATATTCCTCGAAAGTTACTACAGTTAGTCTTGTCCCCCTTCTTAAAGATAGGTACGATTATGGACTCCTTCCATTGTTCTGGTACAATTTCCTTTTCCCAAATAGCAAGTACAAGCTTATAAATTTCGTTAGATAATTCGCTTCTACCCTCTTATATTAATTCTGCTGGATTTTTGTTCGATACCTGGAGACTTATAATATTTCAGATTTTCTATCGCAATTTCGACTTCAGAAAGTGTGGGTTCGGGTATAAATGGCTCAACAGTTTGTATTTCAATTTCGTCCCGATCATTTTTTTTTTGGCCTATGTATATTTAGTACTTGCCCAAAATAGTTTTTCCATCTATTCAGGATTGAATGAGAGTCTGCAAGCAAGTCACCATTCTCATTCTTGATCATGTTTACCCTTGCCTGATATCCGTTCTTGAATTCCTTTATGCCCTTATATAAATCTCGAATGTTTTTATTTTTACTATTTTTTCTACCTCATTCAGTTTTCCCTTCAATTAATCTCTCTTTTTATTCCTAAGTGTATGATTTGCTTCCCGTCTTTTATTGAAATAATTGTGTCTATTCGCCTCAACTGGATCCTGTAAGAATTTCAATTTTGCTTGTTTCCTTCTTTCTACTACCATGCAACAATCTTCATCAAACCACGGTTTCTTTTTTCTTAGTTTTATAATAACCTATGCTCTGTTCAGCTGCAATTTTCATATTATCTCGGATATTTTCCCACACGCTATTAATATCTAACTCTTCCTCAACTTCGTCGGAAATTGCTAATACAGAAAACCTATTTGAAATTTCAACCTGATACTGTTGCTTAGTTTCTTCGTCCTTTAATTTCGGAATATTGAATCTTCTAATATTAACTTGTTGCTCTACTCACTTGGCTACTGATAGTCTTTCTCTTAATTCTACAATTACCAAATAATGGTCAGAATTACAGTCTGCCTCCCTGAAGGTTCGAATATCTACTATACTAGTATGTCTCCTTTTATCTATCAAGATGTGATCTATCTGGTTATGTGTCAATCCATCTGGAGAAGTGAAAGTATATTTATGTATATCCTTATGGAGCAATGTTGTACTTTTGACAATTAATTTTTTTGATGTGGTAAAGTTGACTAACCTAACTCCATTATCGTTACTAGTTACGTGTAAGCTCTCTTTTCCAATAGTTGGTTTAAAAATATCCTCCCGTCCTACTTCAGCATTGAAATCTCCCAATAAATTCTTCATGTGATATCTAGGTAACTGATCAAAAGTGTGTTCCAATTCCTCATAGAAGCTATCCTTTATATAGTCATCTTTTTCTTCTGTAACGGCGTGAGCATTTATAACTACGATATCGCACCATCTACCCTTAAGTACTAAACGCGATAGCCTATCACTGATAAATCGACCTTTTTTACTGCTGATTTTATTCTTTTATGGATAAAAAATCCTGTTCCTAATTTGTGATGATCGTTTACTTCCTCATAATACAAGTAATCTCCTATTTGTGTTATGCCGTTCCTATCTAACCTAACCTCCTGTACGCCCACAAAGTCTATTCTATATCTAGCTAGTTCTTTTGGTACTAATGTTACCCCTCCTGTTCTATATAGACCTGTAACATTCCATGTACCAAATCTCAAAACCTTATACCACTATTAAATGGCTTAAAATTAAGGTAATGAAAATTTGCACTATAGTAAGAAGACACATTTTTTTTAAATTAAGTGCATATAAAATTATAAAAATTTCAATTGTATTTTGAATTGAAGTACATGTGTCGCCGAAAAATTTGCCGAGAATTCTTCAAAGCTAGCAACGAAATAATAAAGATACATAATGCATGCTACTGTATATTCCAGTTTAAAAATACGTTTTACTCTTCTTATATTTTCAAGTTTTTTGTATTAAAAACCTTATAGCTTGTTTATTTAAGTGTCCGTATAGATATGTTATCTCTGACTGAGGTTCTGGCTGATATGTACAGTTGTCAAAAAAAAAAAAAAAAAGTGGCCGCACTCGTAAACAGCGAATATTTTCTAAGTCCACTTCGGGTCACGACGATGTTACACGATGCATGTGCTTGTAGAAGCAGTTCTGAAAATATCGATTTATTCCATATATGCATCTCATAGATCAACGGTATAGTGCTTGCTTAATGATGCGAAGGTTGTGGGTTTGGGCCTTCTTCATGTTTTCATTTTATTTTTTAATCGTTCTTTAGCGATATAAATAATATTCAAATTATCATTTGTATTCCGTTATCGTTCTTTATCGATACCAAGTTATTTCTATTTTGTTATCGTTCTTTTAACGATATAAATAATATTCAAGTTATAATGTTTTGTATTCTGTTATCGTTCTTTAGAGATATAAATAGTATTCAAGTGAACATTTGTATTCTGTTATCATTCTTTAAAGATATGAATAATGTTCACTTTTTTATATTCTGTTATCGTTCTTTAGCGATATATATAATATTGAAGTTATCATTTATATTCTGTTTTCATTTTTAGCGTTATAAATAATATTCAAATTATTTATATTGTTATTGCTCTTTCGCGATATAAATAATCTGTATTTTATATAAGTAATTATTATAATACAAATAATTATTTTTCTTTGTAAAATAGGTTATGTTATTTAAATAATTAAATATATATTATATAATAACCAAACCGATAATTAACATTTATATTCTGTTGTCGTTCTTTAGTGATACTGCATAAGTAATATTCAAGTTATTTATATTGTTATCGTTCTTCAGCGACATAAACAATATTCAAGTTGTAATTTATATTCAGTTATCGTTCTTTAGCGATATAAATATCATAAATTTAATATTAGGTTTGAAACAATATAGTTGCACAATATTGGTGTTAGTTTTTCTTTTTATATTATTACATTATACTGTCTTGAACCACAATAAAATGAAAGGAGTGACGAGGAATTGAACCTGAGACGTTGACATCTAAATTCCGACGTTCTTCTGCAGAGCTACGAGGTCACAAGTATGGAAACATTTGCGGCAAAATTGGACCAATCCCCCTCCAAGATTTTCTGATGATTTGTAGAAACTAGTCCAGGATGCGGGGGAGGGGGAAAGGCTAATTGGGATTTCTCGGTCTCTGATCAGGTCTAACATCCTGATAGAATTAATATTTAACCCTTGCGGTGAATTTCGGTGAAGTCCGGAGGGTCCAATTAGTCAAATCCTCTCTCCTCATCTTCACGATTGGGTCCCCTGGGATCTAATAAGCTGGGATATGTGAATCATATGCGGAGACTAAGAGGAAGTCAGAAAATAGGAAAGATTGGAGAATGCTGGGTTTGCAATGAAAGAGACAGTGGTGTGCGGAAAGGAACGGGAATTTACCGCATTTATCCTTCCCAAGTAACACATCAAACATGAGCAAAGAAAGCTTTTGATAGAAACAAGAGCATCTTCTGCGGACCTCTGGAAAAAGAACTAAGGAAGAGACTAGTGAAGTGCTTTGTGTGGAGTGTGACATTGTATGGGGAACAAACATGGGCAATACGATGAAATGAAGAGAAACGAATAGAAGCATTTTAAATGTGAATGTGGAGAAGAGCGGAGCGTGTGAAGTGGACACAGAGAATAAGAAATAAAGTTGTGTTGGAAAAAGTGGGTGAAGAAAGAATGATGTTAAAACTGATTAGAAAGAGAAAAAGGAATTGGTTGGGTCTCTGGTTGCGAAGAATAATAGACGACATTAGGATATGTGAATCATATGCGAAGACTAAGAGGAAGTCAGAAAATAGGAAAGATTGGAGAATGCTGGGTTTGCAATGAAAGACCTGCCTATGGGCAGAACACTTGTGTATCTATGATCAGAATGTATAGAATGTTGTGTCTAAGAAGAGTAGCTATTTGCAAAGACTAGTCGATTCCATGCCCACTCTACTGCAAGATGTGATCGAGAATCGTGGCTTTTTGTTTTGTTTTATGCACGCTTAATTGTTTGAATGTTCTAAGGCAGACGCCAGTAAGTTTGTTTTGTTTATGTCACCGCCGTCTTAAATCACGAAGTGATTTACGCATATCATATATATTATTTTAATGTACCGAAGTACATAAGACATTTCCATGCAGATTTCCATGTGATTGAAGACGGCGCTTATTCCGCTGGATCCCGGCCAACTAGTCACTCATAACGAGTGCACCTCAGCACATGTGTCGACTTCAGTCCTACGTTCATAGACATCTATGACGTAGTGCAGAGGGCGGCCACTAGAGGGAACCCAAGAGTTGGAACTAAAATTGAGACGATTCTGTCCGACACCGGGATGGGTATCCGGTGTGGCTTAGTGGATAAAGCATCAGCACGTAGAGCTGAAAACCCGGGTTCAAATCCCGGTGCCGGAGAAAATTTTTCTCCGTTCCATTACTCTTTCATCGTATGACGACGCAGAATATCTGCATGGAAATATCATATGTACTTCGGTACATTAAATAATATAACTCACAAGTAATGCCAAGAAGGCACCACTTTTAAGGCAACTACGCCAAGAGATAATGGCATAGGGTGGCAAGTTCCTTTCCCCTCTATTGGATACATCGCCGTCTAGCTACATATTACACTAATCAGACTCCAGATGCATACAAACAAAATTGTTCTTCCTCTATATATCGTCAAGTTAGATGTACTGCCTGATAACAAATGTACGTATGAGCTTCAAGCTCAATCAGAGCATTTGCATAATATACTGTATGATTTATTTATGTTTCCTAACAACCCGTAGCCTCCATAAAGGAAAATTATATCCATGGCTGAAGTGGAACAATTTGGGAGTCCACGCGTTTTATATTTATTTTCTTCTTTAACAATTTTGTTCGATATTCGTTTATAAGCAGGGACCGGATTTTTATGTAATTACATATTACATTTCTTTCAACCAAACCGTATATGAATAACAAATCTCTGCGAATCTTGTAATTACCATTAATATATTAAAATTTGATACTACATATTTTTACATCTTTATCCACATTACATATTATGGTTTGGCATTACATAAATCTATATATTTATGGGTTTTATTCATTTTTACTTCTCTATAAGAAAAAAAAAAACTTCTGCTGGGAAAGTTTACAATTTGAAATACACAGATTTAAAAAGCCTTTTTACCTACCCAAGTTATAATTGTTCTGCACACGTCTTGACAAGCCGTTCCCATGCAATTTGCAACCTCACCCAACCTCTTCCTAATCCTTCCAGGGAAACCCCGTGTTAAGTCAGATATGAGCCGCAATAAAATAGCCGACTTTTGAAAAGAGCTGAAGTGAAGGAACAAACTGGAAAGATGTTGAAAGATTAAAATAAATAGCTTTTCAGGTTACTGCTTAATCACTCTACTTTAAATTTATTAGATATATACGGAAATGGGATTTTCCGAGCAATTAGAAAGTATGGTTCTCGGCTGGAATAATCCTACTCTTCTGAATGAGACAGGAATGTCACTTTTCAAATAACAGTTTGTAAATGCCTATAGTTTGAGGTTTTAGTAGGTACTTTGTTTCTTACAGGGAGCAGCTAAAATGCATGTGTCCCACATATCCTCTTATTTTCTCCTAATCCAGTAAAGCGACACAGTGCTTGTAGTTCTGTTGTCTCATTCATTTCACTCATTTCTCTACTTTTAGTACTTAGGCCTACAGTATAAAGTGCAAGTGAGTTTATCTACTGCTTTTAACTAACTAAAATGACCCCTGTATTTTTCAACCCTAACGACAAAAATAAAATCATGGATTGCGATGGACGAAGTTTTCACTACAGATAGAAAAAATAGTAATGTGTCAAGTGTGCGCTAAAACGTCGGGTGCTCTATGAAATCACAACTGGAGAGCTTACCTATCCTCTAACTGCCAGATATTGATATTAAATATTTTCATGATTTTACATATTTTGGTACATAGTCATTATATTTTTCTTACATAAATATGTACATATTTCACACCTTGATATTACATAAAAATCAGGTCTCTACTTATAAGTTACCATTAAAAAAATTACACGTTACATTTGTATTTAAAAACTAAATCTGAGTATACATTAAAATTATTGTTCTTTCTTGGCGTAGTGTGAAAATTAAGAAAAACTAAATTTCTCTGCTTGCTGTAAAATTAAGAAAACCTGTTTACACATCAGTTTGGACGAAGTTTTCAGCATCACAATAAACCACTATTTTAATCAATCCCATAAAGGATTTGGAAGAAGCAACAATTGGAAGTTTTCATTTGAGACCCGGAATCCAAGAGGGGCCCAAGTCCATTACATCAAACTTTTGGGAAACAGAAAAAATGTTTGCTGTTGCTACAAAATGCCTCTGACTAACTATAGTTTTTTCTCGTAAGTACATCTCCATTACATCTTTTCATAACCATGGCAACAAGCTTCTACTAATTATTTTGCATGAGAAATAAATTTTCAAATTGATTAAATATTGGGCCCCTCTTGGATTCCGGAGCCTTTACATACAAGTTTGCAGCTATATTGAGTGGTTTTGAAGGTTAATGTGTGGTATTTACAAACAATAATGTAAATGACAAGTGATCACTTTGATTTACAATACTTTTATTTGTTACACAATACACATTAACATGTTAATCGCCGTCAGAATCGGACAAGTTTTCTGCTGACTGCAGTGATTCTATGTAAGAGACTACGTCCTTTCTTAGATGATTTTTGATTGTGTTTAAGTCTCGAATTTTGTCAGCCTTCACTGGACAGGGTTTTGTGTACAAAGGTACATTGGTAAGATCCGGCTTAGAATTTGGCTTAATTAATCTGAAGTAATCAAACACAACATTTGACATTGTTCGTGAAACTGCAATCTCATACTCATGAGTTTTACTGTAGGTAAAAACTTTATACTCAAATATTTTGAATTTTTCTCCATTTTTTGTTGCTGTCTTTGAAATACTGAAGGAAGTGATTCTTTTAATCACGAAATTCTTATCCTATGCTTATGCTATCAGCAGATGATTCGTTGTCTGAAGCTGAAGCCATTTTCAAAAAACTGATGTAGAACGCTCCTGCTACCATCTAGCGACAAAATGCCGCAACTGCCTAATGGAGTACAAGAGAGGCCAAGTACCTGGAGTTGGGTCTCTCTTTGGTTCCGATAGATATTTCACATCACTTTAGCATGGTTAAATGTTGGAGTTGGGCCTCTATTTTTGGCATACAGATTCCCAGTAACGAAACCAATGCAATCGTGTATCTAACTCGATTTCGATATAAAATGGAGTCGGCAGCCCCTCTTGGATTCCGGGTATCAATTTTAACATAATATGACAAATTTGAACATTTTAAATTTTAAAACTGTTACCTTCTGATGTTTCAAACTTAGCAGAGAGCATTATGTTACAGTTGTTCACACACACTAAAGCTTTCCTTTTATTTATTTTCTTTATGTTTTGCATGCTCTGAGATAGAAAAATCCATACGTGGAATCATCATTACTTGATCTTTCAGTGTCCCATCACTTGATCAGAACATCCACGGATTGGTATTAAGTAACAATTATCATTAAATTAAGTCACGCCGGGGTCCACAATGACGATTCTTATGTCTGAGGCTGACGTTTCTCTCATAATTTCCAAAGATCTTACAGTGTTCCGAATAAAACACTTCTGTGAGGACTAAAACTTCTTATTTGGCCAAAACTCCAGCTTAATATGATCTAGCAGTTATCCTGGTTCGTCACGGTTCCACTGCATGTCAATATATTGTTGTTTTCCTCTATTTTAGGGCGTATTTGCTACGGATCCCTGCAATCATAGTTTATATTTTGTTTCCTATTTTCTCCCTCATAATTCCGACAGTAAGACTTGTATAAATCTGTGGTGTTCGGGTAAAGGGGTATAAGTCATTTTTTGTGCAGATGGAATTTTGTTCCCCAGATGCACACACAAGTTAAATTATACAAGTGGGTGTGCAAAAATCAAAGAATACTAGCAGTTGATGTGTTTTATTTTGTAGAAAATTATTTGTAACAAGGGTTTCAAGTTTAATTTTCATTTATCTCCGAACTCATTTTTATGACTTATCTCCCTTTACCCAAACACCACAGAAATATCTACAATCCGAGTTGCAGATACATCCATTTAAAACATCTAATGGAGGAGAAATAACTTAAGTTACTGGTAAAGTTAGCCCGACAGCACTCCCATTCACGGACTTAAAGTGTGTAAACTCCAAACACAGCAATCCCACCTTTCCTTCCTACCAAGTCACCATAATGACTAATTTCTCAATGCTTTAAACACTTAACTAAATTTTCTTCATTTATTTTCAGTATGACAGGGTGATTGCGGGCGTAGAAGGTAAGCAATAACAACATTATTACTCTCAATTTTTTTTTGTATGGAACGTCACATCGTAGACTACATTGGAAATTACCACAGGATAACTAATTTACGGAAAGCTTACTTACGAAGTCCTAGCTGCCAATACGAATTGTAATAAATAAACCAGATTCACAAAGGTGACAAATATACTGTACAATATTCTCTACCAGTTTCATATAAATTCGTTCCCTTTTAACATATGCGAATAGCTCTTACTTGAAATAATGCGATTTGCATCTGTGCAGAATGATAAATTCAGTTTCTGTATTACACACGGAAAGCATTCTCTACAATTGAAGACCTCCCCGGAATAGGGATGCAGCCAAGAAATCTATAATACACGTTTCAGCAGAAAATACAAATAATTTCAAAGACATATTTCGTTAGACTATATTTCCTAACAAAACCATTTGACTAATCGAGGATGCTTGGATTCATTTTTCAATTACTTTATGGTCATTTTCAACAACAGCTTTAGATCACTCTTAACACCCATACAGTCCACCGCTGTGGAGTAACGATTAGCTTGTCTGACAGTGAAAGGAGCGGGCCTGAGTTCAAGTCCTGGTCGGGAGAAGTTACCCGGGTGAGGATTTTTCCTTGGTTTTCCCTCAACTCATTAAGAGCAAATGCTGGGTAACTTTCGACGTTGGACCCTGGACTCATGAGACCGTCCCTAGCAAAAATGATTTACCTTTAAGGTAATTATGCATAACAGCTACAGAAGCGATTTTAAATTTTATTCTTTCCCAAAACCCTACATTTTACCCCCTTTTTCAAAAAAACTTAAAAACAAAAGTAGGAAAACAACGTAAACCGCAAAAACTTAATGTAATATTTTTTTTTATCAAAAACCTTAATTTTCACTCCTTTTTCAAGAGGACAAATTTAAGCAGCAATAACCTAAACTAACCTAACCTAACCAAAATAGCCACACAAAGACTGAATCAATTTGACAAATTTGTCAAACAATGTCAAACATGATGAACCTTACCTTAATAATTCGGAGGATACAGGGCTGCAGCTGCTCTAAAGAATGCACACACATTCTCTCTTCCATTAGATATTTACACTTAAACATATATTCTCCCAAATATCCAATGACGCAACCAAACGAAAAAGTCCACAACACTAAGTTTATTACGTGCCAGAAAGGTACCACAACGACCAACTTTCTTCCGTTTCGCATACTTCCGGTATAATCTCCCACAACGGAAGTTCAGATCCGTCTTATTTGCTCTCAAATCATGGCAACACACTTCGCAAATCATGCAATCCTTACTAATACCGTGATTCATGAAATAGTCTACAATATCCTCCTCTCTCAACTCTATACAGATAAAGAACGAAATTCTACATCCATTACACAGCGATAGAACACCTGCAAGATGAGAATAACACACGCAACATCTACGACAAACTACAATCATACAGTCAACGACTTAGAGAAACTATAGCTCGTAACATACAGCTATCACTTAACCGCAACCATCCGATCATACCGGAAAAATCATCACCCAATAACAACACACAACGCTTTATGACAACCACAACCATCCAATCATACTGGAAGACACATCACCCAATAAGAACACACAACACTTCAGCCAATCAAATCACAATACATTAAAAGTTATGCACTCAACAACATAGTCTTCTAAACATGAGAAAAAAACCAAGTTCAATTCCTCTTCATATTTAAAAAAAATCTACTCTACCTCAACCATAACTGACCTACGCATAATATACACGTACTAATAAACGAAATTCAATACTGAACACTACCAAACCACCAAAAATAATAACAAAATCGCTTCTGTAGTTGTTCTGCATAATTACCAAATTTAATTAGTTCTAATAAATTATATTAATCCCTTTCTAAATGCTATAATTATTTAAACATTTCCCATACATTAACATTGATTTTGCACTTGCGGGAATCTATGCCAGTTTTTCTTTATTTATATTGAATATTTTAAAGTTTTTATCACATATAATTCTGAGTAATAGTAATAACATATTTCATTTCTTTTCCAGACGGAGAAAAAAAAGATCAACTGACTAAAGTAAGTATAGGTTCTACATCGACAGTTATTTGTGAATTCAATATTGATAGAATTTGTAGTGGATGAGTGAATAATCCCCTAGCCCAACGCGGAGTAGCGTAGCGTATATACAGTCGCAGACCAGCTATCACGGCTCAAGTGGTTCTGAGTCGAACCCGAGACGATACTACTGTCTGTTTCAAATCGGAAGCGAATTTCATAACACCCTACAGACACTAATATTAATGGAACCTTCCCGCTTCATGCACAGAGAATAGCTATTCTTTTTCTTTCGCTCTTTGTGATTGGACATTGGTCGCCGGGCTCCCAAGGACAAATCGCTTTCATTTGAAAAGCGCTTTAGTCTTCTCACGTGTTCGTGATTATAATTTTTGCTTGGCTTGCCTTTGCTTTTCGAGGGCCAGACCCAAGACGTACACTTACACTTAGGCATTCTTGGCACATTGTTCATTCTCTGAATGCTGATGATTGCCTCAAGTCTACCTGGATGCCATTCGTGAATTCGATGCTGACAGGTAAGTCACCCTGCCTCAGCCCTAACAGATACAGGTCCCATCCTCAAGAGGGTACCTGGCGGACTCCTACCTCCGTTGATTTTCCCCCACCATCCGCAGGGTTTACATGCAGAATCTGTAATCGCCAGTCATAGTCATAGCATGACGTAGAAATCTTGCTGTCATTTGCACTGTAGGCGGCCCAAGCCATTAACAAGTGATTTTTAAGAAGTGGTAAGGTGATAACTAGACTTCGTAATTGAGGTTCCAATAGGATAGTTACAGGTTAACTGATAGCGGAGGTGAGGGAACAGGCTTGGGCTTGTTTACTTTGTCCATCTATTTTCTATGGGATCTATTCTTTACGCTGTCTGTTGGAGGTTCCGTACGTACTAGCCCAGAAGCTGGTGAATTAGGAGGACATGAACTCATTGTGATGTCGGAAACGAAATTCAATCGGAACAAATTTTTAATATATACATTTTTTTTTTTTTTGAAGAGACAAAATGCGTCACAATTGCTGGCAAAATAATACAGCCTTAATTATGAATACACATTTTATAATGACATGATTTCGAAGTACCTATAATAAAAAACTAACATTATGTAAATTCAAATTAAAAATAAAAGAAATATGTAGAATACGATATGTAAATTACTATTATATTTTTACTGATATACGTATTTTAATTATCTTATGATATGGTGATATTTAATTTTAATTCATTTTATTCTCACTTGACTCTATTATTATCAATTTAACTTAGAAAACTTTCATTCTGACTTCATACTAATACTAAATTTTTACTAAGCACAATACTCGAGTAATTTTCATTTTGATTATAAAATTACCTTCCTTTCTTGGAAACAATATATTAAGCTACTTTACGTTCAATTTCTCTCTTCCCCGAGTTTTAAATACAACATATTGTTATCTAAAACTTATTTATTTAATATCAACCTTATTCTAGACAAGTTTTCACTTCAACCCATTAAGAGCAAATGCTGGATAACTTTCGGCGCTGGACCCTGGATCATTTCGCTGACATTAGCATCTTCATCTCGTTCAGACGCTAGATAACCATCCCAGTTGGTAAAGTATCGTAAAATAACCGAACTAAAAACAACACAAGTTTATTTCTGTGACTTCGTTATTACTGTAAAATGTTACCGGTATGTTTTATTTAACGACTGCTCGCAACTGCCGAGATTAAATCAGCGTCGCTGGTGTGCCGCAATTTTGTCCCGCAGGAGTTTTCACATGCCAAAGATTGTGAAACAGAAGTTTACAATCTACAAGCAAAGTTTACAAATTACAAAGCTTGTAAACATTGTGAAACAGGCCCCGGCTCTTGAACGATGTCGTTCGCGAGCTTTCTAGCCTGTCGCGAACGAAAGAGCTCGCAACCAGCTCGTAAACGAACAGACTCTTTTGAACGACTCTCTCTTGGGAGCGCGAGCTGGCGAGCTACGGTTGGACTCATCACTAATTCTATCCAACATAATATTTACGTTTGCCCTTCAAGCGAAGTTACCCCCCCCCCCTTGCTGGACCTGTATTACGTATTACAACGGCTCTATTCGATTGACATGGTACAGTACTTATGTGTATGAGGGCGGAGAACTGCCTTGCCAGTTGTTTTGTAAACACGTTCTATCCTATGCGCACGTAACTTAAACGATAATGTGCCTCAACTTGGAACTCTAGTGATAACACGCCAGTCCTGCTGGTGGGAGACATTGCGCGTACGCAGAAGGATTATTTTTGCGTGTGGCTCATCTATAGTCATCTAATGAACCGCGCGCCAACCGTATTAAACGTGTAAGTTGTCGTTACGGAGGTTATCAAGAGACGCGCTTGAATTTGTGTCTAAGCGATAGTGTGAAAACTTGCATTTTATCCACTGTTGTCAGCGCGAACCGAGAGCCTTTAAAACACTAGTGCATAAAAAAGTTATGTAGGCCTAACCACTTTAAGCACTGCCAAAGAGAATGCAATATTCAGTGTACAAACTTGATTGAGTAAGAAATTAATGCATTGCATCGATCTTTCATGGCGTAAATATTACATGTAACACAAACAAATAACAAATTCAACATTCATGTTTACATTTATACCGTGTTGTTCTGAAGTTAAATATGTAGTACTCATTACAATAAGAGGTAGCATTCAACTTTTCCTAATCGCTTTGTTGATTTTTACTGCCGGGTTAGACGGTCATGAAATGTGGTCATGAATAAAACAGCCTGTCATTTCTTAATAGTTCTGAGTTTAATAATAATAATAATTTTATTTAATCTGACAGGATTAAGGCCATAAGGCCTTCTCTTCCATCCTACCAGATAGCACATATAAATACAAAAAAGAAATACAAACACTGATGAAAATGATACAAATTAAGTTAAAGCCCTATAGAGGGTCAACAGAGTCAAAAGTACATTATAGTGCTCTCATTAAGGTAATACAACGAAAAGAAAGAAAACAGAGATAGCAATGATGATATTGATAACTGACAATAATAATAATAATAATAATAATAATAATAATAATAATAATAATAATAATAGCAATAATAATAATACTACTACTACTAATAATAATAATAATAATAATAATAATAATAATAATAATAATAATAATAATAATAATAATAAATACATTACATATTAATTTTCAATTTTACAACAGCATAGTTACAATATTTACTATATGTCATGGGTTAAGGTGAAGTTGCGCAACCTGACATGTGTTCAACAAACAATTCCACGAACTAGAATGTGATTTTTTAATTTAAATTTGAATTTTGATATTATCCGACAGTCTCTGACGTGATCAGGGAGAGAATTCCAGAGGCGTGGAATAGATATGCTGAAAGATGATGAGTAGAAGGATGTTCTGTGCAGAGGAATAGAGAGAAGGTACATGTTCCGGGTTCGAGGTAGTGAAAGGTAAACAAAACGAGATGCTAGGTAAGAGGGTGTGGAGGTGTGGACGGCCTTGAAATCGTGATCTTATAACATCTCCAATTTCAAATATTTATTTAATGTAAATTTGTGCTATTGTAGAAAAAACACATACGATACATATTCTTAACGTTATCTTTTTGGAACGCGTGTAAAGCTTGTGAAACGAAGTGAAGCTGAATTTCACAAACTTTACACTCGTGCCCGAAAGAAAACCTTCAGGATATTGTATAATAAATAACTGTACGTCCCCTTTAGAGACGTCTGTGATTGGACATAATATGCATTGCTTTCCACACCATAGCCACTTACCCAAAACATCTGGTATCAGACGTGGTTAAATATATACGAAGTACCAATACTACATTATAGTGCACAAGCTTCATACCCCTAGTCATCTTCCCACTACTACATGCAAGAATAATGCCTTATGTAAGAGTATCTATTTTTTGTGTTGCAGGAACGTAAAAGACTGTTCAACATCCTGCAGGGATGGAGTTGTTAGTATCCATGGAAAACTTCCGTAATGTATTATTTTTCTCATTTATATTATCAAAAGGTAAGGCCTCCGTATTCATTATGCAAATGTGTAGCTTCAGATCGTCCTCTCTCACTGCAGTTAAAGTGACTGACGAGGTAATTGAGCAATGCGCCGAAAGTGTGTCGTGCTGAACTTCAACGACTTGTTACACTCGAGTGAATTAACAAGTGACAAAATTCAGTTTAAAAATCGTATTTTTTACTTGGTTATTTAACAACGCTCTATCAACTACAGCGAGATGAGACCGAGGATTCGCCATAGATTACCTGACATTTGCCTTACGGTTGGGAAAAACCTCGGTAATCAGCCAAGCGGGAATCGAACCCGCGCCCGAACGCAATTCCGGATCGACAGGCAAGCGCCTTAGCCGACAGAGCTACGCTCTTAAATAAAGCAACACAAAAATAAAAGGAATTGATTAAGCTTTCCAGAGTATACAAATTGGAAGTGAAATAATCTTCCTGATTGAAAGAGGTGTCTAGGGTACAATAAAATGAATAGAAAACCTACTTCACGTTTTGTGATTAAATGCACGGTTAATTAGAAAATTAAGTTGGAAGTTTCAGCAGTCCGACAACATCGCTGTTAACACACTCTTCTCGTGATACAGATGTAAGAGGTCAACGAACTCGATGTGTCTCGCTAGATGACCAGTTCTCTGGCGCGACGTTGCATCGTGCAGATTGCTTGGAATTAGAGGTTTTTAAAATTAAATTTAGAAAACCGTTCACTCTATTCAAATACGCCGAAGAGATAAATTATACATGATTAGATTTCCTATCGATACGGACAACTCTATACGAGGTTGTTAAACATTTGAGCAAAAAAAAAAACTATTAGTTTTCAACAATATGTTATTATAGTTTTTTTTTCTTAGATGCAACATAAGCAGCTCTGAAAATCTGAAAGCCTTATTTCACTTCCACTCTATTTAAATGCAACATATGTGGTGCACTTCATTTCTTTACCCAACAATAAAAGAAATGATGTATTGAAACTTCTACTCACAACATAGCCTGAATTATTTTAAAAAGTTTTAATCTGAGCAAATCTACAGTAGGGTCTCAAATCTCATAAAAAAATACAAGGAACTATATTTTCTGCTATCTTGCAAATAACCGATATGCAGAGTATCCCAAAAAAATCATACACTGTTTCTTCATAAATAACTTTGGAACAAATTGAGATAAAATTCTCGTTTTTTTTTTTTTTTCGAGAAATTGCAGCTTAATGCAGGCTTTCGAAGTGGCCACCATCAGCATCCAAACACTGTCGATGCCGCCGAACTACAGTACGTTCTGTAACTTGTCCAGCGTGAAAGCTGTACAAGACATTTGGATTTGTTCTCATAGCGCATTCAATGTAGCTGGTTTTTACAAATAAACAACATCCTTTACGGTCCTCCATAGAAAGACATCGAGAGGTGTTAGGTTTGGGGACCTTGCTGGGTACTCGACAGCATCTTTTCGAGCTATCCATCGTTCGGGTAGAGTTTCATCACGATATACCCTGACATCTCAATTGTAGTAGGCTGAGACGCCATCTTGTTGCAGATAAAACTTCTCGTTTCCATGCAGCTCTCGGATGGCTAGTACAATTGTTGTCTGAAGCATCTCGAGATACAACCCATCGGTAACTGTGCCTTCAAAGAACAATAAAGTCAGAACTCAACCTATCGAACAGGTGTATACCATTCCTACAATGAATTTAAAATCGGCAATGCACTACACAGAGTGTGCCGAAAAAATGTATAGCCTCTACACTTTGAGAGGATATATCTATTTAATATATTGTAAATTTATTTCAACTTAACAACAATGTAATTTTATTATCTCAACAATAACTCTTCACTCTCTACAATTTAATTTCACTCCCGTCAACAATGGGATTTGCTCTCCACACAGTAACACAGTATTCGTTAGTGCACTCCACTGACGACAATGACAATTTGCTTCGACTATTACGAACAACAATGAACTGTTAATCTTAACTAATATTCACAAAGCACTATTTACAACACAGAATTGTCAGTTCTCAGTTCACAGCTCGTTTGTCTAGGCTAGTTCTTCTAGCTCAGTCACTCGCGTTCACAGAATCTCGAACCCCAGTCCTTCAGAGACGATCCGCTGAACTTCGAACTCAGGTCCCCCAACTGCGGTCCACTGCACTCGAACTCCGGGCTTCAGGCTCCACAGTTACGGACACAACTCAAGTCGCGCTCTGGTCTCGAAGCTGGCTTCACTGCTACACAACACTGGCTTACTGAATGACTGACTAAACTGCTCAAGTTCACTCGCGTTTCTTCTTTTATAACTTAACCATAGTTACGAGAAATTTCTACGGTTGTCCAGAGATAGCTCTCTCGAATTATCTGGATATCTCCAAGCGTCACTCGAACAATCCGGACCGCTCTTCTCTCTTCCGCGGTCGCTCTTTCCCTGTCTTCTCTCCGCAGCACATGCCACAGGGAGCAGATGCGCGCGCAACCCGCCCAAAACACGGCCGACTTAGCACTTCCTTCTGCTGGTCGTGAGTTCGAACCTCACGTGGCCGTCACAATATTTTAAAGTTGGACCGAAAAATAACAGTAATGTGTAGTATGATGTCCTGTAAACAGATGAGACTTACTTACGTTATGTTAGCATTGCTGCGCGACAGGTCAATCAACAACAAAATGGAGCCAAGATTGTCGTTTGAACAGCGAAAAGCAATTTTGAAGTGGTATTGGAGACCCGAGAATGTTGTTGAAGCTCAACGACAATGGAGATGTGAGTACAGAACAAAACCACCAACGTGAATAACAATTGCACGCATTCGTGACAAATTTGGGATTCATGGTACGGATGCGATGTTTATATGGGCAGATCTGGGAGACCTCGCACATCAACAAGCCCCGCGTCCTCGGCTATGGTTTTGGAACGTTTTGAGCACTCACCGCAGAAATCTACAAAGCAATGTGCACGCATGACTGGGATTAGCAGAACTAGCGTACGTCGTATTTTTAGAACAGCAAAATTGAAAGTTTTAGTCCAAGGCTTTTGCATGCATTAAATGAAGATGACCCTGATCGGAGAATGCAGTACTGTGAGTGGTTTCGGAACATGGTGCAAGAGGATGAGGCCTTCGTAGGGAAAGTTGTTTGGTCCGATGAGACACAATTTCAGTTGAATGGAACTGTTAACCGGAATAACTGTGTCTAGTGGTGTGCGAACAATCCACATGTTTTTGTGGAAAAGACTGTTAATTTACGTGGATTTAATGTTTGGTGTGGGTTGTTATCTAGGGGTTTAATTGACTCATTCTTTTTTTGATGGAACAGTAACTGGCCAAGTGCACTTGAACATGTTACGCACATGTGTCTTACCCGCCATTCGTACACTCTATGGAAATGAGGAATTTTACTTCCAACAGGATGGTGCACCACTACATTACCACCAAGATGTACTTGCGTACCTTGATGGCAAACTTCCAGGGCACTGGATAGGACGAAGAGGTCCGATTGAGTTTCCATTGCGTTCTCCGGATCTAACTCCGTTGGACTTTTACCTATGGGGGACTCTTAAGAATGTTGTATACCGTAAAAAACCAGCTACACTGGCAGCACTTCGGGAAGAAGTGCTGCAATCGCTGAGGACACTTTCGCAAACGTTGCTCGAACAGTAGTTCAACGTACTTAGAAATGTGTCGACGCCAATGGTGGGCATTTTGAGTAACTTTTGTAACTGTAAATGTCTAAAATGATTAGTACTCATCATTTTCTGTTTGTGTGAACTCAGTTTTGTTATGTTAACATACTTTTTCTTTGCTTCAAGTATGTATACTTTTTTGGCTACCATCTGTATTTTAGTGCAGATCTGTCAAAACAACCTTTGCAATATATTTCACCACAAGTTAAATTTTATATTGCATCAGTATCATTTTATTCCAAGGTCGGAACTAGGCGGTAGATCTTTCTATAATAGGGATAGTGTTGTTACAATTCGCACGTGCCGCAGAACCAAGCACAGAGATTGTATTGAAGGAGGGGTAGGAGGACTATGTCTTATATTGATATATTTTGTTACTCTGACAGTGAGAAATTAGAGAATAGACAGTTATTATTTAAAAAGTTCAAAAGGAGGGGTTCAAACCCGTTAGCTCCCCCTTCCGTACGTCTATGGAGATTCCCATAATATCGCAAAAATAAATAAAATTCACATAATGCAGTTGTGGAAAATTTCTCGGTGAATCTGTTTCAATCTCAATTAACGTCAAATCATACGCCTATCCAATCGAAATGCCAAGTAATCACTTAGTGAATCAGTGAATGTTTAATGTATTTTCTTAACTTATAAAACAAATCTAACTTTTCTCTTGAATAATGAATGCATCATTGTTTTGGCTAACGCTACTTGTCATTATACTCCGATCCATTTCTATCAAATGTACACCGTACATATGAAATATACCGGGTGCAAGGGGACCGATGCACCAAAATTTAAGAGGTGCTTCTTCATGTTAAATATAACAGAACTTTTATTACACTTTTCATTCGATGAAGCACCGTTAAGCAGGAAAAAATTGTTTTTGCCAATATTTGCAGCGCTCCATTGCAGTAATGTCCCGAGAGAAATGATTGATTGTTACACAAGCAGATAGGTAAAAATAACCTTGAGTCTTTCTCTTTTCTGGTTCAGTGGTTACCTTCCACCCTGTATCCAATATCAAAGTTACATTCAGGCTTACGTTCTACCTAATTCACAGATGGTGATAATTTCGAACTACAGGTTGTTATTTTCTTCTTTCTGTTTGCAGCGGGAATTACTGTAAAAGGAAAAAAGAAGGTGAAGCAAACTTACGATAAAATAATGGAGGTAAGTTCAATCATTTTCTAAAATAATGTCCTACTGTTTTCAAATTACAGTCTCTTTGAAGACTCGTACTCCATAATTTGGACTCTCAGAGAAGAAACATAAAAAATTAGTCGCGAAGTGGACGCATACTTTCTCATTAACATTTTAAGCCTTTCGCAACAGTTCAGTTGCTTTATAATGACATTAATGTTTAAAGTTTATTTTCTTGATCTATTATTTAAAATATATACATAAATGAAAAATAATTGTTTTTCTGTTCACCTGATAATGTTGCACGGCTATTCAGTCTTCAAAGTGCAGGTGTGGGATTTCAACGAAGTGGTCAAAGCAGAATGGAACTGAACAATATATATGATATGATATGATATATTTATTTGTCAGGCAACTTTACAATTCACAGTTATGGTGGACCTTCACATTTCTGTTTTTCGATCCACCATCCCTTTAATACATACAACTCTTTTCTATTAATGTATTCTTTGCCGAGTATTTCTTGATTACTTTCTAATGTTCTGTTATAACTGAATTGCTCTATGTCCTTCCCCCTCTATCCTCTTCTATTCTCTCCCTCCTACCTAGACTACCTCCCTTCCATTTCTCGCTCACCTATTAAATATTGCATATTCCTTCCTTAATAATTTGCATTTTTTATTTATTTTCTTCTCTACCCTCACATCCCACCTACTCTTAATCATTATTTTCCAGCTATTTTCTCCTACATTACTTGCTAACTTTTCCGTTTACCCTATTTTACAACACTTACATCACTTTTTTTTCTATCCTCTGTTTATTTATGTATTGATCCCATTCTCTTCGCTTCACTCCTAAATTTCCTATTTTATTATCTCTTCCCATATATTTATTTCTATCATACTCCTACAGTTATAGTACCCCTCATACGACTCCCAACCCATAACATTGAAAAACATGAAATATCTAATTCACTTAATTACACTTGCAATTTCTCTCTCATTCCACTTCTCATTTGTTCAGATTTTTTTTCCACTTTAATTCTCATGTATTCACTGTTTGATAGTCTTATCTTATTACACTATCTTCTTACACTTAACACTTTCTTCTCTGTTCCTTTTCTTATACTTTTGCCACTCCTAACTTTCTTGCACTCACTTTTTAGCACTCTTCTTCTTCGCTAATAACCTCTCCAAAGCCCTATTCATTCTGTCCTCACAATCACTAATATCTGGTAGTCGCTTCATTCCTTCACCCGTTCTTATCATGTCTTCTCTTGCATTTCCTCCATTAGTCTTGTCTATGCTCCTGACCTTAGACCCTTCCAGCTGTTTCCCTAATTCTTCGTCCACAGTATTTTGTATCTGCCTCACGTTTTGATTTCCTCCTTGGTTTATTCTGGTCAGCTGTTTCGTACTAGAAGTGGGCGTCAGATATCGACATTGTACATCTCTCGTTTCATTGATATTGAAGTTTTGTGTCGTTTGCATTTTTTCATTCTTCCTAGCGTGCTGCCTTGAAGTATGCATATTTTCACGTTCATTGAACCTCCGTTTCACTGCGCCTTGATTCACCTGGCTTTGCTCGATTTCAGTCCAAAACTCTGGTTTGTCACAATTCTTTTCACAGTATTCGAGAACGTATACATTATCATTGATTTTCAATTTATCATCGATCATGATCGCAAAATGTCCTTTATTTCTCGCTGTTTTCAGATATGGTAACAATAATTTTCTTCTTCTTACTTCGTAACTAAGGTCATTTACAAAGCGCAATTTTGTTCCCCTCGCATTTTTCACTCTGTTCATAATCATTTCTTTTGTCCTTAAATTTTGAAATTTCAGCAAGATTGGCCGAAATTTTCCCTTCCCCACTCTATAAACTTCTTCTATATGGCCATCTATATCTACTTCGAAAAGCTCCCAACACACTCTCCGGACTGCAGTGTAAGTTTCCTCTCCGTACTCTCTTTCGTCCTCATTTATACCGAAAATTAACAAATTCTTCTTCCTCTGGCTATCTTCTAAATCACTAATCCTCTTTTCCAACTGGCTATTTAACTGTTGTAGCTCTTCAATTCTTTTGTTGTTATTCTCCATGTCTGTCTTCAAATTTGTGATTGTCTGACTGAAATCCTGTAGCTGTAGTTTTATTTCCTGATTAATTTTTATGAATCCTAACTTCATTTCTTCTTTAATTAACTCTCTCATCTCTTCGTTCTTCACACTCTTTGGCCCCGGATTCACTTCAATTCCTCCCATTATTAATATCATCACTATGACTGCTCCAATCGCCCATTTTAGTTCTTTCTTCTTCCCACTCTCCCATCTTCTCTCTTCTTTAACTCTTCTTATGCTAATAATTCCAATTATTGATCTATACACATATATATCACACACATTTTACTTTCGTCTACTGCTGTTCCTGTTGGCCGACGACTCTTTCTACTTTAGCTTAGACCATCGCTCTCTCTATGTTGATTCTGCAATTCCTCGCACGACAGTACGTCCACTCGGCTTGAAATCTAGTTGCTGACTGAACTGAACAATATGCACATCTTAAAAGCCACTATTTCTCATTTAGCATCACTTCCGCATTCATGGAGTCCAATATCAAAAGCCACACTATTTATATTTTCATATGATGATATTACAGTAACAATGTCAACCTGCCTTTTGCCAAACATATTGCAACATACAGTATATAGGTTTGTACCTTAGTGCAGAAATTTAATTGTATATCACAAAGTGAAGTCTGATGATGAAATGGCGATCAGGTAACTTTACTTGTGGCTTTTCACATTGCACTTCTACAAAACCAACGATCCTTCTCATATACAGCTTATACTGCCTAAAGAAGTCCACATAAAGATGTTCGCAAAATATGTTATTCTTTGTAGTTGATGGGATATGTAGTAATATAGTCACGACATTGAAATATGTGTTTTGTTCCTATTGCATTGATATTTTGTTTCTTTGCTTTACCAAAGTTCTTCTCCTAGATCTTGAATAGGTGATCATTCAAATGTCTCTCGTGGTAAAACGCGCGGTTTTGTATGAGAATGACTCATATCACTGTTTTTGTGATGAGCGATTTATATCATAAGCATGTTTTTGTAGAGTTCTGAGCGTTCGAGGTCAAGTATATCCCTTGTGAACAGAACAGAAACTTTCCTGCCATTCAATTTGAAGTACAGCGGCAATACAATACAACTTCACATCTTGTATTCTCTAGGTGCGACAGGCTTTATCTCGAGGGATGTCTGCAATTGAGTGGCTCTGTTGAAAAGGGGCCCATGCCACAAAAACTAAATTTTGTAGGAGAATCATTGATTCCACTGAGATTCCGTCTCTACAAGTGAAGAAGAGGCATTTATAAATGTCCGGTAGACACATACTACAGGACTGTAAGTTCATAAAAGAGATCCTAGATTTCAACATCTGTCGGATTATCAAAGAAACTAAAAATCAACAGGAATATGGCATTGGCCCTTTTTCATTGGGTCCTTCAATTCATTCATTAGTCACGCAAGAAAAATACATCCAATCCTTAGATTTAGCGTCGATGGGTTGATGATAGTAAGATGGTATCTGGCGAGATGAGGCTGAGGATTCGCCATAGAATACCTGACATTCGCCTTACAGTTGGGGAAAACCTCGGAAGAAACCAGCGAAGTAATCAGCTCATGCGGGAATCGAAACCACACCCTGCCTTAAACTTCACATTCGATGGCAACCGCTACGTCACCGACGATGAACCGGGAATTTCATGGCAGCGCCATGAATGCAATTAGTTTTAATCACGTAACACTTATAACGAGAAAGTATGTGTCACCTTCGTAACGCTCCTTCTCTTTTCATTAATCTGTAACAACAATGTTACAAACTGCACATTTTAACACTAACTGAAGGCACTACAGTCTTTCGTAAATTCAAACAGAATTCTCACATGATTTTATTTTAAAATTTTAAGTGCAAAATGCTTCAATGCGATCAGTGGACTAGATGTAATTCTCCGGAACTCACACGATCTATAACATGCGAACGCAAACGTTTCTTTATTTTTGCTTCATTTATCTTTTTACAGAAGTCACCACAATTCATTGATGTTGCGAGTCCTGAAGATAAAGGTGAGCTACTGATTAACCATTTTCCTAGTCCTGACGTGAAGTTATGATGACATTTTTATTGTTAGATGACCAAGACAATATGTCGTATCAAAGTAGTACAAAAAACAAACCACTAGCAAATATAATTCAAACATATACTTCTAAAACATCTAGAGCAAAGCTGTAACACTGTGGTGGTGGTGGTGGTGGTGGTGGTGGTGGTGGTGGTGGTGGTGGTGGTGGTGCTGATGATGATGATGATGATGATGATGATGATGATGATGATGATGATGATAATGGTGATGAAAGAGTTGAGAATATTTACCCAGCAATTTAATTTAATTCAACAGAAGTAACACCGACATAAAGTTACAAAGGTACAACAAAATCAATTCAATAATCATACACAATTTTCGGAAACAAAAGACAACACACACATCTTGATTTAGCAACGAATATTTTATCAGTAACATTAATGTTCAGTAAATCGCCACTACTTCGTAGAAACGCCATATTGTAACTTATTTACGAATAGTTCAGTTCAAATACATCTTTATTATAATTATTATAATTTGTAGTAGCAGCAGCAGTAGTAGCAACAGTTGTAGTAATAGTAGTACTAGCAACAGTAGTAGTAGTAGTAGCCGTAGCAGCAGTAGTAGTAGTAGCAATAATAGTAGTAGAAGTAGTAGTAGTAGAAGTAGTAGTAGTAGTAGTAGCCGTGGCAGCAGTACAATAGTACAGTAGTAGTTATGGTAGTTTTTTACTTGGTTTTTTAACGCTGTATCAACTACGAGGTTATTTAGCGTCGATGAAATTGGTGATAGCGAAATGATGTTTGGCGAGATGAGGCCGAGGATTCGCCATAGATTACCTGACATTTGCCTTATGGTTTGAGAAAACCTAGGAAAAAACCCAACCATGTAATCAGCTCAAGCGGGAATCGAACCCGCACCCAAGCGCTACTCCTCATCAGCAGGCAAGCGGCTTAGCCGACTAAGCTACGCCGGTGGCTAGTAGTGGTGTTAGTAGTACAATAATACAGTAGTAGTTGCAGTAGTAGCAGTAGTAATAGTAGTAGTAGTAGCAGCAGTAGTAGCAGCAGCAATAGTAGTAATAGCACTAGTAGTAATAGTAGCAGCAGTACTAACACTAGTAGTGTAGTAGTAGTAATTGATACAGTAATAGTAGTAGTAGTAGCAGCAGTAGTAGCAGCAGCAATAGTAGTAGTAGCACTAGTAGTAATAGTAGCTTCAGTACTAACACTAGTAGTGTAGTAGTAGTATTTGATATAGTATCAGTAGGCTAGTAGTAGTAGTAGTAGTAGTAGTAGTAGTAGTAGTAGTAGCAGTAGCAGTAGTAGTAGTAGTAGTAGTGTAGTTGCAGTAGTAGCAGTAGAAGTAGTAGCAGCAGTAGTAGCAGCAGCAATAGTAGTAGTAGCACTAGTAGTAATAGTAGCAGCAATTGATATAGTATCAGTAGGCTAGTAGCAGCAGCAGCAGCAGTAGTAGTAGTATTAGTAGTAGCAGTAGTAGTAAAAGTAGCAGCAGTACTAACACTAGTAATGTAGTAGTAGTAATCGATACAGTATCAGTAGGCTAGTAGCAGCAGCAGCAGCAGTAGTAGTAGTAGTAGTAGCAGTAATATTAACAGTAGTATTGTAGTAGTAGTAGTAGTAGTAGTAGTAGTAGTAGTAGTAGTAGTAGTAGGGAACTTAAATTTAATCCGGGCAATTTATAGAAGACTTCTGGACAATGCAATGGAGAGGTGGGTAGTACCGGACAGTTAAAAAGTATTATTTATACAGTAATTAATTAACATTTAATCATCTTACACGTTAATGTAATACACTTTGGATGACATAAGGACATTGTTTATACACGTTACTAAATAATAGAAAACACTAAAAAAAAAATATGTTTGGTAATAAAGTTGAGTTAAGTTTGGCAAATGTAGGGTATCCCCGGACACGTTAAATCCATGGACAACGGCAAATTTTCTGCAGGCAGCGATCACAATGAAACGCAACATCATCTGGCTCTACTCCAGCACATTCTTCATGTGTCAACCTTTTGCATGTGCAGCATTGAATCCAGTTTTATTAAAATTTCTCCACATATATTATGCAAGCCGTTTTATCAGGATTCCAGTTCTCTTTCGAGAAACGCCCTTAGAAGTGGACTTAATCGCAGATGTAGGTCCAAATAAAACTTTTCTCTGTGATTTTCCATGTGCTGTACTGGATCTACTTGATTTTTGAATGATCTTTTCTTCAAGGATTTACTTCAATGGAGATGATGTTAAAATTTCGCTTCTCTGGGCTTTCCTTTTCCGAGTTTCGCTCCTTGCCTTACTCGCATCTGGGAGAAGTGAACGCTTACTCAAAATATTAACAACTGGCATAGCCTTGTTCTTGTTCACCTCGAATGATATTTCAGGGCTTTCATCTGCAGGCCTGGAGCTTCTGTTTGATGGTGTGGTGGGGCTTTCAAAAACATATAAGTTTGATCTGGAATTTGAGGGAGCATTTCATTCTCCTGAGACTTGTACAGGAGTTTGTTAACCTAATCTAGATGTATTGTCAGCACATAGATCGTCTAGGGGTGGTTTAGCTATGCTCTCCTGAGCTTCTGGGATGTCTGTGAGGAGACTGAAAACCTGCTCAACAGCACTTTTCATAGAGTTTTCCGACCAGGAACCCCGGTTTGAGCACCTACCCCTGAAATTCGGCATTATTATCTGCAGAACTGTTAGGAGCAAAAAAGCCCTTGTGGTAAGGACAATAACCTTGTATATTATAGGCCTACTGACGGCCAAAGAAGGCGTAACACTATTTCCGTTGAACATTTTTCTGAAAATCAAACCCGAAACTTCTGGATCTATAGTCAGACATTCTAACCTCATGACTATGTAGACGGTCATTCTTATTAATATTAGTAGTAGTAGTGGTAGTGGTAGTACAACTACTACTAGACGTAATAATTAATAATATACATGCCAGTTTATAAAAGAAGCTGTCCGCGGCTATCCATTGTGCAGTATAATGTTCTATAAATTATTAGAACCAAACCCATATCAGCTTTAAGTTTGTAAGATGCAATACGTGTAAAACACATTCCTAACAACACACCGGATATATAACAATAAAGATCAACCTCTTGTGTAACTGGCAGGAAGTCTTCAAATATTAATCTCTCTGCCAGATGTAATACTCACACGAATTATAATACAAGCACATTAGTCGGCGCAATTCAATCAACTGATAACATTCAAGATCCAACAAAGCGGGAAGTAATATGCAAGTAAAACAGGATTACCAACTTTTGTTAGTTTAGAGAAAACCTTAATGTCCCAGACTACCTTCTGTCCGAGGCTATATGACAGTAGAGATGTCAGTCCTACGTGTCCCCCGCTTTTCCTCATTCTCGTATAAGGGCTAGGATTTTCATGATTTAGCATTTTATAAGTTCAATGAGTTGCTAAAATATACAGAAATGAACCATCTGAAAAAAAATTATTAAACTAAGGTACTTTGTTGAGCATATTTGTGCATATTTGACCATTTTATCCAGATAGAGCACATTTTAATGATATATTGGTCATATTCAGCTTATTTTTACCTTTTGAAGCTTTTTATACACTTGTCTATATAGACAGTTGGTTTCCTTCGTTCTCTGAATTTCTTAGAAGTATGTTGTTTCATTTTCATACGGTAAAATTTTAATATCTCAGTGTTTCCTTCCTCCCCTATTCTGTGAAATGTGCAAAATAGGCTTGACCCTGAATGGTCACGAATCACGACAAATGTTTGTCTATTGTTTTTATGCAGGTAGAGAAAGAGGTTGTTAGGCATCTCACTTGAAGCAACTTGATGGGGAAGTAGAGAAAATCACTTCCTTGCCAAATTTTAGAAAGGGAGTGTGTGAGGAACAGCAAAAGAGGTACAAAGGTGGGATTTCTTTTGTTACCACAGCTAGGACAACGAAACTTGATTATGTACAAAGATCTCTAAGCTGACAATAGTTAGTATTACTTTCATTTAAAAATTTACGCAAGGTATTCATTGTACATTTCAACTGAGGTCTCATATTATAGATATAATGAAAGTTAATGAAAATAAGTTAGCATTTTCTGTTTTGAATAAAATTTATACGCCTAGAATTTTTCTTTTACAGTAATTCCATTTTTTCTCTTCTGGTTTTCATCCAAGGTGTAGTCTACACCTCCAAAGTAAACTATAAAATTATTTAAATTTGATACGGCATATTTCTGTGTTTGTTTTGTGATTCTGCCATGTGTACCTTCCTTTCCGCCTCATGAATTTCACTTCTGCTGCGGTGATGCGGGATTCATCTTTTTCTTTTCTATTAGCCCAAATCTCACACCCTACAAAAGTGTTATATATTTTCTATCTTGTTTGTTTCTGGACTTGGAAAGGTTTTAAGAATTTATCATTCCAACTATTGTACAAAAATGTCAACGTATTGGTCGTGATATGACTTATCCTTTTCATTCTGATAAGGTATTAAGCATCCTACATAATTAAGGTAATTATCTTTTCTATTGCTAAAGGGTGCTAAAAGGTAGTGATGTGCATTCCATCTATAACCTCTTCTACCCAAATCCCATCCTCACCTTCCCGTGGTGCAACCCGTTTTGAGCGAACGAGGCTCTGGGGACCGAGTATCAGCGGTATAATGAAATGTCATATGCAGAGGAAATGCTGCATAGGTGGGAACCCCACCAATTGCACCTCTCTGGGCTAGCAACCCATTGAGCGTCATTTTCACATTGCTTTCAAGCCTCAACAGAAGCCTCGGATGACAAGGATGGATTATAACGATGACGACTCAGGCAAGAACACGCCATGGATTTATTCCAGTTAATCGAAATTTGCAGCTTGATGCTTTACTTTTCGCTGATGATTTAGTTCTCGTGGCATCAACTGAAGATGATTTACAATATTCAGTACACAATTTAAATACGGTCAGTGAAAAATATAACATGGAAATTAATATTCAAAAATCGAAAATCATGACATTTTGTGGGAAATTCCCTGTACCAAGTAAAATCTGTTTGAATAATAAAATAATAGAAAGAGTAATACCTTCACTTACCTTGGCTATACACTATCACCTTATGATGAAGTGGATATTGCTGAAAAAATATGTAAATATAATAAAACAATGGGGATCATTAATAAAATCATGAAACCTTCACTAGTAAAAAGACACACAAGAATAGGCTTGTATAAAACCTTAGGCACAGCCAGTATTAAGCTATGGTAGCGAAGCGTGGACTGTGAAGAATAAAGATGTCAGTAGAATAACAGCAAGTGAGACGAGGTTTATGACGCAACAGCTGGATATACTCGCCGGGATCATAAAAAAAATGAGGACATAATGCAAGAACTTCAAATAGAACCCGTTATACAGTTCATCAGCAAAATCAACTTCAGTGGAAGGGTCATCCCGAACGAATGAATCGATGCAGAATTCCAAAAGCACTGTCTAATTACCAACCATATGGCAAAAGATCTCTAGGCCGTCCAAAGAAGAGATGGACTGAAAATACTAGTTTGAAACCGTAACAGGCCACTTGGCCTAATACTTGTTAGGAAGATGATGATGATGATGATGATGATGATGATGGTGATCTTTTCTATTGCATTGTTATTAATTACTATTTTGCTTTGTTTTTTTGGCTCTCTTTATTTGAAGGCTATGGTTTCAGTTTTGTTACTGAAAATTATTAATCCACATTTCGCTGCAATTAATTTTAATTTATACCGGGTGATTCACGAGGAGTTACAGTCACTTACTGAGCGCATTTATCAAGATATTTTGAGCAAAAAAGTCATATGAATATGGGTTGCGTCCTATTGTCAATATTTTCAGTTACACTAATTTCAAGTTTTTTGTAAAATACCATTTTTCTTTAGTTTTAAGGGAAAAAGGATATTACAAGTAGAGAATGAGCCATTCAGAAGTATAGTTAATTAATTGGTTAGTGTTCTCAAGCTAAAAATTTGTTGTGAATTTCCAAGTTGCTTCGCACAATTTTTTCTTTTTAAGTTTTTAACTACCAATTACATTAGGGGTCTATTATTAGGCACTTATTTTTTATTCAATATGTCTTCAGAAATTAGCTCCGTAACTGGTTGTAACTCCTCGTTAATCACTCCGTATATACTTAGATATTTTAATGTCTTCTGAATTTTCTCTTACGACTTGATCATCTGCATATAAATTGTCTGGATATTCTTATTTTTACCATTTTGATTCCTTCTTCTATCTTCTTGCTACCCTCGTGAGATTATTTCATTCAAATAGGCCTATCTGTGTGTACGTGCGTGTTGAATAAAGCGGAAGAGAGAAGGCATCCTTGTCTAACACACTTCTTAACTGATATTGATGGATTTTGCCAGTTTTCAATCTAAATTGACTTTTATCTCATTGCGGATTGGGTATATTTCCATTCTGTGAAATATTGATTTATAATGGTTTTCTGATGTCATTGAAAGCCTTTTCATAATCCAAAAAAGTGTAATTCTTAATTATTGAACTTTCGTCTTCTTTCTAGTGGTAATAAATTCATAGTGAAAGCTGTAACTATGCAAGATCGACATACAACACTTCTTCTATAACATTTTCTGTATAAATGTTTAATTTCTCATTTAGTATTTGGATATAAATATTAAAGCAGGAATTCAATATGCTTCATTCTTTGTAATTTTTGGGGTCTTTCTGATAGCCCTTATTGAATACTAGTACAACTATAGTTCTTTGCCATTCATTTGGTATTGCTTCTTGTATTTCAATAAGCTTATTTTCAATGTTGCCATTACTCCTAAGGATAAAGTTATACCCCTGGTACTCATTTCTCTTAGAGGCTAGTAAAACAGCAGGGCCATTATGCGGCCGAAAGGATTAGATCAATGGTGAAAATCCATGACCACATCGGGAATAGAACCGGCAACCTTCCCAATTTTCAGAGTTACATGAAGACTTCTAGCAAAGCTGTAGTATAATCGAAATACTAAAATATCATTCTCGCCTTGCCTACAGCAAGAAAATTTCTAACGACAAATTAATTACGAAGTTAAAATCAGTAACTTGTAACTAGATAGAAGACTGGTCGCTTTGGGCATCTTAAAAACAGTAATTTGTAACTAGACAGAAGACTGGTCGCTTTGGGCAGCTTAAAAACAGTAATTTGTAACTAGACAGAAGACTGGTCGCTTTGGACATCTTAAAAACAGTAATTTGTAACTAGGCAGAAGGCTGGTCGCTTTGGGCATCTTAAAAACAGTAATTTGTAACTAGACAGAAGGCTGGTCGCTTTGGGCATCTTAAAAACAGTAATTTGTAACTAGACAGAAGCCTGGTCGCTTTGGGCATCTTAAAAACAGTAATTTGTAACTAGACAGAAGACTGGTCGCTTTGGACATCAAATTTGTAACTAGACAGAAGGCTCGTCTATTTGGGCATCTTAAAAACAGTAATTTGTAACTAGACAGAAGCCTGGTCGCTTTGGACATCTTAAAAACAGTAATTTGTGACTAGACAGAAGATGGTCGCTTTGGGCATCTTAAAAACAGTAATTTATAACTAGACAGAACCCTGGTCGCTTTGGACATCTTAAAAACAGTAATTTGTAACTAGACAGACGACTGGTCGCTTTGGACATCTTAAAAACAGTAATTTGTAACTAGACAGAAGCCTGGTCTCTTTGGACATCTTAAAAACAGTAACTTGTAACTAGACACAAGATCGGTCGCTTTGGACATCTTAAAAACAGATTTAAACTAATCATTGTTTATCTTATCAATCACCAGCACTATTAGCAGTCACTTTAAATAAATGATATGTTAAAGGATCTTGACAACATACTAACATAATATTTTATTTTAATTATCCAATCTGATGCTGAAGTATACTGGAGGTGAAATACAATCCAATGCAATCAACACAATTATTATTATCACACAAGCACTTCTGCAACAATATACATCTGTCTTATGTTTCAACAGGGCAAGTTCAGATACAAATTAATATGGATAACTGTTTCGTTTGTTTCAGCTGAAATAGAGGACACACTGAAAAAAATCAAGGAAGTAAGTACGTTCAATATTACCATTTACATTGTAGGCTAACTCCTGTGCCAATAATAGGTTTGTTGGCACTGGTTTGAACAGTTCCGAGCATGCGCACATGGATTTTACTGCTCGCACAGTGCAAACTTCAAACTCTGTTTCTGACTAATAGCCTAGATGCCCTAGATCATACATTTGATCTAGGCTAATAGTCACGCGCTTATACAGCATGTCAAACTGTCGCAAATTGATTTCTGACAGTCGGAATTGATTTGCGAATCAAGTGCAAGCCAATCTCTAATCATAGACGACGCATGTGCATTGATATAGTTTTCCCATTGTATTCTTTATGTTATTTAAAACATAACCTATACGAGTATGCCCTAAATAAGCGTTTCTCAATCTTTTCTACCTACGGAATCCTTTTAAACCCAAAATAAATATATGGAACCCAGCGGACTATTAGTGATGTGTGTATGTTACAGGCAAATATTAAATTACCAAATGTATTTCTACCATTAATATGACATTTTTATTGATGTAGCATATTATACATATTTATAAATTATAAATCTACAAGAATAAACATATATAATACATTAGCATTACCCACCCTTTTATACGGAAGCGAGATTTGGTCATTAAAGAAAAAAGACATGAACAGAATCAAAGCAACGGAAATGAAATTTTTGAGGAGGACAGCAGGATATACTCTTTTAGACCGAAAAAGGAATGAAGAAATTTTAGAACAATTAGAAGTAGAGTCAGTAGAAGAAAAAATCAGCAGATACAAATTCAATTGGCTAGATCATGTAAGAAGAATGGAAAATTCAAGAATCCCAAAAATTATGATGCAATATAAACCTAGAGGAAGACCTTTAAGAAGACTGCTAGATGGGGCCGAAACAGGTCTACAGAGGCCTAATTCGTGAAGGATGATGATGATGATGAAATAATTTTGTTGAGCTGTATTTGCTGTTATTATATAGATTAGTAATCCTGGTTGATTTTTATCACTAACATTAAACATGTTTTTTGAACTCACACATTATACATACTTGTATTTAAAAATTACAAATGTTTCTGAAATATATTTCCTACTGTTACAAATAACAGTAAATACCGGTATATAACAAGCATAAATGAAATTAAGTCCACTTGCATCTGATTAAGTACCTGAATTTTAGTGTAAATTACAAATAACTATTTTGTAATTTACACTAAAATTCAGGTACTTAATCTTTAAAAAAAAAAATCACCTGTTTGAAACAGATCGGTGGAACGAGTGCTTTTGTTGTTTACGCTTGCATATTTCTTTAATATCGGGTTTAATGTTGGAAAGCTGAAGTCTCATGTCTGGTTTTGCATGGAGTCTGTTTCGGTATTTAGTTTTGATACACGTATACATATAAAACCCATTTTCACATAGGTAAGTACTTACAAAAGTAAGTAATAGCTTCCTTTGATAACACTGAGTACTCTCTTCTCAGGCTGTGCCAAAAATCCATCACAGGGAGATTCTTAAACTGAGGTTGCAGGGATGAATCAGATGTCAATTCCAGTAATGCTTCGTATTGTTCAGAAGAGAGGGAAGAAGGTTTTTCTTTCATGTCAAATGGATTTTTGACCCACAAGTTTTGAGAATTATTTTCAGTCTCCTCTTCTGGAAAATACTGTTCTACAGTGTGGCGCATACAGTATCCTCCAAATGCTATACAAATTCTTCATTGATCTCATCAAGTTCTCGGAGAGTTTCTTCGTTCTCCTCAAGGAAATCTTTCAAAGCAGGGAAGCTCTCAAATTCACGGCCGGCTAGACTTCTCATCCAAAACTGCAATTTTCTCTTGAAACTTCTGATTTTATCTGCTGCAGTGAATATATTAGCATTTTTCCCCTGTAATAATACAAGGCTCTTCTGATGGTCAAGACCCGAGCCACCCCTGCCCAAGCAGGAGGAACCTACAATAACAAAATTCTATAGTGATGAAATTACCGGATATTGAAATATTTTGTGATAGATTAAGAGAACTATTTACAAGAAACCATGTCTGAACGAGTCTCAATTACTGACCAAGTGCCTAGTAAGTTTGCGTTTGAATTCAATTTTATTTCGACAGTCCCTGATGCTAGTAGGTAACGAATTCCAGAGTCTTGGTAGGGCTATTGTGAAAGAGAATGAGTATGAGGAAGTGCGATGGGATGGTATTGTTAGTGTTGTTTCATGGCGAGAGCGTGTGTTGAGATTGTGGTGGGAAGAAAGGTAAGTGAAGCGAGACGACAGGTACGAAGGAATAGAAGAATTCAAGATTTCGAAGAGAAGGAGAAGTGAATGTAAATTTCTTTTCGTATCTAGTTTATGAATGTTTCTCTTATTTTTATTTAGTGACATTTATTATTAATTTTTAGCGACATTTCTGGGGATTTTTTTAACAAACTTTGTAGAGATTTAGCTACTTTTTGTTGAAAAGTTAGCGAGATTGTAGAGCGATATGTTGGCAACAGTGTTTTTACTATTTCATTAAGAAGATTCTAAAGGGATAGTGGCATTTTTTATGTGCTCAAAGCTTGACGGTGCAAAATTCAATGACTGCTTTTGCAATTTCTTGCAACTGACTTTATGTGCAATACTGCAGTAGCTGTTTTCCCAATCATTGCTTTTGCACCATCCATGCAGACATGAAGACAAATTGTCCCAAGGTATATGATTTCTTCCAAGTACTCACTAATAAGTCTGAAAATTTCAGATCTTGTGTCATTAGCTTCTGAGTGGATGGTTTAATTCTTCCTTGATGTAAGCTGCCATGTCTTGAATGTGACGAGCCACTGTGTCATTTGAAAGCGATACGAAGATAATATTGCTTAGCCTCTTCTCATGGATCATGCACTTAACCATGTCAATCTTATCAATTTTTCGGCTACTGTGTGGGACTCACCTGCCTGAGCCACTCTGTAGGTTACAATGAAAGATGCCTCTGCTGTTTTTTCATTTGTACTATAAGATGTCGGAGCTAAGGAATTTCGTGAATTTCTAACTCACGACATTTCTTACCAAAGAAATCAATATTGTTGTCATCAAACTGAGCATGGTGTGTTTCAAAATGGCGACGGAATTTTCAAAGTGCCATCGAACTATTAGGTAAAATTCTGCCACATATTACATACTGAGGGCAATTTTCAGCATTCATGAAATTCGATAATACGTACTGTAACTCTCATTATATTTACGTTTTTTACTTACAGGTTCATGTTGTGTTTTGGATGTTGGCTCCTTCACATTTTCAGATGATGAGCAGCTATTTTGTAAACCTGGTGTTTCCATTTCGGCTTCATCAGACCCACATAATTGTTTAGGGTTAGTTGAAGTTGCAGTGGCACACTTGGATGTTGATTGTTTTAATGATCCTGTTTTAAGCCACCGATGCATTATTCGGTGTCACTCTGTATTAAAAATAGAATGACGTAGATCGCAATGATCGGTCTCCCCCTCTGTTTACACAGTTTTGAAGAAGGGATGACAAAACTCGCGCAATTATTCTTTAAAACATTTTACCTATTTTCTGATATTATTAAATAAACTTTGAGATACAAAATTAACACATAACTCACCTTGAACTTCAAAATAATGGTCTTTCCTCTCCAGAAGAAGTTTCCTGTGCTTTCTTAAAGGAACGTCAAATCAATTCAGCGAAATATCCTTCACAGAATTTTCAATTGATTCCATAATACAATTTACACTTGTACATTATTGTCGAAAAAATGTGTTAGCTGCAGACACTTAAGTTACTTGAAGCGCACCTATTATTATTTCAACAATGTGCTTTACTGATCGGATTGCTGTAAACGGTACCCATTGTTGTGTTGATAATTGCCAATAGAATGGCTGAATAAACAGTTACAGTTCTGTTCTTATTCTTTTTCATGTTTTTATAACATATTTTAGAGATTAAAAAGTAAATAATTTCACATCAGGAATTGGCGGAACCCCTAAAAGTTGCTTACGGAACCCCGGGGTTCCTGGGAACACACTTTGAGAAACGCTGCCCTAAATAAATAAATCAATTGTTTTATAGTACTGTCTTCGCGCTACGAGTTGGCGCGGGGAGTAGATAGGCGGGACGGGGGAACTTCACGCTACACTCTGACCTGAAAACTTCGTCCACTTACTTGGCTACACGGGAACGGAGTCAGACATAAAAGATTCCGCATCTTCGGTGCTGTCGCTATGACGATCATTATCACATTTTTCAAAATTTCTGGAGTACGATCTGTCCATGATAATCGCCTGTTTATGTTCCAGCCGTGTATATTAATTCGAATCTCTCAACAAAGCCATTAGCCCCACCGCCCCCATCCTGATGGATAACAATGAGGGTTCTGGACACATTTACGGTAGTCAAAACTCCCGTAACATTTTTATCGTGCCAGCACTTGGGAAACGTTAAATTGGTAGGCCTATCTATCCGCATTTCGTCCAGATACAAAATCGGTTTTTCCACTTTCCTAAGCTTTCTTATTTGCTGTAGATATCTTCACGTATTCTAATTTACAGTGTTTTCCTCAATTTTTTTTGCTGCACACTTCTTCCACCTGAAATCCTTTTTCTTCAGTATTCGTCTTAATGTTGTCTTTCATTTCAAATCAATTTTCTCTTGTAAAAGGGTAGACGTTTGTTGCAGCTTGGTACTATTTTTTTACTTGTTATTTAACGACACTGTAATAACTACTAGCTTCTTCAGTGTCGATTGAATTGATGATGGCGAGATGGTATTTGGCTAAATGAAACCAAGGATTCGCCATAGATTACCTGACATTCGCCTTCCGCTTGGCAAAACCTCTGAAAAAACCCAACCAGGTAGTCAGCGCAAACGGGAATCGAACTCACTCCCGAGCACAACTGCAGATCAGCAGGCAAACGCGCTACCTCCTGAGCTACGCCGGTGGCCCTCTTTCTTTTCAAATAAAAATTCTCAATTATATCTTTTTTGTCAATCTCCCGTCGAAGTCATCTATATTTGCGTTTCGGTAGTCTGGACGTTTACATTTTTTTTCTCCCTCAGGTGTCGACAACGCACTTTCTTCTGTGCAGTCTTTCATTTCATTCCTTATACGCTGTATTGTTCTTGTGGATAGATTAGAGTACTTTTCTACCTTTGCTGTAGGTTTCGTAAGAGGAATGCAAAGGCACTGTTGTTGTTTTTCTTCATCACAGAATTATTTTGCACTTCTAATAATATTCCTTTCTTCGCTATAGATTGTCAGTCCTTGTTTCCTCTTTGTCGACATATTTACAATAAACAAAAAACTGCTATAAACCTAAATAACAGTATACAATAACATAAATTCTATTAACTATATTATTATTAACACGAAAAGCAAAGGATAACTAAAGCAATACAAGATTTGTGGTATACTGAAAACAATTGTCTTGTTGAAACTAATTAAACACTACAATAAAAACCCCACTATTATTATCACAAAGTCGCAAAGATTCATAGACACGTGCAGTAGATGTTTGTGAAACAGGAATATTGCAGTGAACAGCGCGGTGCGCATGCGCGACTGTTTCCCCTCCGCCCCGTCTAAAGTACTTCAGCCGCCTTCTCCTGGCGTGACAACAGTACAAGGGTAGATAAATAAATTAGTGCATAAAAAAGAGATCTCTCTTGCACCAATGATGAAATAACGGCATATATGCACTTACGCGGCATTATTGGAAAGTCGTTTCCAAATTAATTGTAGTAAAATTAATTTCCGGAACTATTTTAAAATAGAAGTTAGGCTAATTTAGGCCTGTAATAGTTCTTTCAGATGTCTGATTCAAACACTTCTAGTGATAACGATATGGAATATATATCCAGTGGGGATGAGTTAGGCTCAGTGCCGGATTTAGGCCTAGGCAATCTACGCAGTTGCATAGGGCGGCAATTTCCAGGGGGGGGCGACATTTTCTGTCTCTCTCTCGCTCTCTCTTCCTTTTTTTTTTTTTACTTTCATTTTACAGTGAAATTCGTTTTTAAAACATTTGTTCGATAATATTTTCTGAAGTTTATTCTTGAACACATTGTGAGAGTAGGATATTGTTTGTTATCGCATTGTCGTGGACGCCGAGAAAGTAAAAGCAAAGAGTAGCTGCATAATTATATTGTAATGCCGGTATCAAGTTATTATACTGTGAAACTGCTTGAATTTTACGACTTTTATAAACAGGAATGCATTGTTGAAAATCAAATTGGAAGTGTGTTTATTATGTATCGCTATGAATAGTAACCAGAACTCTCAGTTACATTTACAATATAATATATCGTAAGCAATACTATTTAATCACTTTCCAGCATATGCACTATATCAGCGTTTCTCAAACTTTTTTGAAGTGGGGACCACTTTTTTAAGTCGTAACGGTTCCGCGGACCACCACCTCACTCTTGTTCCCTTTGAAAGCAAATTTATAATTTTTGTAACATATTTTAATACCAGTATGCATATATTTTAAAATACAATTAATTAAAATTAATAACGATTAGGGAAAACACGGAAATTTTACTTGAAGCAAGTAGAGCGATCGGTTTGGAAGTAAATCCCGAAAAGACAAAGTATATGATTATGTCTCGTGACCAGAATATTGTACGAAATGGAAATATAAAAATTGGAGATTCATCCTTCGAAGAGGTGGAAAAATTCAAATATCTTGGAGCAACAGTAACAAATATAAATGACACTCGGGAGGAAATTAAACGCAGAATAAATATGGGAAATGCGTGTTATTATTCGGTTGAGAAGCTCTTATCATCCAGTCTGCTGTCCAAAAATCTGAAAGTTAGAATTTATAAAACAGTTATATTATCGGTTCCTCTGTATGGTTGTGAAACTTGGACTCTCACTCTGAGAGAGGAACATAGGTTCAGGGTGTTTGAGAATAAGGTGCTTAGGAAAATATTTGGGGCTAAGCGGGATGAAGTTACAGGAGAATGGAGAAAGTTACACAACATAGAACTGCACGCATTGTATTCTTCACCTGACATAATTAGGAACATTAAATCCAGACATTTGAGATGGGCAGGGCATGTAGCACGTATGGGCGAAACCAGAAATGCATATAGAGTGTTAGTTGGGAGACCGGAGGGAAAAAGACCTTTAGGGAGGCCGAGACGTAGATGGGAAGATAACATTAAAATGGATTTGAGGGAGGTGGGGTATGATGATAGAGACTGGATTAATCTTGCACAGGATAGGTACCGCTGGAGGGCTTATGTGAGGGCGGCAATGAACCTTCGGGTTCCTTGAAAGTCATTTGTAAGTAAGTAAGTAAGTAATGAAATTAAATTAATTTGATATTAGTATAAACTAATTAAGCTAATGTTAATAGAAGAAAATTAATTTTGTTTCTTTAATAATTCAAGGCTATTAGAGTTTGGATAATCTTTAACTTATTAACTAAAAAAAAACTCATATTAATGAGATGGATGAGCCTGCCGATTCTTGCACAGTTGTTGTATATTTGGACGTATGCTGGTAAGCTCAAGTCGGAGATCGTCACATACATCGAGTCGATTTCGGCAGCCTATTTTATTTTTATTAGAGTTACTGATGAAAACCCTTTCTTACACAAATACGTAGAAGCAAACTGAATTATAATCTCTAAAGCACCATTGTACAGTTCACTATATTCTCTTTTCACTTATGATGCAGTCCAGAAATTAACCATGTCTTCCGCTTGGAATTTCATTGTAGTAAGTCTGGTCTCATTCGAGAGCTCAATTAACTGTTCTCTTGCACTCAATGAAAGTTTATTAGTTTTAATATCGTAATGAAATTGATGAACCCATGAAAATTCGTCATATTTACTTGGAAAATAAGTTTCAAATTGGACCTCAGAGTTGTATTATTGGTGTACGACGTACAATACATGACCATTTCAATGTGGAAACTGGGTGTCGGCAAAACTATTAAAAAAGTCATCAATACATGAAAAGGTTTGGTCCTCTGTTATGAATTTGGATGGTCCCTGGCTAGGTTTCAGGCGCGGTGTCAGATGTTTAGGGAAATACAGTATAACATTCATAGTGCTTTAAATCCCTCTTTTGTTGTTGAGAGTAGAGTGGGAAGTCGGTAGAAGGATAGGGTAATAAAGTTCATAAAATGTCAGTACTGGGAGAAAAAGTGAAAGGCGATTGCCATGTGTCATTTTCAAACTGAGATTTTCAGCTATAGAATGATACGCAATTAGTTTGAATTTTATTTTTTCTTCTGCGTTTTTTGAAGGACCACAAGGGCAGACCACGAGGACCACAGGTGGTCCGCGGACCATAGTTTGAGAAACGCACTATATAATTCGATATGAAATGTTTATTCCGCAAGGAATTTATTTTTCAATTTACCTTATACTTGCTATCGAAGTAAGAAATACTCGTAATAATTATATCACCAACAAAACCAATGCCTAAAAACAAACCATAGCCTGTCTTTCAAAAATCAATTTTATGTCAACAATGAATAAGTTTGAATTTATGTTTCTTTGCATCGAATTTGATGTGCTTCGTCAGATCGACTTCATGACAATTATATAGTTCCACCAACATAATCAAGAATTGTTAATAATTGGTATAACTATTATATTGTTAACAATAATTCAATGATGACGGACATCATCAATATTTTCTCTGTGAAGAAAGAGCGAAGGAAATCTTCGTGCCACAAATAAGAAACATTTATTTTGATTCCAGTAATGTAAGTTATTGTTTTCTGAATTCTAACATGTCATTTGAAACTAATTTAAACTAAATATGGCCTGTATAAATAAATAAATAAATAAATAAATAAATAAATAAATAAATAAATAAATAAATAAATAAATAAATAAATAAATAAATAAATAAATAAATAAATGATTGAATAAATAAATAAATAAATAAAATCTTTGTGGGAGTTGGGGGCGGCAAGTTTCAGCACTACCTACGTAAATCCGGCCCTGGTTAGGCTTCTGGAATTATTTGAGAAAAGAGACAGGCTCAAAAATGAAACTTATTTTCAACATATTATCCCTAGGTACAATAACAGCGAATTTACTACTTCCATATAACCGCCATGTAGCAGAGAATCTCTCTCAACAATTTGAAGTGTCAGAATATTTTAATTAATTGATTCTGCAATCGTCAGTTCAAAAACTTATGTAAACGACTGTGGTTCCAACCAGATTTTGAAAATGCGTTCGTACAGTTGAAATTATGGATGATTGAAATTAGTTTTCAAACCGATCATGCCCAATAGGTGAGGTTGCAACAGTTTTTAATAATATTATTTTTCAATAGTGAATTAATGTTAGCCATGATGTCCCATGTTGGGCACAAGGCTCCTGTGATGGGGCTAGAACTCCCTCGACAGGGATGGGTCAAGTTCAATAGTAGTTTCCTACAACTTTCATTTGTCTTGTTCTTTATCGATCATGGCCTACTATACCTGGTTATGTTTTTATACATATTTCATGACTTACTCTACAATACAGAATTTAAAGAATAATATCAACCAATAAAAAGTTGCCTTACATGTGCAAAACCATTACCAACTGCTATTGAGTGGTTAAAATAGTGTTAACGATAGTTATAGTTAAGTGTTGGTTGTTTTAAACAAAATAATGGTGAAGAAATGGAAAATACATTAAAAAAATGTTAAAAATAAACAGGCTGTTCATTTAACACTAGTTAAGCCAAATTAAATATTTCTTGGAGAAACTGGCCATCATTCTCATAAAGTCAAACTCAATTCTCATATTATCTTGTCAGCTCATCATCTACACTGAGCTACAAGAGATGTGTCTAGGGTATCTACTAATGCCAAAGCCAAAAATCTCTTTATAAATAATAATAGTAATAATAATAATAATAACAAATTATTGTTCTTTCAGGACGACGACACACCAATTATTGTAACTTTTAACAATGTACTTTGTTTTTTCCGTGTTCTAGCTGTCGGACGAAGTGATAAATGCAGAATGAAGTTGAATACCTGACGTGCATTCTTGCCTCAACACATGAAACTTACTTCCTTCAAGAAAACCTCTACGGTGTCGGAAATCACTGTTGTTTTATGAGATTCTGTTTCACTTGTTTTATCGCACATTTCAAGATTATGCAGAAGTGAATAATAAACACTTATTAATTCATTAAATCAGTTACTTTATTTATAATTTAATATGTTATTATTTAAGGTACAGTCTGTTGAATACTGCCCACTGTATACCTTAGTGTCCTGCAATGTTCGAGCAAGAGAGAGGTAATCAAGACATTACAAACTTCGTGTTATTTCATATGAAAGACTAATCGCAAGATCTGTGCTAAAAGCCGCAAGCGGCTAAAACATGAAGAGGTTGGAGTGGAGGACAGCGAATATTTTTATAACAAGGTGGAACAAACACGACAGGCCTTCTTCTGCAGAGCGAACATCGACGAATATCGATCGAACTTCATCATACTCGACAAACTCGAACCGAACATAGCGCTTATAATGCATGTCCTAATATACGAGTACCTACAATCACAGTAAAAAAAATCCTATTGTTACATCTTCATACAATGATAGAGTTTATTGAATAAAATGTACGTACGAAACGGACATACGTATATTTCCAAATAACTTATTAACTAATAATAAGCATAAAGTATCGAAATATTCCCTTCCCTTCTTTTTCTTAGTAGGTTATTTTACGACGTTGTACCAACATCTCAGATTATTTAGCGTCTGAATGAATCAAAATAAATGAAATTATTTTAAAATGGAACCAAATCTACACATCAGGAATCAAAATAACCAGTGCTCTAACATTAAATACCTTACTCTATGCCGATGATCAAGTCATAATTTCCAATTCAGAGGATAATTTACAAAGAGGATAGTATACATTAAATAAAATATTAAAAGATTTTGGGATGGAAATTTCAGCACAAAAATCAAAAGTAATGGCATTTTTAGGAGAAGACCCAGTCAGAAGTAAGATAATACACAATAACCAATGCCTCGAACAAGTGCAAAATTTCAATTATCTGGGTTGTGAAATATCTTATCAAAATGAAAAAAGATGTGAACAAGAAAATTACCAAATTTACACAAATTCTAGGAATAATAAACAATGCATTAAAAGCTAAATTACTACAAAAATCTACAAGAATAAAAATATATAATACATTAGCATTACCCACCCTTTTATACAGAAGCGAGATTTGGTCATTAAAGAAAAAAGACATGAACAGTATCAAAGCAAAGGAAATGAAATTTTTCAGGAGAACAGCAGGATATACTCTTTTAGACCTAAAAAGGAATGAAGAAATTTTAGAACAATTAGAAGTAGAGTCAGTAGAACAAAAAATCAGCAGATACAAATTCAATTGGCTAGATCATGTAAGAAGAATGGAAAATTCAAGAATCCCAAAAATTATGATGCAATATAAACCTAGAGGACATCGTCGACCAGGAAGACCTTTAAGAAGACTGCTAGATGGGGCCGAAACAGGTCTACAGAGGCCTAATTCGTGAAGGATGATGATGATGATGATGAAACAAAGGTGATAATACCGGTGAAGTGAGTCCGGGGTCTAGCACCGATAGTTAACCAGCTCATATCGGGTTGAGAGAAAACCCCGGAAAAAAGTCAATCAGATAATTTGTCTCGATTGAGATTCGAACCCGGGCCATCTGGATTCGCGGCCAAACGACCTAACCGTTACTCCACAGGTATGGACCCTTCCTTTCTTCACAAAAGAAATGTGGCAGGACTATATTTGGGGAGAAGAACAAAGTTGGGATTCTTCCCTTGAATCCAAGAATTACTTTTCACACTTCCTTGCAACACAGCTACTATGAAAATATGAAATATAAGTTACATTCTCCTCATCTTCTGGTGATTTCATTCTAATTATAGCACTCGAAGTAGAATTCATCTGTACAGATATTTGTATTTTAATTTGAAAAATAACGGAAAAGAAAAAAAATCAAACATTAACATTTGACATAATTTAAAGGCCCATTCATAATTAAAATCGAACATAAACGTAACATAAGTATCTTAGCGGTTATATTCGTTCCCATCGTGAGTGATGGTATGACTTTTTGGTGACGTATACATTCTTCAGCTAAGTAATCCAAGACAAGTCCTGTGACTGATCTGGTCAAGCATGATTTGACTATCGCCGTCTACCAACTACACCGACGATAGGTAAGCTCGCACTAGACACAATGAATAAATTACTTGTAAAGTAACCAGCATATTTTCATGTGTATAAGATGCCCAACCTATAATCGATCTCTGCCCAGGCTATCCTTAATAACTTCTGCAACCTCACTGAGCATAATTCTTTAAGTTCCCATACTTCAGTGCAGGCATTGTCCTTCATATAGACCAGCCGCGGCGAAAATGCGACTCACGAGCACATTGTGGCTCGCAGTGCTTTTCTCTCGCTTCCTACCTACAACCCCCACCCTCTTACTCACTGGAGTCAAACTCCGTTCTATTTGTATTTGTCTCGGACCTGCGAGTGGCGTATCGTCGCAATATCTCTCTCGAAACCATGTACCTCTATAAAAAACTAAAGTTTCAAGTAGGATGGGAGGATGCATTCTTTTGCTTACAATATGATGAAAATATTAAATGTATGATTTGTTCACAAATATTACTAGGAAAACGGTTGTATAACATAAAACGGCATTATAAGTTACTACATGTTACTGATGAAACATTAAAAGGTTAAGTGTTATTATTATTATTATTATTATTATTATTATTATTATTATTATTATTATTATTATTATTATTATTATCATCATCATCATCATCTCTGTACGTCGATTCTTTTACAGCAGATGTACGAATAATGCGGTTAGATTTTCAATTTAAACTCACAGATTTACAATGTGAGGTTAAATGAAAGCTAGATGTAAGGACTTAGATATGGAACTTTTCAAATCTTTGGAAAAAAATAAATATTTGAAGCTTCGTTCTTTCGCTTGCTCTGTTGAAGCCATGTTCGCTGTAACTTACGTTTGTGAAAAATTATTTTCAACAATGAAAATAGTAAAAATCAAATTTATATCACGACTGAGAGACAAATACCTTCGTGATCAACTCCGATTGGCAGTAAGTGACATAATTCCTGATTTTGAAACTTTGTCACAGAGACATTCTGAAGACAGTTAATTTTAGGTTGTGATAATGTGTCCTATGTTTTCTTGTTCATTTCTTTCTTCGTTACACGTCCTAAACATTAACTTCCCCCTCGGTTGTCCGCCTCCCTCCATAGGTGCTATGCACGTTGCAGCTTACACAGTGGCTCGGCGCACCATGGCCTTTTCGCCACGGCTGATATAGACCCACTGACATAAATACAATGGAGTGTTAATCTGTAATGTGGAGGCTAATCAATCAAATCATCTCATAGTAGTAGTGGTAGGCGAGAAATTGGAGTTTGTGTGTGAATGCAGTCACAGTGTTCGGATCTATTGTTTAGAGCCTGAGATCACAACACAATTAGAGGCATATATATATATATATATATATATATATATATATATATATATATATATATATATATTATATTACTTGGTTGTTTAACGATTCTGTATCAAATACGAGGATATTTAGCGTCGATGGAATTGGTGATAGCGAAGTGATATTTGGTGAGATGAGGCCGACGATTCGCCATAGATTACCTGACATCTGCCTTATGGATGGGGAAAACTTCGGAAAAACCCAATCAGGTAATCAGCCCAAACGGGAATCGAACACGCGCCTGAAAGCAGCTCCGGATCTGTAGGCAAGCGCCTTAGTCGAATGAGCTACACCGGTGGCTGCAGACAGTATATGTAAATGTTATGTATATACAAGCATAATTATATTTATTCCTTCATAGGACAGGTCCTTCAACTGCAAACCCAGCATTATCTTTTTCCGCCTTCCTCTTAGTCTCCAAATGTGTATATGTGTATGTATACGATTCATGTTTGCAGTCTAGTTTAGGGAAATATAAATTCGGTAGCTTCCCGTTCCTTTCCATACAACACCACTATGGGTTTGCTTTCCTATCATTAGAAGACTCGTATGGAACCCTCGACAACTTGATGGACTACTTAGAGAAATATTTTGCGTCGCATATAGAAACCACCTACGTATATCCGAGGAAAATCGGCTAGAGATCGTCGTCGTCGTCGTCGTCGTGCAGTTTCTCCGTCATTTCCTCCACAAATGTGGAATGTCTATGAACTCGTTAGGTTAAGACGAAAGACAACGAACAATGTTGTGGAGGGCTTCCATTCGACGTTTGGAAAATTATGGCAACACATCATGCTAAGATTAGATGGCATCAGGAGTATATAAGTGGAGACTGAGCATATAATTGAGCAAATAAGAGGTGGGTATTTGCAATATAGATCACCTTTATAAGAAAAATACTGTACATAATTAACCAATAATGGATTGAGCAAATTGTAGACAACTATGTACAATACAAAGAAAATGGGATGAAAAGAAATATCTAAGGACAATAGTGTATCAATCAAAAACACATTCAAGAAGAAGAAGAAGAAGAAGAAGAAGAAGAAGAAGAAGAAGAAGAAGAAGATGATGATGATGATGATGATGATAAAGTTGATGAAGATGATGATGATGATGAAGTTGATGAAGCTAATTAATAATACATAAGTCTTGCTTCCTGTTTTAAAAATCTTTTTAAATTCATGTACCAAATAATACTTGATAAAACTTATTTTTCATTTGATCAAATATTTGTTATATAAAACACAATCACTGGACCTTTAATATTGTGGATAAAAGGTAAAATGGGCAAAAGTACCAAGGACAAGTTTAACATGGACTATAACTGAATTGGACGCAAAAATTGACAAAACATTTAAAAGAAAAAAAAAAAAAACAAAAGCTCGACGAAAACGACGGCATGAAAGTTTCCACAAACCTTCACGCGTACAAAGTATAAATAAATTAATACACCTACTTTAAATAGGCTAGCAATCATATTATTTTTCGAGATATTAATATACAGATTCTGCAAAAAAGTATTAATATATTTTATTTGGAAAAATATATGCGGATATTATCTATGAATACGGGTTTTTATGGATGTTATTACTCGACAATCATTATATCCTTGTCTTGGTAATGTATTGTTTAACACAACTAATAATTCCTGGAAGTATGAACCCGGTGTTTATAATAGTGATGTTACTGGTTATTTTATATGAATTTTGCTATCTTCGATGCCTCAAAGAAATGTAACTAAGATGCTGAACACCTTCTACATGTTATTCAAAGAGTTGATTATGAAAGTTTAGATGCTCATATAAAGAAGAAACTTGGTAATCACTACATAATTACCAAATGCTGAAAAAAAAAATGAATTGGTTTGTTAAAAATTAACCAATGTAATTAATAAACATACAAATAATGTCAACATTAAGTACCTATTCTTGTTATTTAAGAAAAAATAATTATTACACGAAAAGTTGAGTGGAGTATATAAAAAACATCCGAATTAATTTAATAACTACTGGACACAAGCAAAACGGTGTGCAGCAGCCGAGAAAAAGATGTCTGGAACAATAAATTGGAGCTGCAACGAACTTGAGAATTCAATGATTGACGAAAAAGAAAAGGATGATGAGGACGATTACGATGATGAATATTATGATGAAGATGACGACGACGAAGTTGTGGTCAAATGGCTTGTTCGAAATCCGTTACAAAGTGAATAAAACTATGTGGAAAAACTTTTCGGGATGATTGTTGTCTGTAAAGGTATATCAAACAGGTAGAAAGTAATGATGTGTTATTCAAAAGAGGTATAGATTACACCAGCGATGCCCAACCCCTTCTCATAAGAGCTAATGACGTCACAGCGTGGCTTTACCCCACCTCCTTCGTTTGGAGGCATGACCGTGGATGAACCACTTCCCCTACTTTTATTCACTCAGGGGCGGCTGACTGTAATGGCAGGTTCCAAGGCAACCAAACATACCATTTTCCAGAAAGAGTGGGAGGAAAAATATTTTTGTGTTGCAGAGGAAACGACGGTCAAGTGTCTTATTTGCAAAACTCATTTATCGTGGGTTTCACGATATAATATTAAACGGCACTTCGAAAAATACCATCATACTGATTATGGCAAACATATTCTATCAGGTAAGCAATCATTGACATCACTTGCTATTAGAGTTTGAATATATTTGCTGAGTTTTAAATTGACTATCTAATTAATAAATTTCACTTGCAGGTGAAGCAAGATTACAGAAACTAAACAATATGAAAGCACCAACTCCTGACGGCTTTAGTACTGGCAATGTTGTTAGAGTTTCTTATAGAATTGCTGAACACATTGCAAAGAATATGAAGTCTTTTAACGAAGGGGAGTTCATAAAAGATTGTTTAATCATAGCAGCCGAAGAAGTTTGTCCTAATTTAATACCCGCTTTTCGGTTACTAAGTCTGTCTCGAAATACCGTGACAAGACGTGTGGAAGAATTGGGATGTGATGTAGAGAGACAGTTACAGGACAAAATAAAATCATTAACATGTTTTTCTCTAGCGTTGGATGAAAGCACGGACAGAACTAATGAAGCTCAATTGGCTGTGTTTTTGAGGGGGTTACTAGTGAATTTAGTATTATTGAAGAGCTTCTATACGTAGTTTCTCTTAAAACACACACGTGTGGTGAAGATATTTTCAATGCTGTGCGAGATGTTGGTTGCAGATTAGAACTTCCTTGGGCAAAACTAGTTAGTGTTGCGACCGATGGGGCCCCGTCGATGAAAGGGGATGAAAATGGTTTTATTGGTAGACTAAGGAAGTTTCTAAGGAATATGGATATGCCCTCTGATTTTTTGTCTATACACTGCATAATTCATAGGGAGGCTTTATGTGCAAAATCAGTTGCTTTAAATAATGTTATGTCCGTTGTTGTGAACTGCGTGAATTTTATTAAATCAAGCTCCCTTCGCAATAGACAATTTAAAGAGTTGCTAGAAGAGCTAGGATCTCATTATGAAAATGTGCCATATTATTGTCATGTCAGGTGGCTCAGTCGAGGTGCCCTGTTAAGACGTTTCTTCCAGCTATGATGTGAGATAAATAACTTCATGAAAACACAAGTAAGCATCAAAATGTAAAATACTCATATTTAGTATCCATTATAACGTACCCCTAAAATATAACTTGTTTGTTATAATTTATAATATTTATTATTTGTAGGGCCATGAAGTTCCAGAACTAACTCAAGAAGAATGGCTGTGTGACCTGGCTTTTTCGACCGATCTATTTCATCACCTTGATATCCTAAATATGAGTTTGCAGGGGAAAGATAAAAACGTAATTAGTTTATCTGACGCAGTGAATACATTTATGACAAAATTAACACTATGGCAAAGTCAACTGGAAACTGGCGACTTATATCATTTTCATTCCTTGGAATCAATTTTTACAATAAATGTCACTCTGTTAGAAAAATATGTAACAATTATAAAGGAACTATATGACACTTTCGAGTCCAAATTTCGAGACTTGAAAACAATAGAGGCGAAAATTAGTCTTTTTAACAACCCGTTCAATTTTGCTTGCAAAGATGCTCCGCATGATCTGCAAATGGAACTAGTTGCTTTGCAGAATTCTACAGCCACGAAATGTTCTCAGAAAGAAGGTTGGGATTTGTTTAAATCTTTACCCAGGGAAACATTTCCCAGATTGCGAATGTTTGCTGCGAATTTAATGACAATCTTTGGTTCTACACATATCTGAAAGCAGATGTTCTCGAGAATGAATAAAATAAAAAGCCAATCTCGTAATAGAGTAGGGCACGAACATTTGGTCCATCTTTTAAGACTCTGTTGTTCATCCTTTGCGGCAAACATTGACGAACTGGTTGGAAGTAAACAGTGCCAACAAAGCCACTAACAGAAAAGGTGTTCAAGATGCTTAGGCCTATTTGATTTTCTTTCCATCACAAAATAATGACATTGAAATTAACTGAAGCCGCCACTGTAATAAGAGAAGTTTGTGACGTCATGAGTACATGAATGCGTAGTAGCTTCGCAAAGAGAGGGTGGAGGTAAATCCGCCGACTCCTCTTGCGGTTAAGGTTGGGCATCGCTGGATTACACTTTTTGCAATGCTGTTAATGACTGAGGAACGCACAACATTTCAAAAGATTGGTTTTATCTTCGTGTTCAGTGAAAAAATGGCACGAGAAGAGTAGGCCTACCTTATGTGTTGGCTTTCTTATAAAAACGACATCTTATTATAATAAATGGTAGAATAAGAATATCATGGCACGAAAAATGGTAGCTACACTAAATTCATTCCTTTCAGTGCATCCTTCAGTAGGCAGTTTCATCTCAGCCAGTGACACAACCAATTTCTTTTCCTCTTTCTGATCAGTTTCAGCACATTCTTTCTTCACCCACTCTTACCAACACAGCTTATACTGGGTGTTCATTTCAAAGTGTGTCATGACGTCACTGTTGTTGGGTCGCCGATTTGAAGCGAGTTTCAGCTTATATGTTAGAGAAGTTGCCTATTATTTAAGGCGTTCTTCAATCTGAACTTGAGAACGTGTACGGTATAACTTGAACGTCGTAGCAACAGATGGCGGTCTGTACGGTCTGTGTGCTATCATAACCTCTTTCGAACTGTGTTTTGCGCCGGCAAGTCGTACGCAGGGTATTTGTTATCATCGGTTGCGTACGGTAACATTCCACAACACAAATCAAATGCTCCGTGTCCATGTTGACCGTCGAAGTTAATGTCAACAAATACGTAAGTAATCGTCTTAACCCTCTCCCCATATCCCGACAGTACGTATTTCCAAACAGTTCACATTCCTGCCACTAGCGGCGTTACTCTTCAGAATGAACACCGTACTTGCTAGGCAACTCCTCTACCTCATAGGTTATACACCTCTGCGGAAGTGTAGGAAGATTGAATTCTCTAGGCTCATCGGCTAGCCACATGACGGCATACAGCGAGCCATGGCACACTTTGAACTGAACACCCAGTAGTACGCCCAAAGTGGTTGAAGCTGTCCACTTGGTTTACTGCCTCACTTAGAAATCGCCAGTTTGTCTCGTTTACTTCCTATGACCATGGTCTTCGTCTTATTTGCGTTTATCTTCATCCCATACTACTCACTGCTGTTATTTAGCTATTGAACTGTTTATTCATTAATTATTTACAAAAGCGGGATATTCATTAATTATTTAGGCCTGCAAAAACGGGATGACCTATTTAAATATTTAAATTATATCTTTCGGTTAATATTTTATACTCATTGTGAAATATAAATGCTTAGATTTGGTGCTCAAGTGTTTTTACGAAATAGTTACCCTTAATAAAGCTTCATTAATGGCACCAAAGTCCCGCAGAAAAGTAGGACGGCGTTCATGAAACTTTTGTCGGTACTTACAGACAAGTGTTTCGATCACCATTGTAAACCTAAAGTTTTTGTGAATAGAAACCAGGTTTTCTACATAAAGGCTCATTCACAATGAAAATTAAACATAACGTAAACATTAACATAAGCACATAAACATATGCCACAAACTTAAGTAGCCAAGGCCCATTCACAATGAAAATTAAACATAACGTAAACATAACACGTGTGTGGAAACAAACATACCGAATCAACAAAACTACAGAATCTATTACATAAAAATGGAGAATTGCACAATGACTGACGATGTAGCTATTCAATTTATGTTTCTAATAACTACGATGGCATCAGTATATGGCTTTCAATACTTGAAATCAAAGAAACGGAGATGTAAAATAATCAACTTTTCGTCATATGATTCCATGTTGCGCGCCTAGCTATCATCACGGCCAATAGATCAAAATATTGCTTGTAGGCAAAGTCCATGAGATGTTAAACAAAAAGTGAAAACACGCTTTCCGCTTGTGTACTGTTTCCAAATCGCATAAACATAAGCATGAAAGTTTGGAGTTTGCAAACTTTCATGTTAACGTCTTATGATTAAGATTAAGTTTATGCTTATGTAATTCATTGTGAATGCTTTCATTAAATAACATGGACACAAGGTTTTATGCTTACGTTATGTTTATGTTTAATTTTCATTTTGAATGAGCCTTGAAGGTAGACAGTTCAGCCGCTTCAAGGCGTCACCATGGCAACCGCTAAAACCAGCCACCCAGAGTCCATGCTGACAAGTCGCGCGACTTATCATTCATATGAGCACGTGGTAGCCAGCTGTTTTGTTCGGAAGAATTGAATCTTCGTTACTGTGGTAGCTACAGCAAGTATTGGTGTTCTGTCATGGCTGGCTATTCTTTTCGTAGTTATTTTGTGTTGATGGATATAGAATTATTTTGAGTTTAGTTTTAAATTTAATTTAGCTGTGTGTGTGTGTTTCTAACGCTATTTACAGTGTTTGTGCATTAATAAAAATGTCGCAGGACAGTGAGTTCTTACTCCCTCAGTTACCGGCAAATTTTACATAATTATAGGTACCTCGGAAAAAAAATATTACCTGCGTGTATTTTTAAAATCACTGTCCTTATTTTGAATAACGTAATTTTATTTGGCGATGTGATGACGAAGGGATTAATTTCATTATTCCCCTCGTAGAATGGTCGGAAATAGGATCACTATCATCTTTCGCCATATTTGCGTCATCAGGATAAACTGAAGTAGGCCTGATTCCGCATCATTATTAGGCCTACTGATACTAAATCTGAAGTTGCGTTCGGGCGTGGTTTCGATCCCCACTTGGGCTGGTTACCTGGTTGGGTTTTTTCCGAGGTTTTTCCCAACCGTAAGGTGAATGCCAGGTAATCTATGGCGAATCCTCGGACTCATCTCGCCAAATATCTCGCTATCACCAATCTCATCGACGTTAAATAATCTAGTAGTTGATACAGCGTCGTTAAATAACCAACTAAAAAAAAAGATACTAATATCTGAATCGCCTAGTTCAGGTAAACCACACGCCCCACTATTTTCCCGTACTGTTCACTACTCTGACTTATGTATGCCTAACACTTCTATATGAGACATTATTAGCTGATGTGAGATTGTCCGTTTGATAAGGATACAAATTTAAAAATACACAATTGCTCTACCTTGACAGAATCCACGCAAGTAAAATACTTAGGTGTTGTCATTGATCAACATTTAAGATGGAATAAACATGTAACATATTTATGTAATAGGTTACGGAAAACAATTCACAACTTTGTAACCCTTCGTGCATATATGCCTATCTATGTTCTCCGTGTTGTTAATCTAGCACTGTTTCAATCAGTCATTCAATATGGAATAATAGGATGGGGTGGAATGACAAAGACTAACCTAACTCCATTAATATTACTACAAAAACGTATCATCAAAATTTGTCTGCATAAACCACTTGATTATCCGACACAATTTATTTATTCTGAATTCCAAGTACTAAAAATTGAGCAAATATATAAACACACATTACTAACTTATTTTCACAAAAACCGAATGAATTTTATAAATGAAAATCATGTACATAACACCAGAAGAAATGTCCCAACTCTTTTGGCAGAACCTAAATGCCACACTACAGCTGGAATAAGACACAGTAGGAATTATGGACCAAGATTATACAATTCAGTATTGAAAAGTAATCCAAACCTAAGCAATTTACACAATCTCAAGTTTAAAAATGTTTCTATGATATTTGTTTAATTTTATTATTATTTTAAGTGTTACTAGCATTGTATGTTACTAATATTTATTGTATTTATCTGATGCATGTAAGCTATTAGATAAAACATTGTAATAAATATAAATAGATCATTTTCTTAATTAATAACAGCGTATATTTCCACATAAATTATTTTCTTAGCATCGCCACAAATACACTTTATTGTACTTGTCACTATCTCTATCACTAGAGAGTTCTTAAAATTTATATTTTCCCCGCCTTTCATAAAATATTTTGATATGATACCTCTTACACCAAAGGGGAGGTCTATAACTGAAACTTGATTAATATATTTCAGTATTATTTGTATTTATCCTGGTAATAATGAACAGTTTGACTCGTAGACACTTTGTTTTTCAGCATTAACTTCCTATGATTGTACGAGAAGACTCGCAGAGAACGTCAGGATGTAGAGTCTACATTGTAGACCTTCGGCTCCCTCTCCTACCAATAATGCATAATGCTACGTTTACACGGCGACAGTTTAGAGAAGAGAGCTAGAGATTATAGCTGAGTATCACCGTGTAAACGGTTGTGAGAGCAGGTGTATCGTTGACTCTAATATCTAAATAGAGAGTCTAAATAGAGCGGCCTTGAAAACTGCTCTCGCCGTGTAAACACCCTGAACAGAGAGCTCGCATATACTGTCAGCTCTCATTAGAGCTACTCTAAATTAGTCAGCTAAGTTGAACTTTTTCATTAACTCTCGCGACTGATGCGTACGAGATTATACAAGCTGGCGCATAACTCTTGAAATACAGGTCTAAAGTAATAATCATGCTACGTTTGCACGGCGACAGTTCAGAGCGAAGTTCTGAAGAATCATGAGAGCTCTCTAAAGGAGTGTTTACACGGTGACAGAATATAGCTTCTCTAAACCCATTACCGAGCTCTCATGTGATTTATATAATTCTAAACTCTAAGTTACTCTCCGGACCGTTTACATGGTGCAGACAGTTTAGAGCATACATGGGCATTGTGCCTCACTTGAGAATTAGTGCCTCACTGACCTTCACAGAGCTTATCGCTCAGAGTGACATCATCTTCACGGTCCCCGTTCCTCCCTCACGTAGCTCCTAGGCGTGGGCAGGTTCTATATCAGTTTCATAAGCAATATCAGTGGTGGCATAATGGCATTATCAAAGCAGTGTGTACGCGTTAGAAAACGATTATTTCATGAGAAATGGGAGGAAAAGTTCTTTTGCTGTTTAGAAGGGGAGAACATACGATGTATGTTATGCTCGAAAATCCTATTAGGCATTAATAAATTTAATATACGACATTACTCCTTATGTCATAAAGAACATGCTGAATTAGAAGCTAAGACAAATTAAATGTTATACAAATCTGGCTTTCAGGTAGTAGCTCCCTGTAAAGCAGATTTGAACAATTTTGCCTTGAAATTATTCAAATTAAATGTTATTTTTTCGTACTATTCCGAAGAAAATCTACGATCTTAACATTTGCATAGTATACCAAATACGACATTATACCTTAAATACGCTACATTAAAAGGTACGAGGAATTAAATGTTGTTTGTACGTGTTATTTCCGAAATAAAATTTATAAAAAAAATATCAAATGTGCGTAGAAAACGAAATATGATTTTCTGAATTTATTTTAGGTCGAGAACGTGCAATTTCTCAGCTGTGATTTAAATCAATTCAGCGACGGAGAAACAGTAAAGAGGTTTATGATTAAAGCTGCCGAATTAATTTGCCAAATTGAATAAAAGTTTTCGAGAGTCTCACGTCAACCATGCGCTTTCCTAATAATTCGCCACTGACCGTCTTCGAGATTCGATAAGGTGACGCAGGTCACAGCAGTTTATATTTCCCGTCCTACTCTGCAGTCTCCTCTCCTAGTAAACAAACTATTTCAAATCGAGTGCCTCACGTAACCGAAAATTGTGCCCATGTATGGTTTAGAGTGAGAGAAAGTGTTGAGAGAGAGCATTTAGAGAAGAATAGGCTGGTCAGTGCGTTTTTATGACATCATCACCCATCTAACTTCTGATCAGTGTGTCAGCAGTTGTGTAACCTGACCGCGCATATCACTTGCGTTACTAATATTGTTGGGTGAGTCATTATTTATTTTTTTCGTATAGAATACTATAATTGCACGAAGGACGGAGTTGATAGTCTTGATCAAAAATGTGCAAGTCGGCACACATGTAATTTACATTCTATGAATCAGAGATACATGAAAATAGTACCAATGGTAAGAGAAACTCAAAAAGTTTAGTTGTGTTAACATTGTTTCCCTACTTGATAACACGCCTCATAATAGTGCATATAAACAAATTTGTTCATTGTTGAGGCGAAATGGCTGCTATAGACGACAGAAGAGCTTAATTTTCATGTGAACCAGTCGGTTATTAATGTGCAAAAGCATTACCGAACAAAGTTTGGTGCAGATCCACCCAATGGGCCTAATATCCGTAAATAGTACACAGATTTAAAGGCACGATTCTTCGCAAGCGGTTGCGACTCCATCCATACCTACTACAGTTGCTGCAAGCCCTAATACCAGAGGACAAAGTACTACGAAGAAATTTTTGCACAAGTATGTAGACTTTAATTGAAAACGATGATGAATTTATTCGTTCCGTGGTGTTTTCTGACGACGTCACTTTTCAACTTTCTGGTAAGGTGAACAGACATAACCTCAGAATCTGAAGATCGGAAAATCCGCGTACCTACGTGGAACTTGACTATAGGCTTGATGTGTGCCGTGTTACTAAGGAGGGGGGATACATTGAACATCTTTAAGTCAAGAAACTAAACGTTTGGAGTTTCTCTTTCCATTGGTACTATTTTCATGCACCTCAGATTCATAGCACGTAAATTACATGTGTTCGAAATCGGAAAGGTCTTTTGTAGGAACCCTGTATAAAGACAATTTTCTGGCTTCCTGATGAAAGAAAGGCAACGGATGCAGCTGAAGAAGTGATTATTGAGAAGAAGAAAGAAGATGTGCTTTGTGCCCCTCAAAATTAAAGAGGAAAAAAATATTCTTGCTACAAGGGCCAAAGTCCAATTTACCTCCAATGTTAAAAAAAAAAAAAGTGTGCAGAATTTGAGATGAAAATGACTGATTGCGTTTCAGCTCCTCAAAAGAGACCGAGTGTTCAAAGAAAAAAAAAAAACAACAATTTTTCACATAACATTGTTCATCTTCTTTCATTATATTGTGTTTATAATGGTTCTACTAATACAGTGTAATAGTTGTGCCTATTTCGTTTTGTTAAATTATAACTATATTCTTGTTAACAGATACCGGTATAGACCCCATTGTACCAGTTACTGTATGTGATTTGTTCGTAATGTACTAGGTGAGCGTTATTCTTATTAATATGATGCATTATCAATAGTATTGAAGGAATATAGAAAATATTCCACATCAAGTGAATGGTGATAATTGCACAATAATAACATAATACATAGAGATAATAATAATAATAATAATAATAATAACAATAATAATAACAATAAAATAGTGATATTATTATTATTATCATTATTATTATTATTATTATTATTATTATTATTATTATTATTATTATTATTATTATTACAATTCGCACTTACTGGAGGTTATGGACCTTTCGCTGTACCTCCTCCAGCAAATAAATAAGCAAGAATAAAACCCACAAATTAAAAAACTAAAACAATGGACCTTGCTAAAATTACGGCCAAATTACAATAAATTAACAAAACTAAAAGCCAAATTCAGACGCCTCAACAGCCTCAGCTAATTTTGACAATGCCTGATTTCTCAAGGTCCTTATTCTTGTAATTCTTGTTAAACACATTCCACAAACAACTTTCCAATTTATATGCTTCAATCAATCTTCGTGTCTTCGACACTCCATTGTTTTTGGCCGCCATTTGTACTGCTTCTGTCGCGAGAGTTTATGAAAAAGTTCAACTGAGTTGAATAATTTAGAGTAGCTATAATGAGAGTTGAGAGCATATGCGAGTTCTCTGTCCAGGGTGTTTACACGGCGAGAGCAGTTTTCAAGGCCGCTCTATTTAGTCTCTCTAATATCTAATTAGAGTCAAAGAGATACCGACTCTCAAAACCGTTTACACGGTGATATAGCTCGAACGGAACCTGGTGAAGCTTGACCTTGATGGAGAAATCAGTTCTACGGGCGGTTAAGAGTGGAGGAGGTAACGCTTATTCAGTCTCCCTTGCATCTCGTCACATAACCTCGGTCGGTAGTCGATCCCACACCACAATACTGTTCTCTACTTCCAAGTTTCACCAGGTTCCGCACGAGCTATACTCAGCTATAATCTCTAGCCCTCTCTTCTCTAAACTCTCGCCGTGTAAATGTAGAGACGCAATTCCGCCGCTAGAGCGCTGTTCGGTTCTAGATATTTGTAGCAGAACACTTATTGACATTGACATTTGGGGCATTTAAAGGACTCATCGTTGCGTATTAAATGCTTCGTACAATATTTTATGGTCAATAGACGTAAGTTCAAAACGTCTACTTATCAATTATACTAAAATAAATGGTTGTCATTTTTGATATGAAAAGATATTACATATTATAAACTCAGGCACTAGGTACCTTCTGTTGTTCAATTCATACACCATACCTTTTCGAACATAATGAAAGAAACTTAATACATTTTACATGAGCAATGTAGTCTACCATTTTCATATGTTTATTTATTATTATTGTTATTCATCATTTATTCTGTTAAGAACAATAAAATAATGTGTTTAGGGTACAAACCTGTTGCTAGGAAGCGTAATGTGACCAACAGCCTTTCCTTTATACTAATGGCAATCCTCATAGTTGTGTCTTTTTTGCCAATTACAGGTCCGAAGTGTAAGCTCCATGCGTGTTCCGGCGAGATATCCAGGGTTTTTCCCCACGTAGATCTATTTCTCCTCTGCCTTCTTCAATTCAGAAGAATTGCACACTACAGCGGCCGAAAAACTTTGTGTTTCTGCTGTAGTCGTAAACGGACTGACCAGCCTGTTCTTTTCTATATGCTCGCAACACTTTCTCAACTGTCTGCACCATGTAAACGGTCCGGAGAGTAACATTACAGTTTAGAGTTATATAAATCTCATGAGAGCTCACTAATGGGTTTAGAGAAGCTATATTCTGTCGCCGTGTAAACACTCCTTTAGAGAGCTCTCCTGATACTTTAGATCTTCTCTCGCTCTAAACTGTCGCCGTGTAAACCTAGCATAACACAATTGCTGTCGTCTGCGATACAACGAACTTTTCTGTTGATTTTCGAGTTAGTTATCTTTCCTCCTGATTATTATATGCTTACATAAGTTGTGTTATCTCTCGCTAAGTGGTTTTATATTTACCTTTTATCAGTCTTAGTTATTATTTTATTATTGTTAATATTTATGTTTTATTATTATTAATTAATTAATTTGTATTACTATCTTTGTATTATCTCCGTCACTGTTACTCTATTATTATTATTATTATTATTATTATTATTATTATTATTATAGTCAGAGTCAGTATGATACAAATTATTACTGTACGAGTTTGTGTCAGCTGCTCAGTTGCTCTATATGTACTAAACTGAACATACTACTCAATCCTTTTTTTTTTTTTTTTTTTTAGATGGCCTCCTCATCACCCCTTATAGCCATCCGATCCACCCACTTAACTTCTCACCAAGGCTATTATTAAATTATTATCATTATCATTATTTTCTTCCTTATTATTATTATTATTATTATTATCATTCTTATAATCATTATTATTATTATTATCATTCTTATAATCACCATTATTATTATTATTATTATTATTATTATTATTATTATTATCATTCTTATAATCATTATTATTATTATTATTATTATTATTATTATTATCATTCATATAATCATCATCATTATTATTATTATTATTATTATCATTCTTATAATCATTATTATTATTATTATCATTCTTATAATCATCATCATCATTATTATTATTATTATTATTATTATCATTCTTATAATCATCATCATTATTATTATTATTATTATTATTATTATTATTATTATTATTATTATTATTATTAAGCTGCTGACAACTTGCATACTTGCAATTCTGATGCGTCAGCAACAAGCAAATCTGTGTCAACAACTCCTCCTGCTAATGATAGACATAACAATATTGAACTAAATCAGGCCAATGCTTCAACTTTTGCCAACGTATCTGATGGTTTGCAATTAGTTACTCGCAAAAAGTATAAAAAAAAAGAGAACCTAAAGTTGGAACATTGGCCAGAGTAGCATTGAAATGGCCCCTGAGAGAATTAAAACTAAATCTCTATTTGTTTCGAGATTTAGTTCCAAAGTCAACACAAACAGTATAGAGGACTCCCTGAAGAATCAACTTCAGCTAAGATCTCTTGTTGTAACTAAACTAAAAACCAAATATCAATCATATTCTTCCTTTCACATCACTGTTGATATGACGGATTTCGATTCCATTAACAAACCTGAAGTTTGACCTGTTGGTTGCCTAATTGCACCATTTTATGGTAAATTAAAACCTGAGCAGCACTTTGCGCATTCTGCTAATTCGAACTCTGTTGATTCTCAGGGAAATGCCTCTTAGTCTTAGTCTTGCTCGCTCTCATTTTCAATGTTCAGTTCTATTAATCATCTCGAGATTTTCTACCAAAATGTTCGTGGACTTAACACTAAAGTTGATGAAATTTTTCAGAATATAGTGAGTAATAATGATCTCATTATCTGTCTCACTGAAACATGGTTATCTGAGTCAGTTATTAATTCTAATTTATTTCCAAATAACTATACTGTGTTTCGTGCAGATAGACTGTTTGAAGACACTAACAAAAAAAGAGGTGATGGTGTCCTAACAGCGATTAGCAACCAGTTACCTTTTACTAAAAGACGTTTTGACTTAGAAATTATTAGTGAATGCGTTTGGGTTGAACTTAGAATGACTGATGGTTTTAATCTGTTATTAGGTAACCATTATTTCTCTCCTGATACAGATCACATTCACTTAAAATCTTATCTTAATTTTCTTGAAAAAAATCTCGACACTCATAATTTTAGAATAGTAATCCTTGGTGATTTTAATACTCCTGGTATGGACTGGTCAACTGGTTCCAATCTTAATGATACTCATTATTACTCTAAAATTAAGGCTAAGGATTTATATTCCTCGTCCTGCCTTCTTGGATTAATTCAAATTAACTCTACCGTTACGAGTAAAAAGCTTCTTGATTTGGTTTTTACTAATGATAAAAACAGTACAGTTAAACTTGCCGATCACTCTCTAGTTTTAGAGGATACTTATTACCCATCTATCTCTATTTATATTGAAGTAAAATTATCGTTACCGGAGCACTCTCTAATCAGTTCTTATTTCAATTATTCTCAAGGTGATTATCTGAATCTTTATTCTATTCTATGCAATTATGATTGGACTAGCATATATCAGACTACTGATGTAAACACTGCTGCAAATTCCTTGTCTCAAATTATAAACAATGCTATATCCCTTTGTGTCCCTGTCACCTTTGTTAAAAAATCGCACTATCCTAAATGGTTTTCAAACGATTTACGTCAGCTTATAAAGAAAAAAAATAAAGCTCATAAAAATTACAAAAAATATAAAACTGATCATCATTATCAAATTTTTTCTAATTTTAGAAAACAAGTCAAAGCCATGATTAAATCTGATAAATTCAAATGGTTACAATCAATTGATGATAACCTAAAGCATGAACCAAATAAATTTTGGAAATATGTAGAAACTTTTCGAAAAACTAATAGTAATCTCACAGAACTAATAATAAATGGCGTTCACATCACAGATGAAAAAGAAATTGCAAATGCATTTGCTAGTCAATTTAAATCTGTTCAACAAAATTGTAACTCTAATTTCATTACTTATGATTCTAATATTACTGACTGTTTGTCCCTGCCTAATATTACATTCGATGATGTAAATAAAGCTATTAAAAAGCTAAAGCCTAATAAATGTAAAGGTACTGATAGCATTCCTAATTTTATAATCAAGGGTTGCTCTAATATTTTCTTGCCTGTTTTAACTTTTTTATTCAATCTTAGCTTAAAAACAGGAATTTACCCGTCACTTTGGAAGGAAGCATCCATTATTCCAGTTTTCAAAAATGGTAATAAAAACAGTGTTACTAATTATAGACCCATTTCTATCCTAAACAATTTTTCTAAAATTTTTGAAAAAATTATCCACAAACACATTTCATTTTATGTTAAAAATAAGATCAATTCGGCCCAACATGGATTTACAAGAGGGAAATCTACTACTACTAATTTAGTTTCCTATCTTAATCTCATAATGCCTATAGTTGAAAATCAAGGTCAAATTGACTCAATTTATTTTGATTTTAGCAAAGCATTTTATGTTGTTCCTCACAAAATTTTATTAAATAAATTAAGTAATTTTGGTCTCTCCACTAACTACGTTAATTGGTTTGAAAATTATTTAACAGATAGACAGTCTTGTGTTCGACTAGGTAATTCTCTCTCGGTTCCATTTAATAGTTTATGCGGTGTTCCTCAAGGGTCTACATTGGGACCTCTCTTATTTTTATTATTTATAAATGATATAAGTAAAAGAATAAGTTCTAGCTGCCTTTTATTTGCGGATGATCTCAAAATCTTTCGCAAAATTAATAGTTTGGTTGATTGTCAAATTCTTCAAAATGACATTAATTCAATTTCATAATGGTCTGTTGAAAATGGAATGAAAATTAATCAATCCAAAACTTTTGTTATTTCCTTTTCACGGAAAACTATCTCCCTAAAAGTTAACTATTCTCTTAGTAATGTCGTAATTACTAAGAAAGATTGTATTAGAGATCTTGGTGTCTTACTTGATTCAAAATTATATTTTCATGATCATGTGCAATATATTTATACCCATTCATTAAGAATGCTTGGTCTAATCAGATCTATAACTTATTCTTTTTCTACTCCGATGTGTTTATTAATTTTATACTATACATTGGTTAGATCCAAGCTTGAATATGCATCTGTAGTATGGAACTCTATTACTTCCACTGACTCGGCTAAATTGGAGAATATTCAAAGAAAATTTATTTCCTTGTGTTCTTATAGATTTTTACCAAATTCCGATTATAACTATGAGACTAATTGCAAATATTTTAATTGCGGTAGTTTGTTTACCAGACGTCAGGATCTTGATTATTTATTTTTTTGTAAAGTCATTAAGGGTGATATTGATTGTGAATCCTTCATAAGCAATATCAGTCTTCATATTCCTGCTAAGGGTTTAAGATTTCATAAATTGTTTTATAATAGGAATTCTAAATCTCTGTCTCCGGTCTGCAGATGTATTAAATATGCTAATTTGCATGGATTGAACTTGGATCCATTTAATGTGTAGTAATACTTTTCGAGTTTTATGTCAGTTTTATTATTTATGCTATTGTTAGATATGTATCATACTATTCTCGTCATTTGCATAACTTTACAATATTAATTATATGATTCCTGTCTTCATTTATATGATTTCATTAATTCATTTGTAATACATTTTATTTAATTACTATTATATTGTTTGTATTTCATCTCATTGCCATTTTCTATCATTCATTCTCATCATCATTTGTTGTTTTGTTTCGTTTTGTACCTGTGCTAAACTGTAATTGTACTTGTGCTGTTGTTTTGCACATTAATATTCTAAATAAATAAATAAATTATTATTATTATTATTATTATTATTATTATTATTATTATAGTCAGAGTCAGTATGATACAAATTATTACGGTAGGAGTTTGTGTCAGCTGCTCAGTTGCTCTATATGTACTAAACTGAACATACTACTCAATCCTTTTTTTTTTTTTAGATGGCCTCCTCATCACCCCTTATAGCCATCCGATCCACCCACTTAACTTCTCACTAAGGCTATTATTAAATTATTATCATTATCATTATTTTTTCTTATTATTATTATTATTATTATTATTATTATTATCATTCTTATAATCATTATTATTATTATTAATATTATTATTATTATTATTATTATTATTATTATTATTATTATTATTTTATGATCAGTGTCAACAATAAACAATACTTTTTTTAGCAGGGGGGGGGGGAACACTGTATTTATATATTATATATTGTTATAAAAAGTATGATGTTCTCCTGTCCATGAACTAAGCATTTTGTTCTTTCTTCTTCATAATTATTTTTGCAGAATTTAACATCAGTTGTAACCCTGATAATGTGGGCTGTTGTGTAGTTGTAACATAGTGCAGATATCCCATACTGAGCCAAATCATGTAACTTCTATTACGGTGTGGAGGAATATCTAAGAAGAGTACCATTCGTTTTACATCATTCGGGTTGTCTATTTTCGTTGCATCTTGAATGGTACTGTATATCCATGTCCACAAATTTGGTACACAGATAGTCAGTCTATGATGTAAGGTGTCTATGTTTCCACACCTTGTACATAGAGGAGAATGATTAATATTATGAGTAAATTTTTTGGCTTCAGTTGGTATAATGTCATTTATGCATTTGTATGCACTGCTTTTCCATTCTGTTGGTATCGTTGATATTTTAAAAGTTTTCCAAATTCTATGCCAATTGAAATTAGGAAATTTCATCATTATTGAAACAGGATTATTTTGTAGTGTCGATAAATGTAAGTAAATATCCTTGGTTGTGATGTGTTTTTCATTCTGTATCACGGAAGTTGGAAGGTTTTCAATTATTGTCCTAATTCGTCTGAATATAAAATGTTGTGATAAACTATCGGGTATTGTGACTGATGTCCGGAATATGCTTTTTATGAGCAGGGCCTGGCATTTTTTTTTGAACACAGTATAGACCCAGTCCCCCTTCTTCTATTGGTTTCCATAATTGTGTTTTAGCTATTTTATACAAATGCCCGGACCACAAGTAGTATTTAATACTCAGTTCAATACGTTGAGATATCTCTACAGGCAAGGGCAACACTTGACTGAGATACCATAACTTAGAAAGAACAAGTAAGTTGATGTGCCAGACTTTCTGAAATAAGTTTAAATTTCGATATTTATGTTGAGCTAGAGTATATCGTATGTACGTCAGCAAGGGTGTCCAATATAGTTCCAGCATTTTTTGCATATCTGCGTGGATAATCATCCCAAGTATCTTGACCGATCTTTTATAGGTATCTCCGCGAAAGATCTGTCGACAGGCCAATTCCCCAGTGGTAACAATGTGGATTTTTGAAGGTTGATTTTAGCTGTCGATGCTAATTCATAACTCCTAAGTATACGTTGAAGGTCTGCCATTTGATTGGGGTGTCTTAATCGTATCACTATGTCATCAGCATATATTATCGTTGAGAATAAATTGTCTTGCGGTATGTAACGAGTGAGATGAGCCTGTAGCATCCTAATTAACGGTTCTGAGCAAAGGGAGTGCAGTAACATGGACAACGGGCATCCTTGTCTTACAGCACTCTGAAGTTTAATTGGGTGCGTAAAGTATCCATTTATTTGTACTCTGGAATGTACCTCCGTGTAAAGAAAATTGATGGCATTTATGATTAAGTTGGGTATTTTCATTCTACGCATGATCTGAAACATATATTGGTGATGCATATTATCAAAAGCTCCTTGGAAATCCAAAGATAATAGAGCTGCTTTCTCCTTGTTTCCACTTGTAAGCTGAATAATAGTGTCTCTTATTCCTACAAGATTTTCTATAATCGACCTGCCAGGAACGCCACATTTCTGTTCATTTCCAAGGAGTGATGATAGATACGGCCGGATTCTATTGGCTATTATTTTTGAAAATAATTTACAGTCAGCATTCAAAAGTGTAATAGGACGAAAATCCTTCATGATTGTTGGAGTCATCTTCTTGGGTATTAGGATAATAATTCCTTCGTTAAATCCCATGGGAGAATCCGTCGTACACAGCAATTCGTTCATCAGTCGATGCATTTCCTGTTTAATGATGTCCCAATATTGTTTGTAGAAGCTATAACCGATTCCATCCGGCCCAGGTGCAGAGTGTTTTCTGGAAGCTTTTATAGCTTGTGAGATTTCATCAAGACTTATGGGGTTTGTTAGTAGATTTATTTCCTCCTCCGGGATGCAAGTTGTTATGTGTTCTAATAATGTAACTTGTTCTTTTTTGTCAGACGGTTTATATCCAAATAACCGAGTGTAGTATAATTCTGCTTCATGTAGTATCTCTTTACATGAAGTAATACGACGATTATCTGTTGTTGTTAGACTGGAGATATATTTCTTTTGACCTCTGTTCTTTTCTGTCGCAATCTGGTATAAGGATGCTCTCTCCTCCTCCGTGGTTGTTTTAGTACGTGATCGAGTTTTGACTCCTTCCATAATGTGTTCTTGGAATTGTAAAATGCGGTGTTTTATTTTCTTTATTTCATCTTCGACGTTCTGTCCAGCTCTTTGCTTCATAATTAGTTCCTGAAGTAATGTGTTGTAGAAGTCGCTCATATTTCTTCTTTCCTGGGCTTTCTCCTTTCCAAGTGATTTGAAAAAAAGAACTAATGGAGGGTTTGTAAATTCTAAGCCATTTTTGTAATTCAGTCATATTTGAGTGCAATGCTCGTATTTTTGCTATTTTCCATCTTTCACGAAACTCATCTCGTATGTTGTCGTCATATAACCACGCAGCATTCATTTTCCAGTATCCGCGACCACATTTAGGAATAGTATTGTTGTGAAACTTGGACTCTCACTCTGAGAGAGGAACATAGGTTCAGGGTGTTTGAGAATAAGGTGCTAAGGAAAATATTTGGAGCTAAGCGGGATGAAGTTACAGGAGAATGGAGAAAGTTACACAACACAGAACTGCACGCATTGTATTTTTCACCTGACATAATTAGGAACATTAAATCCAGACGTTTGAGATGGGCAGGGCATGTAGCACGTATGGGCGAATCCAGAAATGCATATAGAGTGTTAGTTGGGAGACCGGAGGGAAAAAGACCTTTAGGGAGGCCGAGACGTAGATGGGAGGATAATATTAAAATGGATTTGAGGGAGGTGGGGTGTGATGATAGAGACTGGATTAATCTTGCACAGGATAGGGACCGCTGGCGGGCTTATGTGAGGGCGGCAATGAACCTTCGGGTTCCTTAAAAGCCATTTGTAAGTTGTAAGTATTATCCACTTCCATTTTAACTATGAGGCAATGATGATCACTGAAGGCCACTGGGCTTACACGCGCATGAATCACTCTTTCTTTGTGTTGTTTAGAAACGTAAATTTGATCTATTCGGGAGGCCGAGTTACCGCGGTAGAATGTAAACTCTACGTAGTTTCCATGGCAAACTTCCCAAGAATCAAGCAACTGTAAGTCTTCACAAATTCTTTTCAAACCTGGGGACGGGTTATAGGCGCCTAATTGGTCTTTAGCATTAAGTACGTTGTTGAAGTCTCCTCCTAGGATGAGCATATTGTATTTGTGTCGAAGATAGAAAGGAAGATCTTCAGAAATCACGCGTTCCCGTTCCGTTCTATTATTTGTTCCCGATGGTAAATAAACATTAACTATCAGTTCATTGGCTTCTGTTAAAATCGATCAAATTCTACCACTGGGATGAAATTCAGATTGTTTGATTGGTAACCCGCTTCTATATATTATTGCTGTTCCTCTATTTGCTTCTCCCACATTACTTATAACATTGTAATTTGGCTGCAGGAAGTTGAAATTATCAATGTTCACTTCTTGCAATAGTAGGACATCAATATCATTATTGTACTACTAGGTTCAAAAAGTTCCCGGAATTTTACTACCATTTTTCGTATTAATATATAACAAGGGATATTATACATTTGTTTTGTTGGTAACATTCATGATGTCATTTCCTTAAAGTTTGCTGATAATGGCAATTATTGGTTTTGAGTTGTAGGCAATTGTTTATCATAGTGTTTTGTTTGTTCGTCGCATTTTGTAATTATGTCCACAGAGCAAAGTACAAACATCAAGTTCTGTGTTTTGCTGGGGACATGATCAGTATGGCTGATGAAGATGGTGATTTCTTAAACAAAATGAAACTGGTGCTACTTGTACGACCCAGTCCCTAAACGACAGTCATCTGAGTGGAAATCGAAAACATCTCCTCGGAAGCAAAAATTTCCTAGGGACACTTCCAAAGGCAAAGTTATTTTAAATGTTATGTTTTATTTAACGACGCTCGCAACTGCAGAAGTTATATCAGCATCGCCGGATGTGCCGGAATTTTGTCCCGCAGGAGTTCTTTCACATGCCAGTAAATCTACTGACATGAGCCTGTCGCATTTAAGCACACTTAAAGCAAAGTTATGTTGGAAGTTTTCTTCGACTCTCAGGGTCTCATGCACCATGAGTTCATTCCAGAAGGTCGTACTGTAACGAAAGAATTGTACGTAGAAACCCTCCGTCGCCTCTGGGACGCAGTGAGAAGGAAACGTCCAGAAAAGTGGGTAGAAAACAACTGGTTCCTTATGCATGACAATGCACCTGCTCATCGCGCAATTATTGTAAAGAATTTTCTTGCCAGGCACAACATAACTGCTTTGGATCACCCACCATACTCTCCTGATCTCTCACCACCTGATTACTTTCTGTTTCCCCGTCTGAAAAGTCATCTGAAAGGACGGAGATTCAATGCTGAAGAGGTTATCGCAAACGCGACGAGAGCACTAAGACGGGTTTCACAAAATGGCTTCCAGGCCTGCTTCCAGGAACTCTACACGCGTTGGCAAAAGTGTGTTGTTGCGGAAGGCAACTATTTTGAAGGGAATGCTGTAGAATAGTGTTTAAGGTACGTTGTTTCTATGATGCTAGCAAATTCCAGGAACTTTTTGAACCTAGTATGTATATGAATGAACGCAACAACTGTTGTTTAGGGAGGCTTCGTAAACAGTTTATGTTAAGAGTGGCATAGTTGCGAATTATATGCATAATAAGAGGAAGAAGAATGATAGAATTCTTAAACGAATATGAAAACATAAGGTAATCAGTATCGTATTTGTTGTTTCTTAAGAGAACACTAACCTGGTATGTACAGCTGTCAAAAAAAAAAGTGGCCGCACTCGTGAACAGCGAATATTTTCAAAGTCCACTTCGGGTCGCGGAGATGTTACACGATGCATGTGCTTGTACAAGCAGTTCCGGAACTATGAAAGTGTTCCATATCTGCGCCTCGTAGACCAGCGGTAGAGTGCTTGTTTAATGATTCAGAGGTCGTGGGTTCGGGCCTTCTTCAAATTTTCATTTTATTTTTTAATCGTTCTTTAGCGATGTAAATGATATTCAAATTATCATTTATATCCAGTTATCGTTCTTTATGGATATCACGTTATTTATATTTTGTTATCGTTCTTCAGAGATATGAATAAAATTCAGGTCATCATTTGTATTCTGTTATCGTATTATAACGATATGAATAATAATTAGGCCTATTATTGTATCTCCAATGGGGGTTAGCCCTATTTTACATATGTATGTTAGGGCTATAGTTTTATACACAAAACAGATAAGCATAAAGAGAAATGGAAAAGAAAATTAAATTAGCTTACGCGATGTAAACAAAACATAAACAATCCGTAAATTAAGCATTGCGATTGCAAAACAAATATCAGGTATCAATTTTAAACATACAAAAACATTAACAACACACGTACGTAACACTTCTATAACACAAATATGCAGCTTTCCGTACCATACATCATAAATTAATACACAATAGTCACACAAACACAATCAAACTATAATTACGACATTGCGACGACATCAAGCATCCCATAACTGACTCACATACATAACAAATCAAGCATCCGTTGCAACACATACACTTCAACATAGTAACCACACTTTTAAAAGTTACAAATTTGGCTCCAAGAAGAATAAATAGGACACTGTTACTAATTACTATTCTTCTACAATTTCTTAAATACATCTGTAATAAATCTGTGGAATTCCGATATGAATAATATTCACGTTTTTTATATTGTTATCGTTCTTTAGCGATGTAAATCATATTAAAGTTATCATTTATATTCTGTTTTCCTTCATTAGCATTATCAAGCAATATTCAAGTTATTTATATTGTTATTGTTCTTTCGCAATATATTAATTAAACAAACCGATATTTATCATTTATATTCTGTTATCGTTCTTTAGTGATACTGTATAAATAATATTCAAGTTACTTATATTGTAATCGTTCTTTAGCGATATAAATAACATAAATTTAATATTATGTTTGGAAAAATCCAGTTGCATAATACTAGTATTAGTTTTTCTTTTTGTATTATTACATTATGCTATCTTGAACCACAATAAAATGAAAAGGAGTAACGAGGAATTGAACCTGAGACGTTGACATCTAAATTCCGCTGAGCTACGAGAGCAAAAGTGTGGAAACATTTTCGGAAAAATTGGTCCAATCACACTCTAAGATTTTCTGATGATTCGTAGAAGCTAGTCCAGGATGCGGGGGGCAAAGGCTAATTGAGATTTCCCGGTCTCTGACCGGGTCAAACATCCTGATAGAATTAATATTTAACCCTTGCCGTGACTTTCGGTGAAGTCCGGAGGGCCCAATTAGTCAAATCCACTCTCCTCATCTCCACGCTTGGGCCCCCTGGAATTTAATAAGATGCGAAAGAGATAGTGATGTGCGGAAAGCAACGGGATGTTACCGCATTTAGGCCTATCCTTCCCAAGAAAACTGCAAACATGAACAAAGAAAGCTTTTAATAGAAGAAGAAGGATCTACTGCGGACCTCTGGAAAAAGAACTAAGGAAGAGACTAGTGAAGCGCTTTGTGTGGAGTGTGGCATTGTATGGGGGAAAAACATGGACATTACGACGAAATGAAGAGAAACGAATTGAAGCATTTGAAATGTGGATGTGGAGAATAACGGTGCGTGTAAAGTGGACAGACAGAATAAGAAATAAAATTGTGTTTGAAAAAGTGAGTGAAGAAAGAATGATGCTGAAACTGATTAGAAAGATAAAAAGTAACTGGTTGGGTCTCTGGTTGAAAAGAATAATAGACGACATTAGGATACGTGGATCATATGCGGAGACTAAGAGGAAGGCAGAAAATAGGAAAGATGGGAGATTGCTGGGTTTGCAATGAAAGACCTGCCCATGGACAGAACATTTATGTGTGTATGTTCAGAATGCCTGGAATATCGTGTTTAAGAACAGTCGCTATTTGCAAAGACTAGTCAATTCCATGCCCACTCGACTGCAAGATGATCGAGATAAGAGGAAGATAGACTAAATATTGAATTGTGGCTTTTTGCTTTGTTTTTTGAACGCTTAATTGTTTGGATGTTTTAAGGCCGACGCCAGTAAATTTGTTATGTTTATGCCACGAAAGATGTTTTATTGAGAATAAAATCCTTTTTCTTTCCATTTGCAGCCACAATATCATAATGATAATGATAAAGTCATGGCATAATATAATAATAATAATAATAATAATAATAATAATAATAATTTATTTATTTAATCTGGCAGAGCTAAGGCCAGTAGGCCTTCTCTTCCGCCCAGCCAGACTCTAATTCTAATTAAATACATTTGCTTACATAGTTATTACATTAATATCTAGATCATAAAACAACATGAAAGTAAATGATGAAAATTGGATAACTAATGTTAGTGTGACAATAATAAACACTGGTAAGAAATAGTTATAATAATAATAATGATAATAATAATAACAATAATAATAATAATGGTAATTATAATAGTAATAATAATAATAATAATAATAATAATGAGATAATTTATATATTTATCTGTGATATATATAACCATTAAACACTGAGAAACCTGAAACAGCTATTATTGTTGACAATAATTGTTAGAAAAATATCTCGTTAACCTATTCTTAAATTGATTTGATGTCTGACAGTCCCTGACATTACTCGGTAGGGAATTCCAAAGTCGAGGAACAGCCACAGTGAAAGAAGATGAATATAAGGATGTTCGGTGGGAGGGAATGGATAATATTGAGGAGTGTTGTGATCGTGTGTCTAGGTTATGATGGGTGGATAAATTTTGAAAACGAGACGCAAGATAGACAGGAGTGGAGAAATGTAATATGTGAAAGAGAAGTGAAAGACAGTGGATTTTCCTACGATCTTCTAGGCGGAGCCAGGACAACATTTCGAGGGATGGTGTTACGTGATCAGCCCGGCGAATATTGCAGACGAAACGGACGCACATATTATGAACACGTTGCAGTCTCTGCGCCGAAGTAACGCTTAGGTCAGTAAGCAGAATATCCTGATGTTAATTACTAAAATAATCATAAAAGAGAAAGGAGCCGTTATGTCTAGTTTGTCTCTCTCAAAAACAGAACAAAAAAGGACATAAAAAGCACGAGGTTGTAGTCGAACGCAGGACCACATGAATAAGAGGCCTGAACGCTACCATTATGCTATCGAATAACACACAGAATACTTCAATTATAACTGTAGATATCAGGCAACGTGGTCCAACAACATGTAACATCGCCTGTCTCCGAATTGTAGCAAAGATACCCGAAGGGAACTTTGTTTCAGGAGAGCGGCCACTTTTTCTTTTGACAGCTGTACATTGTGATCCAGAATCTTAACCTGTGTGACGTTTCCAGCATTTCACGTTCCCTCAGCTTCGTTAGGTTTGGGCGGTTTCCAGAGCTTTAAGAAAGTAGGCATTAGTATGACTGCTCTTCGAACATGTCACTGCAGGTTAAAAAACACATCGTCCTATAAGTATGTACGCTGCCCTTGATAGTAATCTGACTGCATAAGTTATTGAATATTTTGTTATATTTCGGAAGACACGTTTGCCTCGATGATTGTATATAAGTAGGTATCTCTGTTATAATATATTCTAATTTCTATGGAACAAGAATGAGTAGGATCGACATATGAATCTGGATAATGTTACACACATTATGGTTGCGTATGAGATATTGATACTGAATCAGTATGCCCCCCCCCCCCGGTTTTGTTGGAAATTTACCAGAAACAAGATATGGTACTGCTCGTGTAGTATGTTTTTTCATTATTTTCTGTTTTGGTTCTAAGGTATCGTGTTGTGTAACTTGTTCTTGACGGCAGTCTCTCGTAGTTTACTATTCATTCTAGGATCCCTGTTCGGGGGCAGTTCCTTTTTGCCATCAGAATCATCTCTTGGTTGCTCCATTATCTTTTGTTGTAGTTGTCGTTGTGGAATTGAGATGTTGTTTTCAGACATGTTTTTCTCCATTTCTATATCACTATCTGTAGCTTCAGCATCATCTTCCATCATTTGTTCCTCGCCATCTTTCTGTTGTCCTTTATTTTTATCATTTATTTCTGTATGGGTTTGCAATGCAAGCTCTGTATAGTATTCTGTGGTTGTATTCATGCTTGATGTTCCTTGCATAGGAACACTGGGTGTAATGTGTTCGTCTTCTGGTCGAACTGGGCTAGTGTCGTGAGAGTCACCGTTATTCAGACCTGTTGTTGAATTTTCAGTTTGCATTTCCACCTGTCTGTTTGTCATTTGTTCCTTAACATTTACCTGTTGTACAGGGTCTTCTATCAAATTCGTTGGCTGATCAGTGATATTACCAAAGCTCGGAAGTTGGGGACTTGTGTCTTTGAACGTGGCTAAGCGACCGGAATTCAATGTCAACAAACTCCCGCTTCCAGCACGGAGGTACTGTCAGGTCTGCTATAAAAGTGGTTCCTGGCTGGAACAACATAATGATAATATTATGATAGGTTGAAACATCTAATTTTATAGCATATATATAAATAAACATGCAAAATACATCAAATTTACAGTTCTGCTCTGTACATTTCATTACAGTGTATGACTACATGCATTCGAAGATTTTCGAACCCATAAATTCTTCGTCTGTTAGTTAAACATGATTTGAAACGAAGGAAACTTATTTCCACGTCACATGAAGTGACGGGAGCAAACTTTAATTTTTTTATTTTATTAATTTAACTAGCTACCTAGTGAGTACAAATTGCATTTATAAAATAAAAATGTTTCTAGCCACTACCGTAAGAGTCAGGCTCGTGTACGGTGTGGTCTTAGTGAATAATATAACATAAAATTTACAAGGACAGTTTACTAAATACAGTAATTAACTTAATTCAAACCAATAAGTACAACACAAGAGCAAGAATAAAGAAGAAAGGGAAAACGAGAGAAAAATACACATTTAATATAAATTGACAATCCGACAGAAGCCAGTGATATTCGATAAAAACATGAATATAGTCGATAGAAATAAAAGGTAAAAAAAGTACATTTGTTACTATTATATATCATGGATAATTTTACAAAATTCTTTTTTAAAAGTTTCAATTTTTAAAAATTTCAAATTTGGAAAATGGTTTGAAATTTTATTATAAAGTCTTGGGCCTAAATAAAATACTGAATATTTCACTGTCACTGTTTCCTGTTCGATTTTCAGCAGATCTCGTATCTGAGAAAGATAAGTATATCCTAAATTTTTCTCGCAAATAGTTTTCAATTAGTGTATCACTACTAGGGAAGGTCCCTCTACGACTTGATCCATGGCTATGGACAAATTCTCCATCAATTTAAAGGACTGCAATGTCTTTCAATGAATGCCCGTTTCCAGCTCTAGTTTATGTGTGGTACAACTTACAAGATATAAACTCTGCATTAGAAGAAAATAATGTATCTCCTCAGAATTCCTCCACGAAATTCTGTACCTAAAATTTAAGAAATGCATTTTCAAACTTCCATAACACCCATTCGAATAACACGTATTTTCTATTTCCTCAAACAGACCGTTTACCTGTAATTCTCTTGATGTCATTGGCTTCGACGTGACACAGTTTATTCGTTCGTCTTCTTGCCATTCGATGTGACCACTTTCTTAGTACAAACGACTGTCCCTGAGCACTTGCAGCGTGAGCTTTGTGTACGTTATGCCTGTAACCTTACTCAAGCACACGACACACAAGTCCCCAAGATCCGAGCTTTGGATATTACGTACGTTTGTTGACATTCCCCCCACCACTTCACTAAGCAGGGGTTTCCGACCTGCTACAGTTACTGGAAAGCTAAATTTTCTTCTTGGGCATTCGGAACGAAGATGTGAACTTTCCCCACATTGTAGCACAGTTGCGGTTGACCTGGGTAATGTATCACTGCTGTATAACCGCCAATTATTAGTTTGCTTGGAATATGTTTCTGCATCTCTATTCGCACAGCACGAACTCCGTTGTTAACTGGAAATTTGTACTGCGTACTCCAGAGTTCGGCACGTATCGTTTTCACTCTCCCATACTGACTCAATGATTGATTAACTAAGTTATTTTCTACTTCCGGAGGTACATTAAATATTCGCACTGTAATTGCATTAATGTCAGCACGCTGAAAACTGACCTTTATTATACTCTGATTATCGTATTTGAAGTTAACTTCACCTTCGTATGTATTCATAAGTCGTTCATACTGTGTTACAGAGGTTAATTTGAGATAAATTGATCGTTCTAAGGTATTAACCTGTATCATTTCTACCTGATCTGGAGTGATGTTTAACTCCGCGTCAACCCAGTTGTGTAGTTCCAATGCCGTAGGTTTCGCTGCCTCTCCTGGGAATGTGACCTTGATTGTGTTTTTTCGTTGTATGTGAGCCATGGTTGCACTGATTCTGTTACACAAAAGAAAAAGGAAAAACAAAAGTGTGGAAATTAAACCAATTATATGTATACTAAAGTATATACTATAAACAAAAACGAAAGTAATCTCGCTGAACTATAAGAGTATAGTATCGAATCTCCGCACACAAAACACACTAGCGATCCGTACTAGACGACAGCTAGCGCAAGACTGATTATCCTTTAAAAGTGTGACGCGAATGCTGAGCTGGTGAGTGTATTACCACATTCTAGTACAGGGACATAATTTCATTTTTACTAACATTTCTAATATTAACTTGACTATACCTTTGGATTAACGGTTGAGAAACCGGAAACACCGTTTGCTACCCCCTTCCACGACTGAAGTTCGATGATACTGGCCTAAAATACAAACAAATCACTTTACTAGGTATAGGAGTGAAGAAAAATTAGTTCATTCACTTATGTAAAGTAGGAAATATCGCGATTTTCAGTTTGACAATTTTCATTAGGTTTTTCTTTAATCAAAAATACAGTACTGTATTGACAATAAGTGTTTTTACTCACGAACCGAGCTATCTATTCGGACGTATTCATTATACTATGTATGTACAATATTATACTGTCTACAGCACATTAGCGTACAATATAGAGAATGAAATTAAATTGAAAAATAATCATAATGCGGATTCTGTACCTACTCTATAAATGAGTACCTTACGTAGATCTACTGTCTTCGCACTACGAGTTGGCGCGGGGAGCAGATAGGCGGGACGGGGGAACTTTACGCTACGCGCTGACCTGAAAACTTCGTCCACTTACGTACTGTAAATTCAACCTTCACTTCTGCCCGATCCGAAAAAGATAAAACAAATTACTCAGACATGCTGTCTACTCTCCGTCCAATTGGTTTTGTCGAAGGATCGTAGAAAGAGGGGAAATCACGTGCCAGTTAATTACTTAACGACGCCCTTTTATTCAAGTTATTTTAAACAGTTGTATAATATTACGTAGACGTCCAATTCCTAACAGAAATTAATGTTTTCAGAAAGGAGCTAAGACAGCGCAGCCACTAGTCTTTACAGAGGGGCGGGCAGAAGCGGGTGGGGGAAACCGGGATGTGACGTAGGCGAACGGACGACAATACCTGTGCGAAAATATGATGCAATATCGAAAGCTGTTTCGTCACATATTTCTGGAACGTACTATACTCACCAACTCAGTACTGTTTACTAGGCGACTTTGACTGCATATGCGGCTTTGGTTCTGTGTATAGTTCGGTTGGAAGTTTACTAGTAGAGGGGGTGGGAGTGAAGTACATTCAAAAACTCAAGTACAATAAAAATCGAAGTAAAAATAAAATGATGTCCCTGTATATACAGTCACGAAACTTGAGTTTAAGAGGGTACTAGGAACAATAGACTGTGCAGGCACTATTTCGCATTGTCTGTAATGACGCGATAATAGCGATCGTAGTAGTTAGCAACTATCTATGGATGCATATTTACTACGTATTGAGCTTCGTCACTGTATATACTAGACTGTCGTATTACTATCTCTTTCTAACAGAGTTTCGTCCTTGTCTCTCTTGCTGTAAATACTGCCTTATATAATGTCAGCTCGTCGTAATTTTTTTAATTATTTGCGCAACTCCAAACTGTTAATGTTTTCTATATAATGTCAATGGAAGTTACTAAGTTATTGGAGTAAATGAAATCACAAAAATAATATTAAATAGGCCTACTGGAAGACCTATGCAGAAAAATAATATGTTTTCTAATGAAGTAGTCTCTACGAAACCTAGCGATCCCGAATTTGACTCCCAGCAAACTTTAAAGGAACTGAATGTCATTTTCGTAGTCTTTATAGTAACGTACCATGTTATCTTCAGGGAAAGACGTGGCATAGTGTTTACACGGAAGTCTTAATGTAAAAGTATATGGAAAAGACAGTGGCGTACGCAGGAATTCTTTTAAGTGGCACGGGTTTATATATTATTTTTCCTCTGACACACATCGTCAAGTGAGATTTACTACCTGATAATATATACAGGCCTATTGTACATATAAGCAAAGCTCGGAACTTGGGGACTTGTGTCGTGTGCATGAGTAAGGTTACAGGTACAACGTAAACAAAGCTCACGCTGCAAGTGCTCAGAGACAGTCGTGTGTACTAAGAAAGTGGTCACAACTAATGACAGGAAGACGGACGAAGAAACTGTTATGTCGAAGCCAGTGACATTCAGAGAATTAAAGGTAAACGGTTTGTTTGAGAAAACAGAAAATGCGTGTTATTTCGAATGGGTATTATAGAAGTTTGAAAATACATTTTGTTTTAAATTTAAGATACAGAATTTCGTGGAGAATTCGGAGGAGATACATTATTTTTTTCGAATGGAGAGTTTATATTTTGTAAGTTGTGCCACATACTAACTAGAGGCTGAAAACGAAATTCATTGAAAGGCATTGCAGTCCCTCAAATTGTAGAAAAGCCTGTCCATAGCCATGGATCGAAACGTAGAGGGGCTTGCCCTAGTAGTGACACACTAATTGAAAACTATTTTCGAGAAAAATTTAGGATATACTTATCTTTCTCAGATACGAGATCAGCTTGCAACTGCTGAAAATCGAACAGAAAACAGTAACAGTGAAAACATTCAGTATTTTAAGTCTGCTACCAAAAAATCTTCGAATATAGATAGTCATACACTGTAATAAAATGTACACAGCAGAACAGTAAATTTGATATATTTCTCTTGTTTATTTTTATTATATATATGCTATGAAATTACGTGTTTCAACCTACCATAATATTATCAATATGTTGTTGCAGCCAGAAACCACTTTTGTAGCAGACCTGACAGTACCTCCGTGCTGGAAGCGGGAGTTTGTTGACATTGAAGTCCGGTCGCTTAGTCACGTGCAAAGACACAAGTCCCCAAGTTCCGAGCTTTGCATATAAGATAGAATTCAATCAGAGGTAAGTTACATAAATTATAGGAAGGTCAATAACGTATTTTTTTTGTTTACGTTATTTACATTGCCGTCTCAATACTACTGTATTAATACTAATTTGAGGGCGAGTAGGTTTCCAGGTATATTAATTTTGGCTAAACCAGCGCAGAGGGAGTTTCATTCCTACTCCGCTAATACACCTCTATTGTTTTAGAGCTGCTTCTTCAGTCTTATCAACATAATTTAGCATGACATTAAGAAAGTTTCACGATAGTGCACACTGGTTTTTTAAAGTTATGTTTTGTTAGGTTACTAGCTTCGATTAGATTACATTAGATTTGATTAGTTTAGGTATTTCTGTATTATTGCCTTACCGTGTTAAGGTACAAATATATATACATTCTTGACTTCTAGTCGAGTCATACGTATTAAAAAAAACAAAAGAGGAAGACATGCCGACGCCAGTTTCACACCGAAAATGAGGGTCAAAAGTTACTGTGAAAGTGGAGGCCGGTGGAGAGATGCGGGAATGTGAGACAGGTTAGGTTAGTTTAAGCTTTTCATATCCTTTGAATTTACGAATCTGTGACAAGCCAGGTTGGTTTATACTTTTGGTACGTCATACTTGTCGCATGACTCGTAACTTCGAAAGACAAATTTTACAGGAGAAGCAAAAAACTATCTCGATAACCAGGTTTTCAGGTATTCTTAACGAAACATTGCTATGTTGCAATAAAATCAATCTTCTTGATGATAAGGTATCTGATTTTATACTGCTGTTTCATTTTAAGCCTAATGGCCGTACCAGGTTAAATAAATGAACAAATGAATAAATATATACGCACCTCCATTATGACGCACCTCTCATTTGAAAAGTAATTTACTACATTTTCGAACAATTCTGTTTTTTCTTAATAAATATCGCTATAAAATGTTTGTACATTCAACTCTATTTCCACAAAAAGAAAAAATTCCTTACAAATTCCACAACTTCCACTTCAAAAATCACCAGAAGTACTTGTGTGCTGATTTCTCCTTCATTTTTATTCGCAATAATTTATCAGAAAATTGGCAGTAGCCGTTATGTTATGTCCCCTACCAGGAAATAAAATAAAATAAAATAAAATAACTCGGCGTTTGTGCTACGTATACTTACTGTTGATCTAAATTGGGATTAATAACAAATATCAAAATATGATTAATTATTATTCAGTCAATATGGCTTACGCATTTCATTACATATGAAATAAAAACATATGAGAAAAATATATTGATGTGTTACATCCTATTTAATCTTGATACAAACGTTTTCGCCCCTAATGGGGCATTTTCAGGTACAAATATAAGTATCATCTAAAATCAATTACAATATAAGCTTACATTTAAAACTACCTTGACTAGAATAAAGTATGACATGGTGACTATTTTATCTATATCACCATTAATTGTCCTGTCAAAATTAAAAAAGTAATCATTTCAAAACAACGCGAATGTGATTAGCCATGCTAAGCAGATCCCTTGTATGGTATCTCAGATGTATTGAGTTGTCAATAAAATCATTAAAATCCTAAAAATATACAAATTAAAATCTAATATTATCAAATGTGGAGTCATAAAGCATTTATAGGTAATTTCGTGGAGCAATTGGAATTCTCGTAAATTGTTCAAAGCCCTCGTATCTGAAAACAAACATAAATCTGTGCTAGGTGAAATAGAGATTATTATGAAAAGTCATATGAAGGTATGAAATTACTTACATCATGCGAGTCTAATCATCATACATGAGTTGTTGAACAGAAGGGATGTGTTTTTGCCCGTAATCGGTCTAATGGAATAAACTGCAATCCGATGACAAGTTGTTTGTATTCAAGTTAATCTGCAACATATTTTTTAAATTATAAAATGAAAGATTTGAAAAGGAGGGTCAAAAGAATGTCTAAAAAATTACTTACGTGCAGAGCACTGGAACCGTGTGTAACTATGGCTTGAGTGTTTTCTTACAACTGACCAAGTGTAACGTATTATGATGGTTCGTGTATCCGCGGAGTAAACTGAATGAAATGAAAGGGGAACTATGTTTTAAACGGTGTACAAAGGGTTGTGATTGTGAAAATCTAATTCACCAGACACCAGACACCAGACACCAGACACCAGACACCAGACACCAGACACCAGACACCAGACACCAGACACCAGACACCAGACACCAGACACCAGACACCAGACACCAGACACCAGACACCAGACACCAGACACCAGACACCAGACACCAGACACCAGACACCAGACACCAGACACCAGACACCAGACACCAGACACCAGACACCAGACACCAGACACCAGACACCAGACACCAGACACCAGACACCAGACACCAGACACCAGACACCAGACACCAGACACCAGACACCAGACACCAGACACCAGACACCAGACACCAGACACCAGACACCAGACACCAGACACCAGACACCAGACACCAGACACCAGACACCAGACACCAGACACCAGACACCAGACACCAGACACCAGACACCAGACACCAGACACCAGACACCAGACACCAGACACCAGACACCAGACACCAGACACCAGACACCAGACACCAGACACCAGACACCAGACACCAGACACCAGACACCAGACACCAGACACCAGACACCAGACACCAGACACCAGACACCAGACACCAGACACCAGACACCAGACACCAGACACCAGACACCAGACACCAGACACCAGACACCAGACACCAGACACCAGACACCAGACACCAGACACCAGACACCAGACACCAGACACCAGACACCAGACACCAGACACCAGACACCAGACACCAGACACCAGACACCAGACACCAGACACCAGACACCAGACACCAGACACCAGACACCAGACACCAGACACCAGACACCAGACACCAGACACCAGACACCAGACACCAGACACCAGACACCAGACACCAGACACCAGACACCAGACACCAGACACCAGACACCAGACACCAGACACCAGACACCAGACACCAGACACCAGACACCAGACACCAGACACCAGACACCAGACACCAGACACCAGACACCAGACACCAGACACCAGACACCAGACACCAGACACCAGACACCAGACACCAGACACCAGACACCAGACACCAGACACCAGACACCAGACACCAGACACCAGACACCAGACACCAGACACCAGACACCAGACACCAGACACCAGACACCAGACACCAGACACCAGACACCAGACACCAGACACCAGACACCAGACACCAGACACCAGACACCAGACACCAGACACCAGACACCAGACACCAGACACCAGACACCAGACACCAGACACCAGACACCAGACACCAGACACCAGACACCAGACACCAGACACCAGACACCAGACACCAGACACCAGACACCAGACACCAGACACCAGACACCAGACACCAGACACCAGACACCAGACACCAGACACCAGACACCAGACACCAGACACCAGACACCAGACACCAGACACCAGACACCAGACACCAGACACCAGACACCAGACACCAGACACCAGACACCAGACACCAGACACCAGACACCAGACACCAGACACCAGACACCAGACACCAGACACCAGACACCAGACACCAGACACCAGACACCAGACACCAGACACCAGACACCAGACACCAGACACCAGACACCAGACACCAGACACCAGACACCAGACACCAGACACCAGACACCAGACACCAGACACCAGACACCAGACACCAGACACCAGACACCAGACACCAGACACCAGACACCAGACACCAGACACCAGACACCAGACACCAGACACCAGACACCAGACACCAGACACCAGACACCAGACACCAGACACCAGACACCAGACACCAGACACCAGACACCAGACACCAGACACCAGACACCAGACACCAGACACCAGACACCAGACACCAGACACCAGACACCAGACACCAGACACCAGACACCAGACACCAGACACCAGACACCAGACACCAGACACCAGACACCAGACACCAGACACCAGACACCAGACACCAGACACCAGACACCAGACACCAGACACCAGACACCAGACACCAGACACCAGACACCAGACACCAGACACCAGACACCAGACACCAGACACCAGACACCAGACACCAGACACCAGACACCAGACACCAGACACCAGACACCAGACACCAGACACCAGACACCAGACACCAGACACCAGACACCAGACACCAGACACCAGACACCAGACACCAGACACCAGACACCAGACACCAGACACCAGACACCAGACACCAGACACCAGACACCAGACACCAGACACCAGACACCAGACACCAGACACCAGACACCAGACACCAGACACCAGACACCAGACACCAGACACCAGACACCAGACACCAGACACCAGACACCAGACACCAGACACCAGACACCAGACACCAGACACCAGACACCAGACACCAGACACCAGACACCAGACACCAGACACCAGACACCAGACACCAGACACCAGACACCAGACACCAGACACCAGACACCAGACACCAGACACCAGACACCAGACACCAGACACCAGACACCAGACACCAGACACCAGACACCAGACACCAGACACCAGACACCAGACACCAGACACCAGACACCAGACACCAGACACCAGACACCAGACACCAGACACCAGACACCAGACACCAGACACCAGACACCAGACACCAGACACCAGACACCAGACACCAGACACCAGACACCAGACACCAGACACCAGACACCAGACACCAGACACCAGACACCAGACACCAGACACCAGACACCAGACACCAGACACCAGACACCAGACACCAGACACCAGACACCAGACACCAGACACCAGACACCAGACACCAGACACCAGACACCAGACACCAGACACCAGACACCAGACACCAGACACCAGACACCAGACACCAGACACCAGACACCAGACACCAGACACCAGACACCAGACACCAGACACCAGACACCAGACACCAGACACCAGACACCAGACACCAGACACCAGACACCAGACACCAGACACCAGACACCAGACACCAGACACCAGACACCAGACACCAGACACCAGACACCAGACACCAGACACCAGACACCAGACACCAGACACCAGACACCAGACACCAGACACCAGACACCAGACACCAGACACCAGACACCAGACACCAGACACCAGACACCAGACACCAGACACCAGACACCAGACACCAGACACCAGACACCAGACACCAGACACCAGACACCAGACACCAGACACCAGACACCAGACACCAGACACCAGACACCAGACACCAGACACCAGACACCAGACACCAGACACCAGACACCAGACACCAGACACCAGACACCAGACACCAGACACCAGACACCAGACACCAGACACCAGACACCAGACACCAGACACCAGACACCAGACACCAGACACCAGACACCAGACACCAGACACCAGACACCAGACACCAGACACCAGACACCAGACACCAGACACCAGACACCAGACACCAGACACCAGACACCAGACACCAGACACCAGACACCAGACACCAGACACCAGACACCAGACACCAGACACCAGACACCAGACACCAGACACCAGACACCAGACACCAGACACCAGACACCAGACACCAGACACCAGACACCAGACACCAGACACCAGACACCAGACACCAGACACCAGACACCAGACACCAGACACCAGACACCAGACACCAGACACCAGACACCAGACACCAGACACCAGACACCAGACACCAGACACCAGACACCAGACACCAGACACCAGACACCAGACACCAGACACCAGACACCAGACACCAGACACCAGACACCAGACACCAGACACCAGACACCAGACACCAGACACCAGACACCAGACACCAGACACCAGACACCAGACACCAGACACCAGACACCAGACACCAGACACCAGACACCAGACACCAGACACCAGACACCAGACACCAGACACCAGACACCAGACACCAGACACCAGACACCAGACACCAGACACCAGACACCAGACACCAGACACCAGACACCAGACACCAGACACCAGACACCAGACACCAGACACCAGACACCAGACACCAGACACCAGACACCAGACACCAGACACCAGACACCAGACACCAGACACCAGACACCAGACACCAGACACCAGACACCAGACACCAGACACCAGACACCAGACACCAGACACCAGACACCAGACACCAGACACCAGACACCAGACACCAGACACCAGACACCAGACACCAGACACCAGACACCAGACACCAGACACCAGACACCAGACACCAGACACCAGACACCAGACACCAGACACCAGACACCAGACACCAGACACCAGACACCAGACACCAGACACCAGACACCAGACACCAGACACCAGACACCAGACACCAGACACCAGACACCAGACACCAGACACCAGACACCAGACACCAGACACCAGACACCAGACACCAGACACCAGACACCAGACACCAGACACCAGACACCAGACACCAGACACCAGACACCAGACACCAGACACCAGACACCAGACACCAGACACCAGACACCAGACACCAGACACCAGACACCAGACACCAGACACCAGACACCAGACACCAGACACCAGACACCAGACACCAGACACCAGACACCAGACACCAGACACCAGACACCAGACACCAGACACCAGACACCAGACACCAGACACCAGACACCAGACACCAGACACCAGACACCAGACACCAGACACCAGACACCAGACACCAGACACCAGACACCAGACACCAGACACCAGACACCAGACACCAGACACCAGACACCAGACACCAGACACCAGACACCAGACACCAGACACCAGACACCAGACACCAGACACCAGACACCAGACACCAGACACCAGACACCAGACACCAGACACCAGACACCAGACACCAGACACCAGACACCAGACACCAGACACCAGACACCAGACACCAGACACCAGACACCAGACACCAGACACCAGACACCAGACACCAGACACCAGACACCAGACACCAGACACCAGACACCAGACACCAGACACCAGACACCAGACACCAGACACCAGACACCAGACACCAGACACCAGACACCAGACACCAGACACCAGACACCAGACACCAGACACCAGACACCAGACACCAGACACCAGACACCAGACACCAGACACCAGACACCAGACACCAGACACCAGACACCAGACACCAGACACCAGACACCAGACACCAGACACCAGACACCAGACACCAGACACCAGACACCAGACACCAGACACCAGACACCAGACACCAGACACCAGACACCAGACACCAGACACCAGACACCAGACACCAGACACCAGACACCAGACACCAGACACCAGACACCAGACACCAGACACCAGACACCAGACACCAGACACCAGACACCAGACACCAGACACCAGACACCAGACACCAGACACCAGACACCAGACACCAGACACCAGACACCAGACACCAGACACCAGACACCAGACACCAGACACCAGACACCAGACACCAGACACCAGACACCAGACACCAGACACCAGACACCAGACACCAGACACCAGACACCAGACACCAGACACCAGACACCAGACACCAGACACCAGACACCAGACACCAGACACCAGACACCAGACACCAGACACCAGACACCAGACACCAGACACCAGACACCAGACACCAGACACCAGACACCAGACACCAGACACCAGACACCAGACACCAGACACCAGACACCAGACACCAGACACCAGACACCAGACACCAGACACCAGACACCAGACACCAGACACCAGACACCAGACACCAGACACCAGACACCAGACACCAGACACCAGACACCAGACACCAGACACCAGACACCAGACACCAGACACCAGACACCAGACACCAGACACCAGACACCAGACACCAGACACCAGACACCAGACACCAGACACCAGACACCAGACACCAGACACCAGACACCAGACACCAGACACCAGACACCAGACACCAGACACCAGACACCAGACACCAGACACCAGACACCAGACACCAGACACCAGACACCAGACACCAGACACCAGACACCAGACACCAGACACCAGACACCAGACACCAGACACCAGACACCAGACACCAGACACCAGACACCAGACACCAGACACCAGACACCAGACACCTAAATTGGAAACTCAGTGTACTGATTTACGAAGAGTTGCAGCTCTAACTATAGTCCATTCATTTTTGATAGAATGAATATATCATTTGACCATAGTTGAGCAGCTCAGGATACAATAAAATTGTTTACTAATAATTTTTATTTCTTTAATACTTGTTATTAAATAATTTCAAAATTGTATGTCAATACACACTTGCAAGGTTTCGAAGCCAAAATTTCACTTAATCTGGATGAATAGTACTGAATATACAAAGAAAAATGTGGACCATAGTTAGGGAAACTACGGTAATTTAGCAATTACTTCTGATGAGAAAATTTATTTAAATAGTAACATTATCTTTTCAAGATAAAATAATTTATTGACTAGAATATTTTGCTATTCCATAAATAATACCTTTACGGTGATTAATATTATTTGTCACTCTTCTGCGATGTGTTGAATCTCCATGGCATCCATTAGTCCATCAACATAATTACAATTACAAGATAGTCATGCGTAGACTGCAATCTTTCCAGTGGATGCTAACGAACTCCAAATTCTGTAATTTTACATTTTTTTTCAAGATTTATTTAAACTGCTTAAGTCATGACCTAGTAACTCAACCTTGTTCTTAGGTAGTTCGAAGTCCCTAACAAGATCATTTCGTTCATTTTGAGTCATTATTGTAGGAAAGCTTACTTTTATACGAAATATCTCTCGTTGGCTGCTATTAGGGCATAGGCCCTATTAGTATATTTTGAAATTGTTTGATTACTGGTTTATAAATTTGTACATTATATAGTTACATATTTCTTACTGTGTCATTACGCTGTGTTTATCAACATACATATAAATATAAATAATATATAAAATATAAATAAATATCATCTCGAGAAAAATCGTGAAATTCGAGCATAAACGCTATGCAAAATCGAAATGAGAACTATTCCACGAAAATGAAGTTCATTTTTTTTTTTTTAGAATCCCAAAATTAGTAAGAAGTGACTCATTTCATCTCCAATACGTTTTGGCTGTTATTTAAAATTATGCACTATAAATATCACTGAGACACTATTTATACTAAGTCACATTAACAAACACAACTAATGGTAGAAGATTATAAATTACTTCAGTATGTAAAAACGTGGTTTCAATCTAGTTTCAACTCACAAGAATGAAAGAACAGAAAGCATGGAGGGAAAATGCAGGAAGTTGCAAACAGATAATTTTGTAATATTTAATTTCTACTTCACCAGTGTGTCCCACATTCCAGTTATCTATGCATCGATTTTGAACTAGACAGGAGCTTATTTTACAAGGAAAGCTGGACGAGGGGGTTGACAGGCAGAAGTGGGCGTGACTGATGACACAGCATCTTAGAAAATAGGACTTGTTTGAAAAACCATAAGGCATAAATCGAAAATTCTTATACCAAATTAAAGGGGAGAAAATTCTCTATTAAAATAATTATATTTTGAAGGATTTAATTTTTCATCATTTTTTAGGTTACCGGTACTAAGCTTTTCTCGGCACTGTTCTTGGTTCAATTTTATTCTTGATTTATATAAATGATTTGTTATTAACTGATTTACGCAAATATAATGGGCTTATATATTCATATGCGGATGATACCGTAATTCTTTTTGGTGAACAATCTTGGAAAGGCACTTATATTAATGCGAATAATGGATTACATGTAATTAAAGAGTGGTTTGATTAAATCGCTTTTTCCTTAAACACAACCAAAACAACTGTTGTTCCATTTGCACTAAGGTCCAGTGATCATAAATCTCCTCAATCTTCTTTTAGGCTCAAAATTCATCATTCTGATTGTTCTTCTCAAAATTGTGAATGTCCCATGTTAATCGAATCCTCAGAAGTTAAGTATTTAGGCATTAAAATCGACTAACACTTACGATGGAATAAACATATTACATATTTATGCAATAGATTACGTAAAACAATTTATATCTTTGTTATACTTCGGTCATATTTACCAGTTAATATTTTACGTCTCATTTATTTAGCTTTATATCAATCCATTCTCCAGTATGGAATTTTAGGATGGGGAATGCTTGTAATTCTAATCTCACTCCACTAATATTCAGAAAATAATAATTAAAATATGCCTTAATAAACCAATTGATTACTCATCCGAGCTTTTGTTTACTGATTTTAATGTTTTGAAAATTAAACAGATTTATTATATTGCCTTATTAATCTTCATACATAAAAATCGTAATACATTCAAATTGTATCATCACAAATATGGAAATAAAAGAGCCGATTTTATACGACTAGAGGAACCAAAGTGTTTCACAAGCACAGCTCTTAGCCATGGTACCTACTTTGATCCGAGGTTATATAATAAAATAATTGAAAAATAACCAGATTTGGAAAATTTTAGTACCATAAATTTAAAAAATAGCGTTAGGGATTTAATTTTTAAAGAATATAATATATTGATTTAATATGTACAGTATATGTATTGTATGTTAAATTGTTAAAATTGAAATTATATTTTTAAAGTTAATTTATTCCTATAATATTTTTCCTTGACCCACTTTGTGTCAAATAATTATCTTTTTTGTGTTAAGTATATGTTTAGGTAACTCCCTGAGCACGAGTTTTTACTTCTTCAGGGAAGAATTAAGACTGTATTTTTGTACATGTTATTTTACTAACAAACAATATTGTCTGAAATACAAAATAATTATCTGAAATATGTAGCGTCACTTACAAGAATAATTATTAAACTTCTTAGCCAAATGCCTGCTGCCAGGGTCAACTCAATTTAAAACAGTTGTACATCAGGCACCGAAAATAAAATATTTCATCTTGAGCTTTACGTCCAACTGTTTTTTTATATATACAGTATTTTTTGTTTATTTATTTATTTATTTATTTATTCACTCAATTATTTATTTATTTATTTATTTATTTATTTATTTATTTATTTATTTATTTATTTATTTATTCTCGCGTAGTTAAGGCCAACAGACCTTCTCTTCTGCACAACCAGAAATACAAATAAAGTAATAAAAAAATCAAACTAGCCTATAAACAAAGTAAAATCGAAAGAAAATATAGTATATTACTACAGTTACATATACTTTAAATGAGTTAGCATTGCCTTGAAGTTCAGTAAAACAAAAACATACCCGCTATCTGTACGCCCATTAAGCGTTGATGCAATGTTCTGCAGATCTTACATTTTATTTCTGCCTGTCAGCGACCTTTAAATATCTTATCTTATTCGTGGGCATCAGCGTGTTAAAAAGCATTACAACCTTTCTGCTTTCTCCTTTCCTCCCCACCGAAAATGTGACGTTGCACAGAGGGAGAGATAAATTAATGATTATGAAATCTGTACATTGATCTGTATTGACAAACATTTCACGTAATTTCTTGTCCATGTGTGCATTCACTTGAACTTCAAGACAGCTGATGATAAATAGGGAATCCCTTGATTCCTGTCAGAATTCGTCGGGGTGACATCGTGAGCCAAAATTGTTCTCTCTATCAGTCGTACCAAAGGATTAATATATGAGCCGTTCAGAGCAAAAGTGGTGTAAGTCAAAATTGGGTATTGCGGTTTAAAGTAAAAATTCTGTAAAATACAGCGCAAAGTAGCAATTAATATGTCCTTCTTGCTGTGCATTGACTACTAATAGTTTAAATAAAATGAATATTAATTGCTACTTTGCGCTGTATTTTAGAGAATGTTTACTTTAACGCTCATTACCCATTTTTGACTTACACCATTTCTGCTCTGAACGGCTCATATACGTAGGCCTATATAATTTAATTTATGTCTGAAGATTTTTTTACCTCTTGACCGCCGTACGTCAGCTTGTATCATTCCCGTTGTTTTAATATGACTAGAGAAATCATAACCTGCACAGTTTATAAGCAATCACGATTTTGGACATGCCTTCGAGTGTATTACATGTCTAAATGTTGTCTTTAAGTATTAAATATAGTATTTAATTTAGAGTTTTTATCAGTTTCTTTGACAATTTTCAGGTTTGCTTCTCCGATGAATCAGCCTTTCGGTGCTTGATGGACAAAGCAATGTTTGTTCATCGACGAAAGGGAGAAAATTTTGCTCCTGGATGCCTGGGTAACACAGTTAAACACCCAATATCAGTCATGATATGGTCTGTGATATCAGGCAAAGGTTCATGACGACTCTACATTGTTCAGGGAACAATGAAACAAGATCAATATATCCAGGTATTGGAAAACAGGCTTATCCCTCAGCTGAACGAATGGTTCCCAAATGGAGAGAAATATATTTTTATGCAAAATGGTGCACCTTGCCACACTGCTAGGAGAGTCAAAACGTTTCTGGCTTCCAAAAACATTCCACTTTTGCCATGGCCAGGAAACTCACCGGACTTGAATCCCATTGAGAACGTCTGGGAGCTCGTAAAAAGAGAGATGGCAAAAGAATTTATTACTACCAGAGTTCGACTTATTGAAAGGCTGATACATGTCTGGAATCACAATGAGAGGATCCAGGAAATAATACAGAAGTGTATTCTAAGCATGCCAAAGAGAATTGAAGCTGTAATTAAAGCCAAAGGAGGTCGTACGAAATACTGAAATTTCTGTAAAAATGAGGTGTGATTGGTTATTTATCAATATTTCTTGAATTAACATTGTTATAATTGTAATTATACTTAATATTGTTTAAAAATTAAAAATGTAATGCGAATTCTACTTAAGAAAGGAAATCAGAGTTGAAATGAGGAAGTAATATGTAAAATATAGTAAAAATGTGAGTGATTATAATAATGTGGCCAGGTACTGTAATTAGTTACCACTGCCACCGGGTATATACCCATTTGCAGTGTGAATAAATAAATACATACATACATATGCATTTCTGGATTCGCCTATACGTGCTACATGCGCTGCCCATCTCAAACGTCTGGATTTAATATTCCCAATTATGTCAGGTGAAGAATACAATGCGTGCAGTTCTGCGTTGTGTAACTTTTTCCATCCTCCTGTAACTTCATTTTCTCTTAGTCCCAAATATTTTCCTAAGCACCTTGTTTTCAAACACCCTTAATCTCTGTTTCTCTCTCACAATGAGAGTCCAAGTTTTACAACCATACAGAACAACCAATAATGTAACTGTTTTATAAATTCTAAGTTTCAATTTTTTTTGAAAGCAGACTGGATGGCAAAAGTTTCTCAACCGAATAATAACAGGCATTAGACATAGTCTTTGATTTAAAATATAGTGATTTGGAAATATGGCTACAATCGTAGACCTCCTAGGAACACACTAAATTTAATATCCTCTTCTTGTTTAACTCACTTTTATCACTTCTGAAATTGAAGTGATATCTCTATTCATTTCCACAGTTTTTTTCGACGTTTTTGGTACCTATCGTATATAGGTCGCCCGTTTCCTTAATAACTACCTTACTATTTTCTTTCTTTTGTTTATATGAACCAACATCAGCCAAACGTTTTCTCCTTCGTTCCACTTATCGCTTCATATCTCAAGACATATTCACATCAGAAATCAGCTTGTTGTCAAATGAGGACATTATTCAGAGGTAATTATCTCAAAGAATCTATTACACACAATTCCTTGGTTTAGAGCTGGATAATCACTTGGATTGGAAAACACGCATTGAATATATCACTGCTAAATTGAGCTCTGCCTGTAAAGCATTAAGATCCTTATCTTCCATTGGCGATATAAAGACGTTTAAAATGTCATACTTTGCATACTTTCATTCTATAATTAAATATGGACTAATATTCTGGGGAAACTCATCTGAAGCTAAACACATATTTGTATTACAAAAGAAAGCTATAAGAATAATGGCTGGTGTGCATAAAAAGACATCATGTAAAAAGATTTTCCAAAATTTAGAAATCTTGACTTTGCCTTGTGAGTGCATTCTTTCCATAATGATGTTTTATATTAAAAACCAAGATACATTTAGTACAAATAAAAACATCCCAAGAAACTAGTTCGATTAATTAAAATGTGTCTCAGTGAAACTTACAGTAGAGTCCGTATAGGCCAGTTTCTATCTGATGCTTTTCCAATTCACTGCGGGCTAAAGCAAGAATATGCACTATCACCTTTACTTTTTAACTTCGCTCTAGAATATGCCATTAGGAAAGTTCAGGATAACAGACATGGTTTGGAATTGAACGGGTTACATCAGCTGCTTGTCTACGCGGATGACGTGAATGTGTTAGGAGAAAATCCAGGAATGATTAGGGAAAACACGGAAATTTTACTTGAAGTAAGCAAAGCTATAGGTTTGGAAGTGAACCCCGAAAAGACAAAATATATGATTATGTCTCGCTACCAGAATATTATACGAAATGGAAATATAAAAATTGGAGATTTATCCTTCGAAGAGGTGGAAAAATTCAAATATCTTGAAGCAACAGTAACAAATATAAATGACACTCGGGAGGAAATTAAACGCAGAATAAATATGGGAAATGCCTGTTATTATTCGATTGAGAAGCTTTTGTCATCTAGTCTGCTGTCAAAAAATCTGAAAGTTAGGATTTATAAAACAGTTATATTACCGGTTCTTCTACATCGTTGTGAAATTTGGACTCTTACTTTGAGGGAGGAACAGAGATTTGAGAATAAGATGTTTAGGAAAATATATGGGGCTGAAGAGGGATGAAGTTACAGGAGAATGGAAAAAGTTACACAATGTAGAACTGCACGCATTTTATTCTTCACCTGACATTATTAGGAACATTAAATCCAGACGTTTGAGATGGGCAGGGCATGTAGCACGTATGGGCGAATCCAGAAATGCATATAGAGTGTTAGTTGGGAGGCCTGAGGGAAAAAGACCTTTGAGGAGGCCGAGACGTAGATGGGAGGATAATATTAAAATGGATTTGAGGGAGGTGGGGTATGATGATAGAGACTGGAGTAATCTTGCACAAGATAGGAATCGATGGCGGGCTTATGTGAGGGCGGCAATGAACCTTCGGGTTCCTTAAAAGTCATTTGTAAGTAAGTAAGTAAGTAAGTAAAAACATTCATAATTTTATTTCTTATGTTGATACAAAGTCGTATAGAATTGCATTACGCTAATCGTTAAATTTATTAGTAAACAATCTTTTGACGCAGCTAAATATTAACTGATAAGTTAATTCCGAAATTTTTTAATGTTTATTTTATTAGAGTTAAATAATTCTACAAAAACTGCTTGCTATATATTGTATATTCTTTTGTATAGTTCAACTACTTGTTACATATTGTAAATTCTTGTAGAGCCGCTAGCGTAGCTCGGTCGACAGACTCACTTGTCTGTTGATAAGGAGCTGCGCTCGAGCTTGGGTTTGATTCCCGTTTGGTTGATTACCTGGTTTGGTTTTTACTGAGGGTTTTCCCAAACGTAAGGCAAATGTCAGGCAATCTATGGCGAATCCTCGGCTTCACCTTATCTCGCCAAAAAATTGTGTAAGTCTTGACTTGTTTCACATCTTAAAGATTCAATGCGGATGTAAGAGCTATGGAATATAATAAATGAAATCAAATCAAACGAAAAATGAAACGGTAGCTCACATGATTTTTATAAGTGCAATATTAATGTTACGCCTGGAAGGTGGTAACAATACGTTGAGACGTCTTCAAGTATTTCTGTTGTGTTCATATCTGGATCTGAAGCGATACATTTTATGGTCTATCACTGGGACCGCGAGCTGGTACTCAATGAGTGCATAATGTACAGGGACATCATTTTATTTTTAGTAACATTTTTAATATTAACCTGTCTATACCTTTAGAGAACCGGAAACACCGCTTGCTCCCCCCTCCAAGACTGGAGTTCGATGATACTCTACTAGGATGGAAGAAAAGTAGTTCATCCATTTACGTAAACTAGGAAATATAACGATTTTGAGTTTGATAATTTTCATTAGGTTTTTCTTTAATCAAAGTACAGTAGTGTATTAAGAATAAGTGTTTTTACTCACGAAGTGAGTTATCCATGCGAACGTATTCATTATGCAGTGTATACTGTCTACAGCACATTAGCGTACAATATAGAGAAAGACGTTAAATTGAAAAATAATCATAATATGAATATTTAAACACAATTTTGAAAATGGTGGCCGTCCATTTCGATACAGGCTTCAGTTCTTTTGTACATATTATCGCACTATAGACTATTGCATCTAATTCCAATTGCCAGTTTCGTCCTTCGTACTAGTAACTCACGTTGAAATAATTCTGTACCTACTCTACGTACTGTGAATTAAATCTTCACTTCTGCCCGACCCGAAAATATAAAATTACTCAGACATGCTATCTACTGTCCGTCCAAGTGGTTATGCCGCAGGATTGTAGAAAGGGAGGAAATCACGTGACAGTTAATTACTTAACGAGACCCTTTTATTTAAGTTAAATTAAACAGCTGTATAATATTACGTAAACGTCCAATTCCTAAGAGAAATTAATGTTTTCAGAAAAGAGCTAAGACAGCCCAGCTTTTACAGAGGGGCGAGCAGAAGCAGGTGAGGGAAATCGGGATGCGATGTAGGCAAACGGACAGTACCTGTGCGAAAATATGATTCAATATTGAAAGCTCTTTCGTCACTGGAAAACGCGAACATATTTCTGGAACGTACTATACCCAGTAACTCAGTACTGCTTACTATCTGCGGTCTTGGTTCTGTGTGGAGTTGGAACTTCCTTAGTAGAAGGAGTGGGAGTGAAGTACATTCAAAAACTCAGGTACAATAAAAATTGAAGTAAAAATAAAATGATGTCCCTGTTTTTCCCCTCCGTTACCCCTTCTACCACTACGCGCAATGTTTACGTAATATTACATAGTTTTGAAGCACTCAGTGATGTACTACGCTACCTAAGGAGTATGCCACAGCCAGAGAAAATATTCTTTCCGTAAGGAATGGGACTTAGATCATTTTTGTGTTGAACAAAGTGAAAAAGCATTTGTTTGCTATGTTTTGTACCAATTCGCTTTATTGCACATTTTAATATCAGACGACACTTCAATACGAAACATACCAAGAAGTATGGAAAAGTTATAATTTCAGATATTATTTATGAAATGTCATTTCTGTAGAATTATTGTAACTCTAATAAAATAAACATGTAATAAATTACGGGATTAACTTATCAGTTAATATTTAGCTGCGTCATATGATTGTTTACCGTACTAATAAATTTAACGATCAGCGTAATGTAATTCTATACGACTTTGTATCAACATAAGAATTTGTTATCTATTATAGGGGACCAGAGAAAGTGGTTGTTAGAAAGTCTAAAAGGGCAAAACAGTAAAAAAAAAATCGCGCAAGATAGTGAACAAACCACAGCACAAAAATTGGTTCGCGCCAGCTACCGCGTTTCATAATATATTGCGGATAGAATGAAACCATTCGCAATGGGGAGAGCACTATGAAGTGGTACTACTTGGCACTAGATGAAAGTAGGCTACAGAATATAATAAAGATATTGTTCAATTAGCCGCATTTAACGTCATAAACTTTTCAGGTGATAATGCTACGCCACTGATGCAAACTGTGACTGTATTGAAGTCGAGAGGCCGTTCATTGACTTATGCTGGGTTGCAAGAAACCTGTTCCATAAATTGCTATTCTTTCGTTAAGTAACGGACCTTTAAACTATTCCAGTTTTTAAAGTATAGGTCGTTGCAAATGTGATATTTAACGATCTGTTAGCTATTCCATCTTTAAACGGAAAATATTCAAAACGACAGAGCCATCATAGCCGGCACAAATAATTCCCTTATTATACGTGCGTGTCGCTATGGTAATATAGTATTGTGTTTTTGGATAGTCATTGTTTTCAAACTTTGCACGTAGAAGACAGGCATCAAATACTGACCTAGACCAACATGCAACGATTCTTGGTACAGATTGATAGAGAAGTAACCCTTCTTGTTTCGGTACATCTCATTCAAGTGTCCACTAGGGCTTTGAATTTTCATATGGCTACACTCTACGCACTAGTAACATTGGGAAAATTGCAAATTGAGAAGAAATCCTGTTTTACTATTTACACAGAATTTCCTTGAGGCATACTAATGTATTGTTCTCTCATTCTTGCAATGCAGTCGCACATCTTATTATTCTACAAACTGTAGATTTATAAACATGAATATGATCCACTATCACATTCTGAAACGCTCCTATTGCGTAATAGCGCAAGGCCATTTACTGCGTGCGATTTGTTTTCCAATATGATGCCCTATTTCATGCAAGAGAGCCATGAATATGTCTTTCGATAATCTAAATCTAACCTTAAAATCAATACTTCGAATTCTTCTAGAGGATTCGATCTGTCTTTCAGTATTCTTGATTGATGTTGTAATACATCAAACATAACCTCTACGTCAGCGATTCTATAACAGTAATAAAATTGTTTTATTCATAAAACTTTTCCTATACACACATGAGTCTCGAGTTCATTGTGATATGAATATTACATTTCACTTACTTCTGATGATAACATGTCCACGAAATTACTTAATACTGTCAGATACAAAAACAAGAAATATACGTACAACACGGCGGCTAATGATTCGTTAACAGTTTACAGCCCCGATTTTCGACCTATAGTTTACAGAGTGCTTTAACGAACCAATAGCTTTAAAGGTCGTTCTTGCAACGCTTACTTACGCTAAATGAACAGTTATAGGACCAATAGCGTTTAACGAACCTATAAATGCTTTCTTGAAACCCACCATTAGTGTTGTGTGGAGTAAGGTTGCCACTGTGTTGCCCCTTCAGTATGAGCCCCCGACCCTGCTCTATCACAATGTCACATTTCGTTTTCCTTCACGTCGAATTATTCTCCATTTGTTGGCCCATTGAATGAATCGAAGCATTTTCATATCACAATTCCTGCATTTAAATTAAAATATTTGGAGGAACTTATACGTGAACTATATTTCCGTATTTTACAATTCAATTCACTGTGTTACCACAGTCACGAAGCTCAATACGTATGAAATATGCATCCATAGATAGTTGCTATTAACGTGCCCGACCGGGATTGTATCAATCTTAAAAGTAGAGTTGACTGAACAATTCCAGGAAGTATTGTATGATAATAACAGTTACATTCATAGTTTTAAATATAATCTTGAAAATTATTCAGGAGCAAACGACTTACAACATACGAAAGCTATTATTGACTAATTAATTACAAAACTGTATTTATTTTTGTCAATATTTAATTCTAAGAAGTGCAGCGAAGCGCACGGGTATGGCTAATATATTGTGACAGCTGCAACGGGGTTTGAACACGCGTCCGACAGGGCGCGCGGCAGACGAAACGCTGGTACGGGGAGCATCTGCATGCTGAAGGGCAGAGGGGGTGTATTACGTCAACGCGACGAGGGGAGGGTGCGCGCGCAACTGCTGCGTGCGGAGTGAAGGGGGGACGGACCCTTCCGACTCTTCCAGAAGTCCGTCCAAGTGGAGATATCCAGATAATTCAAGAGAGCTATCTCTGCACACCCGTAGAAATTTCTCGCAACTATGATTTTGCTATAAAAGAAGAAACGCGAGCGAACTTGAGCAGTTTCAGTTTATTCAGTCAGTGAGTAAGCCAGAGCAAGCAAGCCAGTCTTGTGTACCGGAGTTCGACTCGAGTGTGCGTCCGCAACTGTGTCAGCATCCGAAGGCCTGAGTTCGAGTGCAGTGGACCGCAGTTGGAGGGACCTGAGTTCGAGTGCAGTGGACCGCAGTTGGAGGGACCTGAGTTCGAGTACAGTGAAGGTCTGTGGTTCGAGATACTGTGAGCTCGAGTGACTGAGCTAGAGGAACTGTGAACTGAGAACTGACCGTTCTGATTTGTAAATAGTGCTTTGTAAATATTAGTTAAGATTAACAGTTCTTTGTTGTTCGTAATAGTCCAAGTAAATTGTCATTGTCGTCAGTGGAGTGCACTAACGAATACTGTGTTACTGTGTAGAAAGTGAAGAGTTATTGTTGGAAGAATAAAGTTACATTGTTGTTGAGTTGAAATAAATTTACAATATAAAATAACTCTGTTGATGTATCTAAACCAATGCGTGGCATAAAATAGGTACTACTAAATAATTAACGAATTGGGAAATTGTCAACCCTGAATTCCTAAAGTGAAGTAAATCGCTTTTAGAATAAGACACTCTTGTACAAGCTTTGACACGGAAAATGGTCGCTCTCTTGTAGCGTGAATTTGTCTGTGTCGTTCGGATTCACGAGATTCGCACAGGGAAATATTAAACATCGAGGTTCGAGGATGAAATCAAGTCGTATCAGCGAAGTATGTGTATGTCACGAAACGATATATCCCCTACGAAGCCTTTATGACTTCGCGATAGAGTTCTTTCTTCTCCTTACAAAGACCGGGCTTCGAATCTCTCTACGTAAAAAGCACGCGTGTGGACTCAGCGCACACGATGATTCCTGAACTATTCTGAGGCGTGACTTAGGCCCGTAACACACTTGAAGAGTTTTCGCTAGCGAGAAATGCGTTGCGAGAAAGAGGCGAAGAGCCTTCCTCCACACACTTGGCGAGTTCTCGCTATAACAGATCACACCTCGCTATGATCATCTATGCACTGCCTTCATGCAGAAAGCATTTTTCTGATTATAGTAATCACTCGTTGGGGGAGATATTAAAGGTTATGTATTTACGTATGTCGTACTTTAATATATAACCTGTAAGTATATTGTCGTACTTTACAAATTACGTACGAACTCTGTGTTGAATCTGAGTATTCAGATGATAAGGAAATGGAGTTACATGAACATATTTTGTTAATGAAAAGAAAAAGTAGGCCTAAAATTAAAGCCAGAAATATCTGAAAATCACATTGTATCTTACGAAAATAATGGCGAGTTTTGGATACTGGTGTCGATTTGAATGATGATACGTTTAGGCGTTATTTCAGTTTGAATGGACCTCAGTTTTTTGCCATTCATGATATCGTCGCCTGAATGCAAGAACTAGGTAACTTGATTTTTCATATTTTGTGACATCGCCTATTTACTTATTTATTGCACTAAGGAATATGTCTCGTTTTCTTTTACCTATTTGTTATATTGGAAAATAGATGTCGCTGGTATCGTTCGATCAGTTAACTAGATCCTGGATTACATTTTGTGCGATTTTTGCCATGCTATAAAAGAGGTAACTAAAAAACGCAAATTTCGAGTTGCCTAGTTCTTGCATTCAGGCGACAATATGATAGAGGATTTTTTGCTATGTTCTGATTAAAATTATGTAAACTTTTAAGACATATAAATACATTATTTCAAATGTTTAATTAATACTATTAAATCTCATCAAAATAAAATATAGCCCTATTTATTTTCAGATAATCTGATATTTATCTCCAGATTTCTTCTTTAAGTTTCGTGTTTTTATAGTTTTCATCCCGTGTATCATATAAATAGGCCTACGGGTGACATCGTACAAGTTCGATAAGATTCTGGCTGCAATTATCAGCCATCTTTCCTCATTTTCAAATAAAAACAATACGATTCATCGCCACCTGTGATATGTTTTTCTACATTCAATCGTCATAAAGAGTATAAATATCAAACATCTTTGATAAATGTGTCAAGAAAATTCGCTGAGCTACCGATTCCAGCGAGAAACTCGCGCGAGGTTTTTGCCTCGAACGAGAATCTCTTCCAGTGTATGGACGTCCATTTGAATCCATGTTATCAATTTTTTTATTTTCTCGCAACACATTTCTTGCTGGCGAAAACTCTGCAAGTGTGTTACGGGCGTTAGTGTCTGAACAGCGACCAATTTCCGGTCAAAGGATGTACATGCGAAGCAAAAAGACAGGTAGAAGTTTTTTTAAAATCAAATAAGAAAAAAAATCACATATTGACTGATGCTCTTATTTGGATTCTCAAAGAAGTGGACATGAATTTAAATTTAAAAAATTATTTTTAAATAATTCAAGACTAAAGAAAAATTAATTAACTTACATGGACGTCAGATTTAAAGTCAGGAAGAAACATTTGAGTATTGAGTTGAAATAAAAGAAAAAATAATCTCGTCACGGCAGGTTAAACTGTCTAAAAAAGAAAAATTTTACATATACTGTATAATCTGAAATATAGATTAGTGGAGATTCCAAATCACATACAGGATGTTAATAAATAACACAAAACGAAACCGAATGACTCAATGGATACAGTGTTTCATTAAACTATAGGCCTAATTGAGCAGTGAAGGAAAACGGTAAATTAATTAAGGACCTTGAATGCTTAGTTTTAAAACGTTTCATTATTTTGAATGCTAATTTCTAGTAAGCGCTTGAAACACATCTGTGATTTTATTTTGAATGACGAATCCATGATTACATGACTTATCGCACTATTCGTTCCACGCTGTAGTCATGCCTTGGACTCGTTGAACACTGGTTCAAATATTCATGGAGAAAGGAATGTTATCATGAAATTTCGGCCAATGTGTGGGATCGGTGTCCATCCAGAACCGTGAAGAGCTTGGGAATCTGAGTAGAGCAATCTGGTTCCGCGAACCACTTAACATGGCTGGGTGGATCGTCGTCCGTATATTGGTTAGTATTACGATTGTTTACCTCAGTTAAGGCATATGGAGATGAGGCCAACAATCGGTCCTCTATGGGTTGTTGCGCAGGGTTATTATTATTATTATTATTATTATTATTATTATTATTATTATTATTACTTTTTGGCTGTTATAAATATCCGCTTTAACATCTCTGATCATATCGCGAGTTAGTAATTTGGTCTTTTGGGTGAAATCCGAAGACCTATGTACCATTGTTGAGACTGGTTCTATTGTTGTCAACTAGATGACGTCTGTAGATGTATTACTTATATGTTATGAGTTTTATTATTGAAGACGAAATGCAAACAAGACGAAGGTCATGGTTATCGGAAGAAAAATAAAGAAGGTAAACTCGCGAATTCGAAATGATGTAGTGGAACAAATGGACAGGCTTACATACCTAGGGCAGTGGTCGTCAGCACTCGCTGAAATGGATAACGGGCAAGTAGTGCATCGTAATATGCCCCGTCGTGCAGCAGGAAGAGGGAGAGAGCATACCCGCCAGCAGCCACGGATGCACCATAGTGCAGTCTCTTATTTGCGGGTAAGAGATGCTAGCCCGAGGGTGCTCTGTGCTGATGACTACTGGCCTAGGATATACTGTAAGCAGTAACATGAGCTGCTGCCAGAAAGTCAAAGGAAAGACAACAATGGTAAAGGAAACTTTTATTAGGAAAGGAAGAATTTTCTGTGACCTTTGGAAAAAGAACTGAGGAACATTCTAGTGAAGTACTTTGTGTGGAGTGTGGCATATTAAGAGGCAGAAGTATTGACATTACGAAGAAGTGAAGAGAAACGACTACAAACATTTGAAATGTGGACATGGAGATAAATGGATCGTGTGAAAAGGAGACACAAAATAAGAAATGGAGTTGTGTTACAAAGAGTGAGTGAAGAAAGAATGACGGTGAAACTGATCAGGAAGACAAAAAGAAATTTACTAGGTCACTGGCTGAAAAGAAATTGCCTATTGAAGGATGCAATGGAAGGAATAGTGAACGGGAGAAAAGTTCGGGGAAGTAGAAATCAGATTATACACAACATTAAGAATTATTTATTCGTATTGTCGCATCATATTAACCTTGCTACGTCATTCCTTTCCCACAACCCTTATAATTTCTTTAACATTGGATAATACACTCTGATTTCCTGGTCTATAAACTTTAAAACAAAACATCTGGGTGCACGCCATAAAGGTACGGTGCCACGGTATTATATTTCATTTCATTTACCGTACTCTATTTCATAGATCTTACATCAGTATTGTAGCTGTGATATGTGGATGAAGTCAAACGTTATACGGAAGTATACAATTAGGCCTAATAGCGAACAGATTAATTTAATTTAGAATTCGATTGGTTTGGGTAGAATTGATGCGTATGCAGATATTTAATTAATACAGTTTTAAATATTTTCTCTTGAACCTTCACAGCTTTTAAGAAATTAGGTATCGCATAGGGGACCGTAATACTTGAACAGTGAACTCCTTTTCGATAACGTCTGAGACTAAGAGAGAATAGATGGAAATCTGATTTGTGTCTTCTATTAAAATTATGAATGTTTTGTAACACAAATATATGTTTAGCTTTACACGAGTAGGCCCAGAATATTAATTAATATTACGTTAATTTAGGACACAAAGAATTTCTAAGGGTTTTTATTTCGCCCATTGAGATGAGTATCTTAATACATAACCGACAGATCTCAATTTAGGAGTAACGCATTCTACAACACGTGTGTTTTACAAAACAAGTGATTGACTAATTTCATACCAAGAAACTCTGTGCTTGTAGCTTTTCTAAAATCATTTCCATTTATTAGGCTATATACGGTACTGTAGGAAAACTGAGGACTATTATATGTAGCTACTAAATTTGATTACACGGGTTTGATCAAGAGTAAGTGCTAAATTCTTTGTACTATACCGTTCATTCATTAGATTTAACATTGGGTTAGTGGTATTTATACAGTGATCGTATTGTTTACTTGAATAACACTTGTATCATCTGCAAACGAGATTACCTGGGATAAATTATTTATGGTTTAGGTTATATCATTAAATTAAACGAGAAACAATAATGACCCTAAAATTGATCCTTAGGGAACTATGTGATTAATATTCCTAAATTCTGTGTAACTTTGTGACTATTTGCTATATTTATTTCCGCTTTTTGTTTACTATTTGATAAGTAAGATTAATCGAACATAAATTACCATTTTTAATACAAAATAAATTTAATAATTTGTTTACCAATATATGAGCCATTCAGAGCAGAAGTGATATAAGTCAAAAATGGGTAATGAAGGCTAAAGTAAACATTCTGTAAAATGCAGCGCAAAGTAGCAATTAATATTCAATTTATTTAAACTATTAGTAGTCAGTGAATAGCAAGAAGGACATATTAATTGCTATTTTACGTTGTATTTTACAGAATTTTTATTTTAAACCTCATTACTCAATTTTGACTTACACCACTTTTGCTCTGAACGGCTCATATTGTGAAACACAGTCAAATGCTTTAAATAAATCACAAAAATCCCTTAAACATGTAATTCCGGATATAAAGATTTCAGTACTTCATCCACCGGTCTAAAATCTTTAAATCAAAATTACACGAACTTTCGTATTACTACATTTGTTCGGTGTTGTTTATTAACACCCTATACCAGCCGCGGCGAAAATGCGACTCACGAGCACATTGTGGCTCGCAGTGCTTTTCTCTCTCTTCCTACCTACAACCACCACCCTCTTACTCACTGGAGTCAAACTCCGTTCTATTTGTATTTGTCTCGGACCTGCGAGTGGCGTATCGTCGCAATATCTCTCTCGAAACCATGTACCTCTATAAAAAACGAAAGTTTCAAGTAGGATGGGAGGATGCATTCTTTTGCTTACAATATGATGAAAATATTAAATGTATGATTTGTTCACAAATATTACTAGGAAAACGGTTGTATAACATAAAACGGCATTATAAGTTACTACATGTTACTGATGAAACATTAAAAGGTTAATTGTTATTATTATTATTATTATTATTATTATTATTATTATTATTATTATTATTATTATCATTATTATTATTATTATCATTATCATCTCTGTACGTCGATTCTTTTGCAGCAGATGTACGAATAATGCGGTTAGATTTTCAATTTAAACTCACAGATTTACAATGTGACGTTAAATGAAAGCTAGATGTGACTTGACAGATGTTGAATTTTTCAAATCTTTGGAAAAAAATAAATATTTGAAGCTTCGTTGTTTCGCTTGCTCTGTTGAAGCCATGTTTGCTGTAACTTACGTTTGTGAAAAATTATTTTCAACAATGAAAATAGTAAAAATCAAATTTAGATCACGACTGACAGACAAATACCTTCGTGATCAACTACTATTGGCAGTAAGTGACATAATTCCTGATTTTGAAACTCTGTCGCAGAGACATTCTGAAGACAGTTAATTTTAGGTTATGATAATGTGTCCTATGTTTTCTTGTTCATTTCTTTCTTCGTTACACGTCCTAAACATTAACTTCCCCTTCGGTTGTCCGCCTCCCTCCATAGGTGCTATGCATGTTGCAGCTTACACAGTGGCTCGGCGCACCATGGCCTTTTCGCCACGGCTGCCCTATACAATATACTTCATAGAATACGTCAATATATAATCATAAAGAAAACTAAAATAAAAAAATAAATAAAAATATTTGTTGGGTAAGACATTCAATATTGGATAACTATTTATAGAAATTATTAGTTAGTAAATAATGTCTCAAAAGGATTTGTGGCCCATTAGATCTAATCCAGTTACGTTTCAATGTAGCGGCTCTGGAACTCCGACATCAGCAACTGATGTTCATAATTATCCGAATTGAAACCGTAAACATCTCCAACTATCACTTCTCGTTATGATCATAGGACCACAACACAAAAATCAACAATACCTTACGCAAGGGTACACGAAATATTACGACTGTCTACGAATAGTAAATTCAGGGAGCGATGGAAGAGCAAAAACTCAGCTCTGATCTCCTCAGCAGCTGAAATATGAAGCTACAAACATCTTTCGTCAACTCAAACAACAGCCAGTAATAATGCAGTTAGTCGGCTTTATAAATTACAAAATTGAATGAGGAACTTGACCTAATACACGAGTTGTAGCTCCAGTAGTCTGCGCCAAAGCGAGATCAAAGAGGAAAAAGTAGGCCTACTACTTTAAGACTACATTAAGTTAACTTGCATGTTTCTTGCAATGCCGTTTGTAGTAATAAAAGTATTTTCCATTGTGATCCAATTTAGGGAAATAAGTTCCAAACTACATATAGCGACGTAATAGATTATTTTGTATATTCTTGTCTATTCTAAATTACGAATACAAGTATATACGGTTTCTTTCTTTACAGGTCCGTTCGGGGGCACATACATTTTAAATTTTACTTCGTTCAAAGTTATTTTTCGAGCTCTTGTATTGGTACGATATCCAATACATCCAGTCTTACTCCATAAGCATTAGTGTATAGGTGGAAACAGAGTGCGAGCACAAAATCATTTTTAAGGGGAATCGGACGTTATCGAATGCAAAGTAATGGTAAAAATAGCCTATCTTCAAGCAGTCATAAATGTAATACTATTTATCACAGCTATTTCATTTTTTTAGTGATATATGTATACACATTAAACTTTGAAATGAAAAAAGAATGGTTAATCTAGTGTAAATCTTACCCTTAAATTAATTTTTGAATTTAAACATATGTTTTATATAAATTCACTACATACCTGTGATATAGAGCACATCTTTGTATAGAGCACATCTAGGTCAGAAAGCATGGGTAGACATAACGGCTCGGTTAGAAAAGCCAACGTACTATGGTAGGAACGATCATGATTTTAAAATCAAATGTAGGAAACAGAAAACGGATGTAGGTAAATTCTCATTTTTAAATAGAACTATAAATGATTGGAATGACCTACCTGCAGCGGTCTTTGAGGGCTGTCCTTCCTTAAGGAGATTCAAGAATAATTTAAAAAGTTGTATATAAAGTGAAAATTAAAATTAAGGTGACATTCAACATTTAATTTTTTTAAGGTGACATGTATTTATCTAGGCTGACGAGTTTACTTCCTTGGTTTGAATTGTAAATTATTTAAAACTAGCGTGTAAGAGGGCCTTAGACTAGAAATGTTTAGTTTAAATGTAGTTCTGTTTATAAGTATGCATAAGGATGTAATTATTTGACTTATTTGAACTGTTGTATCAGTGAAGCGAGGTGAGTCAGTGAAGTTATGGTTTTACAGTGCAGTGAACAGTTCCGATCAGTGATAATTTATAGCGTCAATGAAATGTGTTCTATAGTGTCAGTGAAATGAGTTACAGAGTGTCAGTGAAATGTGTGCTAAAGTGTCAGTGAAATGCGTCATAGTGCCACTACAGGGAATGAGATGAGAGTAAAGTGAAAGACTATTGAAACTTATGTAGGACCTATACATAATTATGTAGGTTGTATTGTAAAATTAGGTATTTTATTTTATGTTTTATTATTATTGTGTTAAATTGTATTGTGTATTATTATTGTATTGTGTGTAAAATTGTATATGTGTTGTAAAATTGTATTGTGTATTGTAAATTGTATTGTGTATTGGTTATCATTTTATTGTGTATTGTTAATATTGTATATACCACTGCCACCGGGTGCTTGCCCACTTGCAGTGTAAATAAATACATATCATATCATTAGGTACACTCTATTCACTTAACATAGCACACATTGAATTAAAATTTTGGCCACTTACTGCTAACAGATACTAAAACATACCCTACTAAAATTATTAAAATATTTGTAATATTATGGGCATAGGGCTTATACTAATCTTCAATTTTTTTTAATTTATTGACGGTGATGATTACTATAAGCCCTATGCCCATAATATTACAGATATATGAATAATTTTAGTAGGGTATGTTTTAGTATCTATTAGCAGTAAGTGGTCAAATTTTCAATTCAATATGTGTTATAATAAGTGAATAGAGTGTACCTAATCACAGACATGAAGTGAATTTATAAAAAAAAATTGTGCTTAATTAAAAAAATTAATTTAAGGATACAGATTTACTCTAGAGTCACCATTCTTTTTCATTTTAAAGCTTAATATGTATACACACATAGCTAACATAAATTAAAGACCACTGATAAATAGTAGACTCTTATATTTATGACTGCTAGAAGATAGGCTATTTTTATCATTATTTTGCATGCGATAATGACCAACTCCCCTTAAAATATGTAATAGTGGATTTTTAACTGATCATATTGATGCAAGCTTCACCCTATATGAGAAACGACATGAAGCTTAAGAACGCTTTACTATCCTGGATGTTTTCAGTTTTCATCAGTTCATCAGGTGTAGATTATGATTAATATAAGGTACTGAAATGACAACAGCAGAAACGAGTGTCCCAAGAAGTCTACTAAAATACCACTTACCTCAAGCACCGCTATGCTCGCCTGAAATTCTATTTAATTCCTCCGGAATCTGGACGTGGATCTCCAACTGGTAAAGTCGATGAGCTACTAATTCGGGTATTGGTGCGTCAATAACTATTTTAACATAAATACAGGCCTAAGCACTGAAATTAAAGACTGTACAAATGTGAATCAAATAAAAAGCGAGAATACAAGTAGTGATTTCAAATAAAATCATGACTACTTTATGCGCAATTGAGGACCGTTTTTCCAAAACTCGCTTTCTGCAAAATTATAATTTTTTAGGAGACAAAAATAACTGATTGGAAAGTTGTACGTAAAAAATTATTTGCAAATTCTATGTTGAACACTTAGTTTTTTAAACAGTATTTAGTACATATACAAATAAAAAAAAAGTGTATCGTTTTCTTAAGTAGGCTACACACATTTCTGCAGAAAGTGATTATTTGAGTATTCGATTTCAAATACTGCTAAGGACGGTATGATTTGGGACATCGAAACAATCAAAATTGTACATCTTAATTACACAACTTTTAACACTGTATCACTTCGGAATATGTATGGTAAGACTTTCTTGTGTTAAATTTCAACGTACCTCGTTTACATGTTTCGACCTATTTATGGGTCATCTTCAGAACTGGTCGTTGAAGTTGAGTTGTGTGTTCATACAAACAACACAAACAAACAAATACAACCACACAGGCGTATACAAACTCAAAAGTAACACCTGCAACAACTTCTACATAGGACAGACAGACAGACAGATCGTTTCAAACACGTTAAAAAGAACACATCACAGCCATAACAAAATCACAAAATACCTCCACATATGCAGAACACATCACAAATGCTAACCACACCCACAGAGACATCAACACAGACATGGAAATACTACACATCCAACCAAATAGCCAGAAACTAAACACACTAGAACAATATGAAATATACAGACACACGAAAACACACCCCAACGGAATTCTCAACACACAATTTCAAAACACACACACTCTTTGACTCCACACTATACCACAGGAACACACCCTCACAGGAAACAGAACAAGTGGCGCCAAGACCAACAACGACCAGTTCTGAAGATGACCCATAAATAGGTCGAAACATGTAAACAAGGTACTTTGAAATTTAACACAGGAAAGTCTTACCGTTACCATACATATTCCGAAATCAAAATTGAGTCCCCAGAGAGGTTAGTAAAACAAAATCACTCTTTTTGTGATAATTTTCTTCATTTAAAAGATCGTTTTTAAATGAAAACAGAAGACGGAAATACGAAATACTACAGTAGGCCTACATTAATTCCCACCAATGCGCCATTCTTGACACTTAATAGCATAACAACGACAATTATATAGACCTACTAAAATCTGAAGCAAAGTAAATATAATTAGATGGAATTGTGAAGTGTCAAGGAAGAAGCACAGATGAGTTTATGACTCAGGATTGGTAAAGAATAGAACACATACAAAAAAATTAAAGTATTTAAAGACGAATTCCAGAAAGAATTTGACACTTTGACACAACATTCGCAAAAATGGACACTAAATTCATTTCCATAATAACTGTTATTTTAACACCGAGAAAGATACTTAATACGTATAATGTTGTGGTCATCGATGTTGATGACGATGACTGCGACGATAAATAAAATATCATAATACCTTTTTAATCCATACCTTATTGCTTTCGTTAAAGCGTCCCTTCTTCAATCATTGCTCTTCTTTTTCCCGAATAACCCTCTTACAACTCTCGGAAGGCCTACCGTTACAAGTTAATATTATGTAGTACTCATAAAGCAATAACAAACGACTTCCTTCATGCGTTGGAATCTGTCTTATTCATCGTATTAATTTTTAATGTTGTTGAATCCATAGGAACGCAACCTACAAAGCAATCAGAATCGTAGCATTTTGTTTGAGCTTCAACAATGTGTTTATAGTCCGCCGAGTTAGCTCTGTGCGACTAGAAGAGATGGCGGTGCACAACTTCTAATAACTAAATTGTGCACCAGCATGCCTGGGTTAAATCCCAAATCTCTCCGCAGTGCATATGAAGAGAAGGCATATGTAATTGTTGATAGTGATTCGTCCTTCGGATGGGGACGTTAAGTCTGGCGGCCTCCTTGGTGCTATTCGACAGAAGTAGGCTACGTGCCGGCACCGGGTTTCCCCTTCTCCCTTTCTCATCATCATCACTACACTTACACGAACACTTACACAAACACTCACCCTAGTACACGACATAACTTTTCACACAGATACACATAATGTAGAGCGTTACCCGCCGAAGTGGTGTACAACTAGAAAATGGGTCACTGTTCACGCAAATTGATTCTGCATCTCAAAAGCAGATTAGAAGAAACAGGAAAAAGCTAGTTGTGTCTTCTATATTGTTTTTTTCTAGACTTGATCTCTCTTTGCCTGGAAATAGCTCAAACACTGATGTAGGCTTACTGCACGATTTAGTAACTTTCCGTGTAGAAGCTGGGGATGCGACGCTTAAAGAACATTTTGAAGCTGCCGCTGGCAATTGAAAAATACATTTCAGTTCGGACACAATATGAAATGATACAAATGTACGGTTAAGTTAGAAGGAGTAATATTAAGTTCAGGAAGTTAATAACTCAGTTGAATTCTCAATGTTAACAGATGAAACGGCCTACATTGCGGGAACAGAGCAATGATCTTTTTCGATATTTGCTTTCTTGATGACAAAGGACAGGAACTCATGGTGCGTGAGGAATTTATAGGTTTTGTTCCCCTTGAACAATTCGATGCGAACTCAGTGGCAACTATTTTAACATATTTATGAACTGGTAGTTTCGATATGTGTAAAATGGTTGTTAAAGGATATGAAGGCTGTTCTGTAATGGCAGAAAAAGTGGAGGGTGTTGCAAAACTTATTCAGGACAATCATCTCAAGGCACTCTTCCTTCATTGTGCATCCCATACACTACTAAATCATGTAGTAAACGATCTAAATGAAGTGGAGGGAATCGTGAATTCCTGCGGTGCAATGAAAGAGATCATTAGACCATTGTGTTTTTCCTAGAAACACTACCACAAGAAAACTGGTTCCCAAAACCTCATTATTTTGAAAAAATAGATGGTCTGCCAAACATAAAACCATTAGAGTCTTTGCAGAAAATTACACATTAATTTTGGCAGCCCTGGCAGACCTAGCAGCAAATGACAATTCCAAAACAAAACAGCGGGCACACCAGCTTCTTTGTCCTGCTACAACTTCTGCCTTTATTATAATTATCTCTTCACGTCATAGCAGAGTACAGTGTCGTCCTGGAACCAGTCACCAACATTCTACAGCGTGCGTCAATAGACGTTAGTGCAATGCGCTCTCATATAAATTAAATGAAGAAGGTAAACGTGCGGATACTACAGCAAATAAAACAGTAGAGCAAGTGAACACCTTCAAATATTTAGGGTGAACAATAAGTAGTAACATGAGCTGCTACCAGGAAGTCAAGAGGATAGCAATGGTCAAGGAAGCTTTTAATAGAAAAAGGAGCATTACATTAATTTAGTTCAAATCTAATCTGTGTTTTGAAAAGTTAGACTTTGCAACACAGCAAAATAAATGAATTACGAAATTTGTTTGCCCGTTGGATAATTACACAACAATGCGATCCAACTTCCAGCAGCTCGTGACACAATGTTGTGACCTCATACAATATTATCTTTTTGTACGATAGTTTTGACTCTTCTACGATGCACAACAATTCGCATAGGATAATGTCTTATTTTACAATATAATTAGTGACTTTCAGAACTTATTAATATTTGAGGAGAAAAATTCGCTCCGGTGCCGGGGATCGAACCCGGGTCCTTGGTTCTACGTACCAAGCGCTCTGACCACTGAGCTACGCCGAATTCAATCCACAGCACCGGACCGAACTCCTCTCCCACAGTGTTTCCCTTTTGTGGCCTGACTCCAAGTTGGGTATATACATTGACGTTTATATTTCAAGTCAACTGCCATTATACAGGGACATCATTTTATTTTTACTAACATTTCTAATATTAACCTGACTATACCTTTAGATCAACGATTAAGAACCGGAAACATCGTTTGCTACCCCCTTCCACGACTGGAGTTCGATGATACTGGCGTAATATACAAACAAATCACTTTACTAGGTATAGGAGGGAAGAAAAGTAGTTCATCCATTTACGTAAACTAGGAAATATCGTGATTTGAGTTTGATAATTTTCATTAGGTTTTTGTTTAATCAAAATACAGTACAGTATTAACAATGAGTGTTTTTACTCACGAACTGGACTATCCATTCGGACGTATTCATTATGCAGCGTATATTATACTGTCTATAGCACATTAGCGTACAATACAAAGAAGTTAAATTGAAAAATAATCATAATATGGATATTTATACACATTTTTGAAAATGGTGGCCGTCCATTTCGATACAGGCTTCAGTTCTAATGTGCATATTATCGCACTATAGACTATTGTACCTAATTCCAATTACCAGGTTCGTACTTCGTATCAGTAACTCATGTTGAAATAATTTTGTACCTATTCTATAAAAGAGACCTTACGTGCTATAAATTCAATCTTCACTTCTGCTCGATCCGAAAAGATAAAATTACACATACATGCTATCTACTGTCCATCCAAGTGGTCACGTCGCAGCGTCGTAGAAAGGGAGGAAATCACGTGACAGTTAATTACTTAACGAGGCCCTTTTATTTAAGTTATTTTAAACAATTGTATGAGTATAATATTACGTAGACGTCCAATTCCTAACAGAAATTAATGTTCTAAAAAAAGAGCTAATACAGCCCAGCCACTAGCATTTACAGAGAGGCGAATAGAAGCAGGTGGGGGAAGCCGGGTTGCGACGTAGGCAAATGGAAAATGATGCAATATTGAAAGCTCTTTCGTCAATGGAAAACGCGAACATATTTTTGGAACGTACTGTTTACTATGACCGTAAGGCTACTATGACTGTATATGCGGTCTTGGATCTCGTGTGGAGGGCGGTTGAACTTCATTAGTAGAAGGGGTGGGAGTGAAGTACATTCAAAAACTCAGGTACAATAAAAATTGAAGTAAAAATAAAATGATGTCCCTGTACAAGGAGTGCACTCAGCTGAGTGCTAATGACTGGGATTCCGCAGTAGAGTGCACAGCAATCTGTACAGAGTCACGCACTGCTAGATAGACGAATTTACTAAAGAGGTTATTAATTGGTCCAACAGAATAATATCTGTTATAGTGACAATTAATATTTGAGGAGAAAAATTCGCTCCGGCGCCAGGTAGCTCCTCAAATATTAATTGTCACTATAACAGATATTATTCTGTTGGACCAATTAATAACCTCTTTATAGGGGCGGCTCTACAATAAGAACTGAAGAGCTGCAGAACCGCCATTTAAATTAACCTGAAAAAATTAAAAATGTAAAACGTGTTTTTATGTAATCTAGTTCATTGTTTCATTTATTTTTCCAATTCATTCTTCTTCGCTTCGAGATTTTACTGTCTGTAGGAGCCTTGAACTGCTCGAGAATTTTAGCTGTAGTGTACTTTTCGGATCTGTGATCGGCAGTTCCTGAAGCTCAACGTAGGGCAGTCGGCAGCAGAAAACTGGTTTTCTTCACCGTCCCATAAGACTGCATTAGAGCTGCAACCGAAGCAGCTCTCTCTGAATATACAAAAGAACCGTCAACACCCTCATCTCTTTCTGACCTGCGTTAAAACACATAGGCTTCTGGACTACTGAATATCATTACAGTTCCAGTGTGTTATAGTACTGTGGGTGGTATGATGTGATAAGTCAGTGTGTCTAAGGAAATATTTTATATTAAAAATGAATGAAATGAAAACCTAATCGACCAAAACTTTTCGAAATTAAAAGAGAAACTGCATGTCAACTTAAGAAATTAGGACGTCCTACACAAAATTTAAATATTGATATTTCTGGAAAAAGTCGAGGAAATCATGTAGCCTACTAGTCATTTTAATACCGAAATGTGTAATGGAAACGATTGGTTTTTTTGCTGCGCTCATGAAAACGCTTTCTGCATTCTGTTTAGAGGAGAAAATACATGGACAAACACCGGAGTGAAGGATTTAGTTAATTTGACTTAAAAAACTAGAAAAGTTTGTGGGGCACATCTCCACTACGTGACTAATGTACCAGGTGGGTGAGGTGTAGCGCACGGATGGTCGGAGTACAATTTCGGGTGCACAGTCAACTTCGAGAAGGGGCTGTAATTACACGCGATATCCGATTTAGATGCAATAAACAGCATGCGTTTGCTAAATACACTATTTTTCATGCAGAACTGCCAACCTTTGTAACCGCAGGCCGCTACTGCCTCTTTAGTAAATTCGTCTATCTAGCAGTGCATGACTCTGTACAGATTGCTGTGCACTTTACTGCGGAATCCCGGCCATTAGTCACTCAGCTGAGTGCGCTCCCTGTATAATGGCAGTTGACTTGAAATATAAACGTCAACGTATATGCCCAACTTGGAGTCAGGCCACAAAAGGGAAACACTGTAGGAGAGGAGTTCGTTCCGGTGTTGTGGATTGAATTCGGCGTAGCTCAGTGGTCAGCGCGCTTGGTATGTAGAACCAAGGACCCGGGTTCGATCCCTGGCGCAGGAGCGAATTTTTCTCCTCAAATATTAATTGTCACTATAACAGATATTATTCTGTTGGACCAATTGAGCCGTTCAGAGCAAAGTGGTGTAAGTTAAAATTGAGTAATGAGGTTTAAAGTAAACATTCTGTAAAATACAGCGCAAAGTAGCATTTATTATTCAGTTTATCTAAACTATTAGTAGTTAGTGGACAGCAAGGAGGACGTATTAACTGCTACTTTGCGCTGTATTTTACAGAATTTTTACTTTAAACCTCATTACTCAATTTTAACTTACACCACTTCTGCTCTGAACAGCTCAATTAATAACATCTTTAGTAAATTTCAGAATAATGTTATTTCATACTTTTTTTTGCAAACAAGGTGACAACGTTGATTTTAGTTCCTTCGTACAAAGACTGTCTGATTAAATTTTCTAATATGTGAGAAAGTTATTCCTAGTTTTGTATATTTTCAGTATGATGTAGATAGTGGTGACAATAATGAGTTCAAATATCTTTAAAGGTTTGACTTGGATGTGTTGGTACTCCCTCATTCAAGTGCTACATGCGAACGTGTATTTTATAAAACAAAAGTTCGCAACCATCTAGTTATTGAAAAAAAGAAGTCAACTCTAGAAACAAGCATCGAGACAGACGAAGATGAAGTTTAGCGATCCTTGAAAAGGAGTTAATATCTAATACTTATAAGAAAAAAATTCTTAAAATATTGTATCCAAAAAATGAGGACATTTCATGTGTTTTTAGTGTTTTCTATTGATATTTTGAAGTACATTGTTTATGAAGTAATGTTTGTGGTGTTTCATCACCAGCAGTAATGCATTGTTAAAGAAAGTACCGGCAGCCGGCACGGAATATTTCCACTTGGTTCTAAGTTAGTGTAATATTATTTCGTCCTCTCTCCATATGTGTATATTAAAATTATCATTATTGTTATTAATTCTAAAGCAATCCATATTTCAATAAGCATTTCAGAAGGTATGAAATAAAGTACAATTTAAAGTACTGAAAAATTAACCAAAACTTAATTTTTTTAAGTACCGGCATGTACTGTACCATATTTTAAATCTGTAGAAAGAGAACAATTAGTAGACCTACTGTACGATAATTTTGTCCAAAAAGCGATAATTTTTCACTATTTGCACGATAGTTTTTTGCAAACGGGGTGGAAACACTGCCGTGATAGTGTAGTGACTGCACGGGATGAGTAAATGATGGATGGGAATGTTACTAAGAAACAACGACCTGCAAATTTCCCGCAAAAATAGAAGGTCGAACTGTTAGGTGTAATTCTGCTAAATATATAATATAAACATTATTGGAAATAAAAATGCCTAGTGTGTTATTCCAAAATCTAAAGATAAGACGTGGAAAAAATTGTAACTGAATTCTATGTGAGGAACGTACCGGTAATTGAAACTTTTATAACCTCCCACACGACGCACGGGAATTGTCTGGTTTTCTTTATGTTATTTCATAACCAAATTAAAGTGATAGAATAACTTTACAAATATACACGCGGCACATGTTAAGTATTATTTATTTCTTAAAGTAAAAATTTCTTATTACTTATACAAATGTTTAATAAACTCGTAAGCCATTAAATTTTATCAACAATTTCATGCATATTTATTTTTAAATGATAAATAATAATAGACGTTTGTATTTCGGATGTAGGCTAACATTCCTCATTACTGATATCTATAATCTCACTTCTGCTAAATAATAAACTCCACAACCTTTAAACAATGTTATTTAAAAAACTATCATTCAAAATATACTTAATTTATATCAATAAAATTGTATAAAATTAAGGTACACGAAAATTCTTACTTTATACTTCAGAACCGGTTTAATATTAAAAATGAATGCTTCTGGTCGATGTTTGGAGAAAATTCGACAGTTAAATATGAACTTAAAATGAGATAACGTGAACTTAGATTAGCGTTTATACAAAGAAAATCTGGGTTCAACTAAACTGTCGGCAATTTTAACCCTTAATATCGCTTCATACGTTTTACATAATCGGTCCTTACAGAATCCATTTTAATACGGTACATGTTCCATCATTGTAAACAATATAATGCTGTACTTTCAGAGATTTCAATTTTGAATTTATTGTGAATAATTTCAGAAGAATTTTATACCATTCGTGTGGATATATTTGATTATTTTGGATTACTGTCAATTTATGTCTCTTTCGTAGGACTGAAGTTTCATAACTGAAAAATAATACCGGTCTGTGTGATTTGGTATGTAGTAGGCCTAACAAATTTTCTGCAATACAACAGAGTGCCCTGTTTAAGAAAAGCAATAGTTTGCAAGCAGATCGTTCACAGGAAATGACCGCCTCTGTATCTATAAAATATTCGGTAAAAACATCAGTACGAAAGTAAGAAAAGATATTTTTTTTGTACTAGTTAACAAAATCACTCTCCTGTTGCTGAAAACATTCTCCATCGGCATTGAGCGTGAATGACATCATTCATTATTTCGAATTTATGTAAACTTTTTTTAAAACTGTAGACGGAGATTTCTCTCCTAATTACGTCTTAACTTCTTTTAATTATAAAATATGAAACCCATAATTTCTCTCTCGATATCCGTCTTACTGCCCACTACATCACAAGTAAACTAAGACAAAGACACGATCACTCGGGGTCGACTAAACAGATTTCAATGGATATCTATATACATGATTCAACTTTAGGCGTGGAGGAATGTTCATAACAGAGTACTATTTCCTTGCGATTTCACTCGAAGGAATCGCATCCAGAGTAAAGTTGAGTACTGTATAAGTTACTGACATACAGATACTAAGGTTATGGTTACAAACCACTATACTATTTCACTCGAAGTAATCGCATCCAGAGTAAAGTTGAGTACTGTACAAGTTACTGACGTACAGATACTAAGGTTATGGTTACAAACCACTATACTATTTCACTCGAAGTAATCGCATCCAGAGTAAAGTTTAGTACTGTACAAGTTACTGACGTACAGATACTAAGGTTATGGTTACAAACCACTATACTATTTCACTCGAAGGAATCGCATCCAGAGTAAAGTTTAGTACTGTACAAGTTACTGACGTACAGATACTAAGGTTATGGTTACAAACCACTATACTATTTCACTCGAAGGAATCGCATCCAGAGTAAAGTTGAGTACTGTACAAGTTACTGACGTACAGATACTAAGGTTATGGTTACAAACCACTATACTATTTCACTCGAAGGAATCGCATCCAGAGTAAAGTTGAGTACTGTACAAGTTACTGACGTACAGATACTAAGGTTATGGTTACAAACCACTATACTATTTCACTCGAAGGAATCGCATCCAGAGTAAAGTTGAGTACTGTACAAGTTACTGACGTACAGATACTAAGGTTATGGTTACAAACCACTATACTATTTCACTCGAAGGAATCGCATCCAGAGTAAAGTTGAGTACTGTACAAGTTACTGACGTACAGATACTAAGGTTATGGTTACAAACCACTATACTATTTCACTCGAAGGAATCGCATCCAGAGTAAAGTTGAGTACTGTACAAGTTACTGACGTACAGATACTAAGGTTATGGTTACAAACCACTATACTATTTCACTCGAAGTAATCGCATCCAGAGTAAAGTTGAGTACTGTACAAGTTACTGACGTACAGATACTAAGGTTATGGTTACAAACCACTATACTATTTCACTCGAAGGAATCGCATCCAGAGTAAAGTTGAGTACTGTACAAGTTACTGACGTACTAAGGTTATGGTTACAAACCACTATACGATTTCACTCGAAGGAATCGCATCCAGAGTAAAGTTGAGTACTGTACAAGTTACTGACTTACTAAGGTTATGGTTACAAACCACTATACGATTTCATTGCTTTTACCAAGATTGAATTTCAAAGTCGTTCTATATAACAAAACAAAATTAACAGCTAGTGCAATCACGAAATAGGTGCTTGTCGTGAAATTGTGCAAATGTTGTATAATAATAATAATAATAATAATAATAATAATAATAATAATAATAATAATAATAATAATGAAATCATACAATTTCTAACTGACACAAGAATGAAAACATTCTTGTATGGAATGCGTGAAACCAAATGCTCACGTTCATATTTAGATGCACCATAAAATACAGACCTATATAGGCTATGTATATTATTTACTAATAAAGAGAGAAGACTGTTCCGTAATCTTTATATGAAACAACGAGTCAAAGTCAGGATAGGAGAATATCAGTGGCGTAGCGTCAATGTAAGCTAAAAAGCTTAGCTTCCCCAGTTAATAATAATTTCATAATAAACCTGCAGTTTATGAAGAAAATTATTTATTAAGTTTAATAGAATTTATATTTACGCGTTAAATATTGTGATGCGGCAGCTCAGGATGATTTGTGATGCAGCAGTAAACAAGAAGCCTGCACACACCAGCTTCCAAGCAGACCGGTTTCTTCTGTGTAATCCACCCCGCAGATTTTCCATCCCTTTCTAAGCTACCCTAGTCGCAAGGCTCGCAAAGAAGCTAGCTTTAACATTTAAAATAAGTAGTTTCCGAGTTATCCCTTTTCGTCAGTTGTGTTCAGTTGAAGTGTTAGTGTGCACTGTGGCTGATATAATAAATAATGAGCGAAATATCAGTTCCTGACACTAATTTACTTGAATTTTTTTTAGGACAATTGTATTATCAAAACTGACTTACGAACAAAAGTGTAATTTAAAAAACAAATGACCGACTCCCTTGCTGTGAATGAAGGACACAACCAAAAGACAGACGCATACTTACGTAATGATACTAATACTGTGATTTCTCTAAGTATGACAGGGAGTGAGCTAATGTTATACGTATACGTGTCTATTTGTTAAGAGATATGTGTAAACCGTGAAATCATATTTTATTACGTATCATTTGAGGTCATGCCTTATTGGTGCTACTTACGATGTTCCAACCAATCTTCGACTGCTGACTTGACATTGACTACTATTTATTTTAAGACTGTATTTTTGTAATACGTTTTCTCATATTGCATGAAAGACAACTTGAGTTAGCTTCCCCTGCTCAAAATTTCATGCTACGCCACTGGAGAATATACATCAAAAGGAGGTGAAATAAGAAGGGGAGTACGACAAGGATGCCCTTCATTACCTACCCTGTTCAACATCTATTTGGAGGATTTAGTAAAGAACTGTTTTCAGAACATGGGAAGAGTGATAGTAGGAGGAAGAAGAATAAAGTGCATATGATTTGCTGATGATATGGCGTTGTTAGCAGAAGGGGAAATGATACTAAAGGATATGCTACTGCAGCTTAATGACAGCTGTGAGCAGTATGGGATGAAGATAAATGCAAATAAGACGAAGAGCATGGTCATAGAAAGAAAAATACAGTAGATAAACTTGTGAATTCTAAATGTGACAATAGAGCAAGTGGACAGATTCAAATACTTGGAGTGTACTTTAAGCAATAACATGAGCTGCTGCCAGGAAGTCAGAGGGAGGATAGCAATGGCCAAGGAAGCTTTTAATAGAAAAAGGAGCATCTTCTGAGGACTTCTGGAAAAAGAACAAAGGAAGAGACTAGTGAAATGCTTTGTGTGGAGTGTAGTATTGTATGGGGGCATAAACATGGACATTACGGCGAAGTGAAGAGAAACGAATAGAAGCATTTGAAATGTGGATATGGAGAAGAATGTAATGTGTAAAGTGGACAGACAGAATAAAAAATGAAGTTGTGTTGAAAAGAGTGTGTGAAGAAAGAATGATGCTGAATCTGAGCAACAAGAGGAAAAGGAATTGGTTGGGTCACTGGCTGAGAAGAAACTGCCTACTGAAGGATACACTAGAAAGAATGGTGGACGGGAAAAGAGTTCGGGAGGGAAGAAGATATCAGATGATAGACGACATTAAGATATATAGATCATATGAGAAAACAAAGAGGAAGGCAGAAAAAGGAAAGATTGGGGAAAGCTGGGTTTGCAGTGAAAGACCTGCCATTGGGCAGAACACTGCAAACTCAACTTTCCCAGTCTTAACTAAGAAAGAATGAAAAAAGAAAGGTATAAGAAGGAACGTAATATATGACTAAATGCTAGAAGGCTATATCATTATGAAACGAGTAAAGGATATAAGCTTAATGAAGAAGTCTGTGTCTTATAACTCCGTTTGTTTAAACACGGACGCCTCTTAAAAGTATATGTATGTGAACGACCACAAATATTATCAGAAAATGCAGGCTCTATATTTCTAAAATGTTATACGAAAATGAACTCACAATTTGAAAAAGATTACAAGGTATCACAGTAAGACATATTAGAACTTAAATATCTGATAAAAGTATATAAAAAGATTACTAATAATATTTTTCAAACGAGTTTTATCAGAGTATGAAAAAAAAAAAAACAAAAAAAATTCTTCAGTTACATCATTTGGTAACCATAACATAGTTATGGTCTCTTTGACATCTTTAATATTTTTCCTGCATGTAATAAACACTTATTTCTGAAAAGTAGACTACTCTCAGACATGTAGAGTTGTTTATTTCAATATAATCAATTCTTTATTTGTTCTATATAATAGTATATTATGCAACGAGCCTATAATGAAGGTAATTAAGAAGCGAGTATGGTTATTTATGAAACGAGCGCAAGTGAGTTTCATAATTTTCATACGAGCTTCTTAATTACCATTATAGGCGAGTTTCATACGACTTTTTATGCTCGACCATATTTCTAACTTGATATTATTAATTTTCTTTGTATCTGACCTTGGCCAATGTCCCGTATGTTGCGAGATGTGCGCAGACGCGAAAGTATTGATTTTTTCCGAGGAACAGATATTCACATTGACCTTGCTAGGCCATAAGAACCTACAGAGATAACATTGAAATTAAATTAGACATTGAAAAACGAGATGACAAATTGAATTTATTTGAATATTATTTACAATTAACGCTAATTATTATAGTAACAGAACATAACCTTCTGCGACAGTATTGGATTTCCAGCCTCCGTGACTTTTCGCTAATTCTCTTTCGATTGCATATCCGAGAATAATCGATACTTGCGGTTTTATAACGGTAGAAAGCTGACCTGTCATTGGCTGAACAGTTGTAACCTGAGTCGTCATTGGCTGAAAGACCTGACCTTTAATGAGTAGGTGTACTTTAATGACATGCATTAAAGGTCAGCTACCAGGTGTATAATTACTACATTTCGGCATGGTCGAGCATAAAATATATTAAAATTTACATAATGTTTTGTGACCTAATTTTTCTATTTTCAAAGAAATGGGCATTACTGTAGTCTACCTTTTGCATAAATGCATCTTAAATCAGTGTACAAAATTTTCAAATTTTTGGAAAATTTAATTTAAAGTGAAAAGTGAATTCTTAAAAATATTATTAGTAACCTTTTTTTATACTTTTATTGCATATTTAAGTTCTACTAAGTTTTGTTGAGGTACCCTGTAATTTCTGTCCAATTGTGAGTTCATTTCCTTATAAAATTTTAGAAAATTAGAGCCTGCATTTAATGATAATATTTGTGGTCGTTCACATACATATACCCTTAAAGCAGAGCAGTGGCGTTCTTACAGTTACGATGTTATATTAGTTTCTTCTTTTTTGTGGTTTGTTTACGACTTTATCAATTCCGGTGGTTATAAAGCGTCTGAATGAAAGTGATAAAGCCAGCGAAATGAGTCCGGAGTCCAGTGCCGAAAGGTATGCAGCATTTGAATCCGAGCCCACTGTTTCGAAGTGACGCAGTAGACAGTTTATTCTTTCATTATATTTGTATGTATTCCCTCCGCTTGTGTATAGGCCTACTAATGTGACTTTATTAATATTACATTTAAATTTTTTATCTTCATAACATAATTATGTTTGTTTGACATGAAATCACTTCTTTATGTTATAGTATTTTGTCATAATATACTGTATATAAGTAGGGTTACCAGATACTCATTAGTGAAAAACAGGACACACTAGTTCAAAAAGCAGGACAAATTCCGGACACAAAAACATTTGAAGAGACCAGGGGAAAAAGGGGGGATGTCCACTTTTAAACAATTCTCAGGAAACCAATTTTAAAATGTGAAAATCTATCATTCCGAATATAATACTGAGAATTTAACCAGCAGTTATTCTGTAACTAAGAACTTTCTTCCCCTTTTCTAAGTGTAGAATGAATTCACTTCATATGAAGTATATGAGGGAATGGAAATCTGAATTTTTCGTGAAAGTGGATTTCCCCGCTTTTTCCCCGCACTCATTTGTAGATGTCTTATTCTTTAGGATTTTTCAGATTCAAAAGTCGAATTTAATTGATTATTGCTTGTTAAGTTGCGTAGGAATATATTAAATAATTATCTGTATTAATAAAATAAAATACAGTTAAAACAAAAAAAAAATACAATCACAGTACAATACATTTTAATTCCAACACTGTATACAGAAACATAGGCCTACATGAGAAACACCAACCTATTTTTTAACCAAATTTTACATGTAGCCATAATTACAAAAACTACTTCACTCACCATATATTTGCTGACAGATCACTGAAAGAATGGCCTTCACTGCATTCGGAAGAATAATTTCGTATGTTTACAGTTTTACTGATAGGCCTACTGATTTTCAGGTGAAAAATATTAAATTGGCTCAACCTCGTGTAACTGATGGTACTGCGGATCACGCTACTGTTTATGTACGTCGATCGACTGATTTTACAGACAAAGCGTGATCTGCCATGGTTTATTCGTGGCTTGTATTCGAAAGAGAATTCTGACCATTGACGCAAATACTTGCAGCACTATGGTAACGTTGTAACGAAAGTTTATTGACCAGTGATGCTAATACTTGGAACATTATTCTTCCGTTGTAATGAGTTCAGACTGTGAATAGAATATATGGAAGAAAAACTATAGGTTTATTCGCAGTTCAGAATTATGTTTTGAAATGTAATTATAAAAAATGAGATGATTGGGACTTTTCCATAAAAATACGGACTTTAACAAATCTTCAACAATAAATACGGACGGCAGGATAAACCTTCAAAATACAGACATGTCCTGCTAAATACGGACGTTACCCTATATAGGCCTATTTTTCACTTCATATATATCTTGCCATATGTAAAATTAAACCACATTAACTTACTGAGTGAGGGATAACATTGCACACTCCAACTCGGGATATTTATAGGTTTACCCGCAGACTTCACTCATTGTCCTCATCGCACATTTAATGTTGATGTGTATTTTAAACGAATTTTTGAATTGAACCTGGTACGCAAGTTTTGAAAAATAAATTCACATTACAAGGAGGAGGGCGAAGTAAGCCAGAAGCTTCAGGTTACCACGTGCACCACGTGACTTTGCGTCTATATTGAACGAAGACTGTGATTAAGAATGCAAGAATTTCGAAGTGACAGCAGAGGATGCGAGATTGTCCCGCGAAAATCTATTTCAAATGCCTCTTACCTCAGTCACCGTTCTGTTTCCTGAAATGCCAGTTGCATTCGCCTCAATCTAGTTGTGGTTCTCTAGCGTGAATATTCGCTCACATAGTACAGTTTCCTTTGCTAATTCAGATATTTTGTATTCGACAGATAATTGAGAAAAAATCGGAGTATAAGGGTACAGTGCATCAGTTATTCATAAATTTCGAAAAGGCATATGACTCGGTTAACAGGGAAGTTTTATATGACATTCTTATTGAATTTGCTATTCCCAAGAAAATAGTTCGATTAATTAAAATGTGTCTTAGTGAAACGTACAGTAGAGTCCGTATAGGTCAGTTTCTGTCACATGCGTTTCCAATTCACGGTGGGCTAAAGCAAGAAGATGCACTATCACCTTTACTTTTTAAGTTTGCGCTAGAGTATGCCATTAGGAAAGTCCAGGATAACAGAGAGGGTTTGGAATTGAACGGGTTACATCAGCTGCTTATCTATGCGGATGACGTGAATATGTTAGGAGAAAATCCACAAACGATTAGGGAAAACACGAGAATTTTACTGGATGCAAGTAAAGAGATAGGTTTGGAAGTAAATCCCGAAAAGACAAAGTATATGATTATGTCTCGTGACGAGAATATTGTACGAAATGGAAATATGGAAACTGGAAATTTATCTTTTGAAGAGGTGGAAGTTCAAATATCTTGGAGCAACAGTAACAAATATCAATGATACTCGGGAGGAAATTAAACACAGAATAAATATGGGAAATGCCTATTATTATTCGGTTGAGAAGCTTCTTTCATCCAGTCTGTTGTCAAAAAATCTAAAAGTTAGAATTTATAAAACATTTATATTACCGGTTGTTCTTTATGGTTGTGAAACTTGGACTCTCACTTTGAGAGAGGAACATAGGTTAAGGGTGTTTGAGAATAAGGTGCTAAGAGGTATGAAGTTACAGAAGAATGGAGAAAGTTACACAACACAGAACTGCAGATATTGTATTCTTCACCTGACATAATTAGGAACATTAAATCCAGACGTTTGAGATGGACAGGGCATGTAGCACGTATGGTCGAATCCAGAAATACATATAGAGTGTTAGTTGGGAGGCCGGAGGGAAAAAGACCTTTAGGGAGGCCGAGACGTAGATGGGAAGATAATATTAAAATGGATTTGAGGGAGGTGGGATATGATGATAGAGAATGGATTAATCTTGCTCAGGATAGGGACCAATGGCGAGCTTATGTGAGGGCGGCAATGAACCTCCGGGTTCCTTAAAAAGCCAGTAAGTAAGTAAGTAATGGTAAGTCCATAATATTAATGTAGGCCGCTGAAGTTGAAAGTATGTAGAGAACTAGTTATAGGTAATAATAACCGAGAATGCAAGTAATGATTTCCAATAAAACAGTCGTTAGCATGAGTGCAATGTGTGGAGTACGAGATTTCAGTACCTGGTACGGACGGTGTACTGATTTTGAGACATTAAAACAATCAAACGGTCATCAAAAGAGACGTGAAAAAAAGTCGTTCGTCATAATTTACTTCATATAAAATATATTTTTATTAATGAACGTATATGAAGAAATACAAAACATGACATCCATGCTAATACACCATTCCTACCACTTGGAAAATACGTCTTAATTACAAAATTAGACATTTAGTGGAAAATAATTTAATATACCGATCATGAAATCTCATTTGCTAGCGACAACTGCTTCCTTAAATACGAGAAACAAATATGAAAAACCATCGCTTTATTACCAGTGCTCGGGATTATAAACAATACAGCCACTAATGTATCTTAAAATAAAATATAAAATGGTATTAAAGTATAAAAATTCATTAAGTTGCAATACACAAAGAATCTTGATCTTATAAACAAGTATGGAATACGATGAAAGAGAATGGAACGGAGAAAAATTCTCTCCGGTGCCGGGATTTGAACCAGGGTTTTCAGCTCTATGTGCTGATGCTTTATCCACTAAGCCATACCGGATACCACCCCGGCGTCAGACAGAATTGTCTCTGATTAAGTTCCAACTCTTGGGTTCCCTCTAGCCAACTAGTCACTCATAACGAGTGCACCTCAGCACATGTGTGGACTTCGGTCCTATGTTCATAGACATCTATGATGTAGTGCAAAGGGCAGCCACTAGAGGGAACCCAAGAGTTGGAACTTAATCAGAGACAATTCTGTCCGACACAGGGGTGGTATCCGGTGTGGCTTAGTGGATAAAGCATCAGCACGTAGAGCTGAAAACCCGGGTTCAAATCCCGGCGCTGGAGAGAATTTTTCTCCGTTCCATTACTCTTTCATTGTATGATGACGCAGAATATCTGCATGGAAATATCATATGCACTTCGGTACATTAAAATAATATACAAGTATGGAATAACCATTAAATGATCATGGAAAAAATATCGAATGCTTCCAACTGCGACAAGAATAAACCCAAAACTTGGGCAAAATAAAAGAATAATTTGATAAAAGTTTAAAATTCTCATAACAAAATTTAAACTCTTACCATAGAAGTAATATAGGGAAGTTTGGATCATAAAAACAGAAATCTTGAGAGATGGAAAGCAGAACATGTGATAATCAAAAGACCTATATTTTCACTTTAGAACTGGGCCAACAAAGAAACCTTATTACACGAGAAATGTAAAGCAGTTAGAGACACAATCTTAGCAAAGAATTTAGTTGCTAAAGAGGTTTATAAATCAAAATTACTTGTCTCTGGTCATAAGCAACTTCATCCAAAAGAATCTTTTTAAATTAATAGAGAAAAAGAAATATGAATTGATACATTCAGGTCTGCTAACACACCATTCTCAGCACTTGATAACAAACATCTTAACTTATTATAAAATATGTATACAGAGTGGAAGTAATAAGTGTATAACTGTGGAGATTTTGACAGCTTATTCTTTGGATAGAATGCAACAAAAATTCTAATACCATATTAGTCTCAAACGAATAATTTTCACAGAAAAAAATAATTTCCTCTAAATGTTAACACTGTTTTACTCAATAAATAGTATCCTTACGATTATGATTTTTACTATTATAATTTAGAGAAATAGATAACGAATTATTTATCCCTTTGCAGTTTTAAAATAAAATGGATGATATTAGACAATACAGATTAAATCTTTGCAGTTAAGAGTTCCATTTACACTGAAGAATTTTACCGTGCAATTCTTATTTGGGATTGATCGTAGAATAGCATATGCAAATAGGAAATATCATCCTGATTGAATATGCAAATTAAATAAAAATTAACATATTGTCTGCTCTTAGGAAGTCTGGCAACCCTACTGCATTGACTAAGGAGCGGAATACTTTCATTCAGACCGAACAGAAAATAATGGGACCGCATCGATTATGAAACCTGTGTAGTCAGACCTACTAACGTAAATACTCTAGGTGAAATGACATGTATTAATCAGAAGCCAACCATGGATAACGACAACTTTATCATCAGGTACTCGACATTATAAATGAACAACCACGCAACTTGTTTTTGGAGTAATAAAATATAGAAAATGTAATTGACGGAAAATTGTCCTGAATTTATAATAATGAAAGAAGAATCCTGATGTTGTAAACCAAAGATACGGCAAAACTTTTGAAGCTACATAGAAAGAGTTTTGAAGAAAGAAATAATGTCGAATGTTACCAAGTAGCCTACGACAAAAATAAAGTGACAGCAAGTGCGAAGTAATAACAACACTAATTCTATAAAATTGAAATATTTGATAACAAAATGAATATTAGGATTTTACATGAAGGATTTACTTGAATTAAAGTATAACACATATCAGATTCGAAACAATTCTAATTGCTCTGTATTGGTTGAAGAAGGAACGTGAAGTACTTCATAACATAACATTTCGAAATTAATTTGATATAACACTCACAAAGGCTAGTAATGGGTTTATTGCAAAGGAATTATTTAATATCGAAATTTATATACTCAGATAGTGTGAAAGATCGAAACGTCTAGAGTTTTTTCATTAGTAATATTGTGGTGATGGTAGGCCCTAATGGTGACTACGACATATGCATTAATAATAACTTTGAACACATAACTCTCTTCAAAATGTCGCATTCTGCAATCACTGACCTTCTTGTTGCCTACTTTTCATCCTGCGTACAACACACAGATTATCCCTTCATCGCCATGTTATGTAATACGCTCCCTCAAGAATGAACCTTTTCTCACTTCTCACTGAGATGATATTTGCTTCATCCTTCATGCTTATTTATGATTCAGAAATTTCCATGGAAACGCAACGTAACAATGCAACCAATATCGTAGCATCGATCGACTCTTATCTCCAACAATATAATTATTCCATGAATCATTGATCGACAAATTTCAACTTTTCAATTTTCCTCTGACTAAGAATAGGTGAGTCTAGCGTGTTCTAAGGTGACTTTTCTGAATATATTTTTTCCATGGCAGACATATCCTGGTGGAATCCTTCCCCGTATGTGTAAAAAAACTTTAAGACTTCTGTGAAGATATTTATATTTACTGCAACAATTAGAGAATTATCATGAACCCTCTGAAATCTAAAGTTGTCACCTTTACTTACAAGAAGAATGTTTTCTATGAACCAATAACATTGGGAAGAGTCCCTGTTTCAGAATCTCAGTCTGTTAGGTATCTTGGCCTCACTCTCGATACCAAACTAACGTGGCAGTGTCACATTTCTGAAATAGTTAAAAAAAATGCAGACATTGCATCTATAGACTGAAGCGTATACTGCCACACAAATCAGCACTACAATATAAATGGATCATATATACTTCATTAATCAGACCCATGGCAATACAGCTGTTCAATTTGGAGTTCTGCTTCTCACTATCAAATTATGAGAATACAAACCATCCAGTCCACACCTGTGGAGTAACGGTCAGCACGTCTGGCCACAAAACCAGGTGGCCCGGGTTCGAATCCCGGTCGGGGCAAGTTATCTGGTTGAGGTTTGTTTTTTCCGGGATTTTCCCTCAACCCAATATGAGCAAATGCTGGGTAACTATCGGTCCTGACCCCGGACTCATTTCACTGGCATTATCACCTTCAAATCATTCAGACGCTAAATAACCTGAGATGATACAGCGTCGTAAAATAATCCAATAAAATAAAATAAACAAACCATCCAAAATTGCTGTCTTAGACTGGTAACAGACGCACCCTGGTATGTGCAAAACGCCATACTGCATTTTGATTTAGGATTTCTGGAGGTGAACACAATCCTCCGCAATAGCTACATCTCTAATCCGGCAAATTCCAGGAAATCACCCACCTGCTCCACCATTTCGAAGACTAAAAAGGAAAAGACACACAGATTTAATATTATAAAACTCTTGTAAAGTTGTTTTAATGTCGGGACCATCACAGGATGGCTCTCTGAATACATGTTCCACATGCTTTGTTTTATTACATTCTCAGCTAAACTGTAATGTATATTTTATACAATAAAGTTTTTTTGGATGTAAAAAAAATAGTACCTGTGTCGCGTGCGAAAGATAACATCATGCAAATATATTCTATGAACTGACCTTATATCCATATGTCCCAGGACAGAATATGGTCCCTAATTACTGTACTTATTAGTAATGTTGCTACTATTATACGTACTGTACGATTAATCCACACTTATAAAATACAAATTTGAATAAGACGCAAGTAAGACAATTATTATTTTAAAAAACAAAAATAAAGAAGCAGGGTGCTCTCAGATTGCAGAAAAAAAAAAAGAATATTGGGGCAGCGCCCTGGCAATACTACACCCCTGCCCTTAGGTACAGTGTGTTTGACACTGTATGGCTGCAAACATTACAGGCGCACTCTCCACTTTCATAAGCCATGTTAAAGGGTTGTGGACAATTGCAAAATGCCGCACTTCGCACCAGCTATTTTGGTCTCATGCTTGTCCACTCCAGAAAGTTTTGTGATGATTCTCATCGGGAGGCAAAAGCCTTCCCTTGTAAGAGGAAGACAGAAAATAGGAAATATTAAAGAATGCTGGGTTTGCAGTGAAAGACCTACCATTGGGCAGAAAACTATGAATGAATTAATTAATTTTAACACTCTTTCCTGTTAGCTTGTTGTTGTTTAGTCAACTGTCCAAAGACAGGTTTGAACCTCATAAGTAACACCAATAAGGCATCACTCATGAGGCAACTAGGCCAGGAGATAATGGGGTAGGGTAGCCAGTTCCTTTCCCTCTCCAATGTATACATCACCGATTAGCTACGTATTCCACTAATCAGATTTCAGATGCATACAAAATTGTTCTTCCTGATATTAGATATCAGCCAGTACCTCAATCAGAGGTATCTGTTAGCTTATCAATAGTAATGAGGCATTTTGAAAGTGGTTGTACTAAGCGAAAGAAAACTAAAGAATGAGAAGAAAAATACTGAGAAAATTCCGTTACTTCGAAGTAAAGCTTATGTGGACATTTTTCTGAGATTTGGCTTTTTGGAAAATCTACATGTGTTGGGCAGTTCAGAAATGTCGAAGTATTTTGAAAACCTTGCAAATATATATTACAGAGATCTCATTTCTGCAGAGCTGATACCTGAATGTCACCATTTTGCTGGATATCTGAAAGTGAATATGAAATATTTGCAAAAATGTGCTGGAGATAATCAGGATTATACAGATCTTAAATTCTTAACAATCATAACAGAGTTCGAATTTTTATGGTTTTTAAAGTAACATTCTAGGCTTTCTGTATACAGAAAATAGTTCTTTTATAAAAATAGCACATGATCCTTTATTATACAAACAATGAAATAATAATGGAAAACGGACCAACTCACTTTTAGCATTCCAGAATATACGTTTCTGTCTCTTTGACAAAAGGTGAAACAATAATTCTGAAGCTATCTTCAGTTACAATGAAAAAATGACTTAAGACACTTTGGAATCCATATTTTCATATCGTAATTGATCGTTTACATTCATTACTTTCTTGTTACAATATAAGGCATGTCAAAATCCTTTCTTTTTTTTAATAACTCTAATAAAAATATTATCTCAAAATTCATAAACAAATACTAGTCACGAGATTTTATTATTGCATCACTGAACCAGTTCTCAAGATGTTTGACAACATTTACAAAAAAATTGCAAAACTCCCACCTATATTCTTTGATTGTATGAGAAAGTCTAGATGTAAAATTCCATCTGATGGCAGCAACTGCTGGTACTCTCTTCTTTACAAAAACTCCTGTTCTTTTAGATTTTCAAGACAGAAAGGCCACTTTGTGTTCGAAAAAAAAAACTGCACATTTGAGTACCGGTACTGATAAGCTCTGCTATAAAACAAAATTCAAAGCATGAGCATAAACAGTGTGTGAAGACAGCCTTCAGATGTGATGCACGAACTTTCGTTTGAAAGTAACTCACATGACTGCTCATCACCAAGTCTCCATCACAAAAATGAAATAATTATTAATAATGGAAAACGGACTAACTTACTTTTTCTGAATAAATCACAACTATCTCTACTTGCTCATCTTGCTTATGTTGCATTGGATCTACTAATCCTGTCTGTAGTAGTAATTAGTAGGCCCTAATTACTATTTAGTCCTTGCATCCATCAGGCCTATATTATTACACTTCCTTACTTACAAGTGGCTTTTAAGGAACCCGAAGGTTCATTGCCGCCCTCACATAAGCCCGCCATTGGTCCCTATCCTAAGCAAGATTAATCCAGTCTCTACCATCATATCCCACCTCCCTCCAAACTATTTTAATATTATCCTCCCATTAACGCCTTGGCCTCCCCAAAGGTCTTTTCCCCTCAGGCCTTCCAACTAACACTCTATATGCATTTCTAGATTCACTCATACATGCTACATGCCCTGCCCATCTCAAACATCTGGATTTAACGGTCCTCATTATGTCAGGTGAAGAATACAATGCGTGCAGTTCTGCATTGTATAACTTTCTCCATTCTCCTGTAACTTCATTCCTCTTAGCCCCAAATATTTTCCTAAGCACTTTATTCTCAAACACCCTTAACCTCTGTTTCTCTCTCAAAGTGAGAGTCCAAGTTTCATAACCATACAGAACAACCGGTAATATAACTGTTTTATAAATTCTTCAAGAGCAGACTGGTTGATAAAAGCTTCTCAACCGAATACTGTACTTCAACCACGAGAAAGTCTTTGCGGAATGAGACGCAGTGGGGTAATGCTGTGAATGAATGTTGATGTCATAAGATGTCATAAGGTCACACACACACGTGGGTACTCGTATCTCTATTGGCTAGCTCTCACAGCACAAACCATAACATTGATACACACAACTTTATACTATCCTAGTTACAAAATTAGATCACTGTTAATCTTCTGGTCTTTTAATCCCTTCATACAGGATATAACATATGCAGGAGAGCACATGGTTTTTAAACTGACGTTATAACGGTAATATTATCTATCTACTTCGCTCCAACAGATGACGCAATAGTAAGCGCATTCCTTTCACGGTTGATCTCCTGGTTGGAGAACAGTAATAACATCCATTTCCCATATTTATTCTGCATTTAATTTTCTCTCAAGTATCATTTATATTTGATATTATTACACTACTGTATCAAATTTCTGTGTCACAGAATGTGGCAAAATCTTTGATCAAATTCAAGGTTTTGATTATATTGCACTATGTCAAAGCTTTTATCATATCTTTTATTACACTTCTAAAAAATGAATCCACAACAGTTCTATGCATGTGTTGCAACTGTAAGTGCAGTAGGTAATGCTTATTGCATTAATACTAAAGAAGAAATCAAAGAAAAAACGTATCTGGGTTAGAGATTGGATACAGTGAAGAGATACAAAAGGAATCCATCAGTGTGAAGATGTGAAATCCTATACTAATTACTTAATAATGGATTATGAAACATTTCAGTTTGTTGGAAAAGTATCATCTTATTGTACAACATTTCACGTGAGTCATAATGTGAAATTTAAAATTTTGTGGCTATCATACAGTAGATCATAATGTAGGTACTTACGGTCCACCAATTTCTTTCTTTTATACATTTTATCAAAGGTACGATGGCCATAACTTTTATCACAGAACTATGTCCCACCTAGATGTGATCAAAGATGCTATATTATACTATAAAAGATTTTATCATAATATATATTTTATCAAACACAATTATCTGTGACACAGAAATCTGATAGTGTAATATAAGTAATTGATTAATTAGCAGGCTTACTCATGTTAATTATGTAAGTCTGTGCGGCTTACAGCTGTTTCGGTGCTTCATCACACCATCCTCAGAGCCTACTAGATCTCGGCGTCATCTCGAACTTCTCTGCCTGTTGTGTAGATGCGTTTGATTGTTGAATAGTGTTGAATAGTGTTGTCAAATAGTGTGTGTGTACTGAAATTGATCAGTGTGTTGAGAATTTGATCGGGGTGTGTTTTAGTGTGTTTGTATATTTCATATTGTTCTAGTGTGTTGAGTTTTTGGTTCTTGGGTTGTATGTGTAGGATTTCCATGTCCACATTTATGTTATTGTATGTATGGTTAGCATTGGTTATGTGATCGGCGTATGTAGATGTATTGTGTTCTCTGAATATTGCTTTAATGTGTTCTTTGTAGCGTGTTTGGAATGATCTGCCTCTCTGTCCAATGTAGAACTTGTCGCAACTATTACATGTGAGTTTGTATACATCTGTGTGGTCATATTTATTTGTTTGTGTTTTTTGTGTGTTGAGATGTCTTTGTAGTGTGTTTTCTGTTCTGTATGCTATGTTGTATTTCTGCTTTCTGAATGAAGATGCGATCTTATGTGTGCTTTTGTTTTCATACATTAGTGTGATATATTTCTTGTGTTTGAATTGTGTTTTGCGTGTTTTTGTGTTTGTTAAGTTTTTCTTTTGTCTTTCTTATGATGTTGTCTATTATGTTTGGATTGTAACCGTTTTCTTGTGCTATGTATTTGATTGTGTTCACTTCTTCATTGTAGTGTTGTTGGCTCATGGGTATGTTGAGTTATCTGTGTACCACTGTCCTGAATGCAGCATGTTTGTGTTGTATGGGGTGGTTAGATGTGTTGTGTATGTGTGTGATGGTGGTGGTTGGTTTTCTATATATTTTGAAGGCATGTTTGTTGTCAATTTTTGCTAGGTGATGTCTAGGAAATTTATGGAGTTGTTGTTTTCCAGTTCCAGTGCGTATTGAAGTTTTGGGTGTAATTTGTTTATGTATTGTTGTAGTTTGTTGCAGACTCTCATTCAATCCTGAATAGATGGAAAAACTATTTTGGGCAACTACTAAATATACATGCCCCCCAAGTGCCTTCATGGCATGTTACGGGGATACCTTTACCTTTTACCATTTACTAAATATACATAGGCCAAATAGAAATGATCGGGACGAAATTGAAATACAAACTGCTGAGCCATTTATACCGGAACCCACACTTTCTGAAGTCGAAATTGCGATAGAAAATCTGAAAAAGTACAAGTCTCCAGGTATTGATCAAATTCCAGCAGAATTAATACAAGAGGGTGGAAGGGTAGTATCTAGCGAAATTTATAAACTTGTACTTGCAATTTGGGAAAAGGAAATTGTACCAGAACAATGGAAGGAGTCCATAATCATACCTATTTTTAAGAAGGGGGACAAGACTAACTGTAGTAACTTTCGAGGAATATCACTTTTGTTGACGTCATACAAAATTTTGTCGAATATCCTTTTGAGAAGATTAACTCCATATGTAGATGAAATTATTGGGGACCATCAGTGTGGTTTTAGGCGTAATAGATCGACTACTGATCAGATTTTTTGTATTCGACAGATATTGGAGAAAAAATGGGAGTATAAGGGTAAAGTGCATCAGTTATTCATGGATTTCAAAAAGGCATATGACTTGGTTAAGAGAGAAGTTTTATATAATATTCTTATTGAATTTGGTATTCCCAAGAAACTAGTTCGATTAATTAAAATGTGTCTTAGTGAAACTTACAGCAGAGTCCGTATAGGCCATTTTCTATCTGATGCTTTTCCAATTCACTGTGGGCTAAAGCAGGGAGATGCACTATCACCTTTACTTTTTAACTTCGCTCTAGAATATGCCATTAGGAAAGTTCAGGATAACAGGCAGGGTTTGGAATTGAACGGGTTACATCAGCTTCTTGTCTATGCGGATGACGTGAATATGTTAGGAGAAAATCCACAAACAATTAGGGAAAACGCGGAAATTCTTGTTGAAGCAAGTAGAGCGATAGGGTTGGAAGTAAATCCCGAAAAGACTAAGTATATGATTATGTCTCATGACCAGAATATTGTACAAAATGGAACTATAAAAATTGGAGATTTATCCTTCAAAGAGGTGGAAAAATTCAAATATCTTGGAGCAACAGTAACAAAGCTAAATGACACTCGGGAGGAAATTAAACACAGAATAAATATGGGAAATGCCTGTTATTATTCGGTTGAGAAACTTTTGTCATCTAGTCTTCTGTCAAAAAGTCTGAAAGTTAGAATTTATAAAATAGTTATATTACCGGTTGTTCTGTATGGTTGTGAAACTTGGACTCTCACTTTGAGAGAGGAACAAAGATTAAGGGTGTTTGAGAATAAGGTTCTTAGGAAAATATTTGGGGCTAAGAGGGATGAAGTTACAGGAGAATGGAGAAAGTTACACAACGCAGAGCTGCACGCATTGTATACTTCACCTGACATAATTAGGAACATTAAATCCAGAAGTTTGAGATGGGCAGGACATGTAGCACGTATGGGCGAATCCAGAAATGCATATAGAGTGTTAGTTGGGAGGCCGGAGGGAAAAAGACCTTTGGGGAGGCCGAGATGTAGATGGGAAGATAATATTAAAATGGATTTGAGGGAGGTAGGATATGATGGTGGAGACTGGATTAATCTTGCACAGGATAGGGACCAATGGCGGGCTAATGTGAGGGCGGCAATGAACCTACGGGTTCCTTAAAAGCCAGTAAGTAAGTAAGTAAGTATTAGTGTAGTTTGTGTATTTGTCTTTTGTTTCCTAATATAGGCGTAACATATCAAGAATAAGACGTTTCATGCAATCCAAGGGACTTCATGAAACCCATCACATTAATCTGGCGAATATGGGAGATGGTGAATAAATTCAAAGCTGACTTCATCAATTTTCTGCAATGCAATCAGGGACTTGTGAATGGACTGGTTGTTCTTACTTATCTCTATATCGTCCATAACCCAGTGCTGGATTAAGTACAGATATTCACATATAGTAAGTATTGATTTTTTCTTTGCTGTAAGTTGTGTTCTAAAATTTATTCTTTTACTGAGTGATGCTTTCAGTTAAGTTTTTCGTGTGCATGTGTACTGTATGTGATTGATGCCATTTAGACTGCACGATTTTCTCTTTCCAGACCTTGGATTTCTTTATATTACAGGAGAGAACACTTTTAGTAGAGAATACTATTCTGCATTTGTCTTATCCGAATTTCATGTGAATATCGCAATTCAGTATGATAGATATTTGATAGCCGTCCCAACCAGGGTTTAATAATCGGCCTCCTAATCAATTCTAAAAGAATATTTATATTTAATTCAATTCTTTCTTTAATAGAAACCCTAGTTAGGTAGGCTATCATTGAAAAATTTATTGGAAATGCAACAAATAATAATTTAAGCTACAACACAAATTACATTTTATAAAGAATATAAATGATGATTAATTATGCAAATCAATGACTTCAGTGCAGTTGAGGATATCACCATTAATTTGTTAAACTTCGGTTAATGAAATCTAAAGAATTTATACTCTGTTGTCTCCTTTTTAATTGAAGTTCTTAGCCAGCAACGCCTTTTTTTCCAGATTAGAAGTCAATAAGATATTTTTCAGTCATGCACTAATAACTTAGAAAGCATGTTGGAAATATTCAGATTGTCAATTAATATAGATAAACACAATATAATATTTGTTACTCAGTCAAATGACAAATCAATGTAAAATAATGACTTATATTATATGGTCATTAAGTTTTATATACATGAGCTACAAATTGCAAACGTTTTCACCCATTCAGGCATCTTCAGGCACAATTATACAATATCTCAATATCAAACTATGTAGCTGTTACATTGGTGGTAGATAAACTGTTTAAGATTAATGGTGTACAAAACACCTCCATAATTAAAATGTAATATTACAAGTCATAAATTAAAATAATGTTAAAAACCACGTAGTGTTGTAATTAAACTTCATAAAATTCTGTGGAACTCTTGTTCAGTAGAGTCCAATAAGTGATGAATTATGTGTCGTTTGAATGTGGCAACTGTATAGATCACTATAAAACAATATGTTAAAAACCACGTAGTGTTGTAATTAAACTTCATAAAATTCTGTGGAACTCTTGTTCAGTAGAGTCCAATAAGTGATGAATTATGTGTCGTTTGAATGTGGCAACTGTATAGATCACTATAAAACAATATGTTAAAAACCACGTAGTGTTGTAATTAAACTTCATAAAATTCTGTGGAACTCTTGTTCAGTAGAGTCCAATAAGTGATGAATTATGTGTCGTTTGAACGTGGCAACTGTATAGATCACTATAAAACAATATGTTAAAAACCACGTAGTGTTGTAATTAAACTTCATAAAATTCTGTGGAACTCTTGTTCAGTAGAGTCCAATGAGTGATGAATTATGTGTCGTTTGAACGTGGCAACTGTATAGATCACTATAAAACAATATGTTAAAAACCACGTAGTGTTGTAATTAAACTTCATAAAATTCTGTGGAACTCTTGTTCAGTAGAGTCCAATGAGTGATGAATTATGTGTCGTTTGAACGTGGCAACTGTATAGATCACTACAAAACAATATGTTAAAAACCACATAGTGTTGTAATTAAACTTCATAAAATTCTGTGGAACTCTTGTTCAGTAGAGTCCAATAAGTGATGAATTATGTGTCGTTTGAATGTGGCAACTGTATAGATCACTATAAAACAATATGTTAAAAACCACGTAGTGTTGTAATTAAACTTCATAAAATTCTGTGGAACTCTTGTTCAGTAGAGTCCAATAAGTGATGAATTATGTGTCGTTTGAATGTGGCAACTGTATAGATCACTATAAAACAATATGTTAAAAACCACGTAGTGTTGTAATTAAACTTCATAAAATTCTGTGGAACTCTTGTTCAGTAGAGTCCAATAAGTGATGAATTATGTGTCGTTTGAACGTGGCAACTGTATAGATCACTATAAAACAATATGTTAAAAACCACGTAGTGTTGTAATTAAACTTCATAAAATTCTGTGGAACTCTTGTTCAGTAGAGTCCAATGAGTGATGAATTATGTGTCGTTTGAACGTGGCAACTGTATAGATCACTATAAAACAATATGTTAAAAACCACGTAGTGTTGTAATTAAACTTCATAAAATTCTGTGGAACTCTTGTTCAGTAGAGTCCAATGAGTGATGAATTATGTGTCGTTTGAACGTGGCAACTGTATAGATCACTACAAAACAATATGTTAAAAACCACATAGTGTTGTAATTAAACTTCATAAAATTCTGTGGAACTCTTGTTCAGTAGAGTCCAATAAGTGATGAATTATGTGTCGTTTGAACGTGGCAACTGTATAGATCACTATAAAACAATATGTTAAAAACCACGTAGTGTTGTAATTAAACTTCATAAAATTCTGTGGAACTCTTGTTCAGTAGAGTCCAATAAGTGATGAATTATGTGTCGTTTGAACGTGGCAACTGTATAGATCACTATAAAACAATATGTTAAAAACCACGTAGTGTTGTAATTAAACTTCATAAAATTCTGTGGAACTCTTGTTCAGTAGAGTCCAATGAGTAATGAATTATGTGTCGTTTGAACGTGGCAACTGTATAGATCACTATAAAACAATATGTTAAAAACCACGTAGTGTTGTAATTAAACTTCATAATATTCTGTGAAACTCTTGTTCAGTAGAGTCCAATGAGTGATGAATTATGTGTCGTTTGAACGTGGCAACTGTATAGATCACTATAAAACAATATGTTAAAAACCACGTAGTGTTGTAATTAAACTTCATAAAATTCTGTGGAACTGTTGTTCAGTAGAGTCCAATAAGTGATGAATTATGTGTCGTTTGAATGTGGCAACTGTATAGATCACTATAAAACTATATGTTAAAAACTACGTAGTGTTGTAATTAAACTTCATAAAATTCTGTGGAACTCTTGTTCAGTAGAGTCCAATGAGTGATGAATTATGTGTCGTTTGAACGTGGCAACTGTATAGATCACTATAAAACAATATGTTAAAAACCACGTAGTGTTGTAATTAAACTTCATAAAATTCTGTGGAACTCTTGTTCAGTAGAGTCCAATAAGTGATGAATTATGTGTCGTTTGAACGTGGCAACTGTATAGATCACTATAAAACAATATGTTAAAAACCACGTAGTGTTGTAATTAAACTTCATAAAATTCTGTGGAACTCTTGTTCAGTAGAGTCCAATGAGTGATGAATTATGTGTCGTTTGAACGTGGCAACTGTATAGATCACTATAAAACAATATGTTAAAAACCACGTAGTGTTGTAATTAAACTTCATAAAATTCTGTGGAACTCTTGTTCAGTAGAGTCCAATGAGTGATGAATTATGTGTCGTTTGAATGTGGCAACTGTATAGATCACTATAAAACAATATGTTAAAAACCACATAGTGTTGTAATTAAACTTCATAAAATTCTGTGGAACTCTTGTTCAGTAGAGTCCAATGAGTGATGAATTATGTGTCGTTTGAACGTGGCAACTGTATAGATCACTATAAAACAATATGTTAAAAACCACGTAGTGTTGTAATTAAACTTCATAAAATTCTGTGGAACTCTTGTTCAGTAGAGTCCAATAAGTGATGAATTATGTGTCGTTTGAACGTGGCAACTGTATAGATCACTATAAAACAATATGTTAAAAACCACGTAGTGTTGTAATTAAACTTCATAAAATTCTGTGGAACTCTTGTTCAGTAGAGTCCAATGAGTGATGAATTATGTGTCGTTTGAATGTGGCAACTGTATAGATCACTATAAAACAATATGTTAAAAACCACATAGTGTTGTAATTAAACTTCATAAAATTCTGTGGAACTCTTGTTCAGTAGAGTCCAATAAGTGATGAATTATGTGTCGTTTGAACGTGGCAACTGTATAGATCACTATAAAACAATATGTTAAAAACCACGTAGTGTTGTAATTAAACTTCATAAAATTCTGTGGAACTCTTGTTCAGTAGAGTCCAATGAGTGATGAATTATGTGTCGTTTGAACGTGGCAACTGTATAGATCACTATAAAACAATATGTTAAAAACCACGTAGTGTTGTAATTAAACTTCATAAAATTCTGTGGAACTCTTGTTCAGTAGAGTCCAATAAGTGATGAATTATGTGTCGTTTGAACGTGGCAACTGTATAGATCACTACAAAACAATATGTTAAAAACCACATAGTGTTGTAATTAAACTTCATAAAATTCTGTGGAACTCTTGTTCAGTAGAGTCCAATGAGTGATGAATTATGTGTCGTTTGAACGTGGCAACTGTATAGATCACTACAAAACAATATGTTAAAAACCACATAGTGTTGTAATTAAACTTCATAAAATTCTGTGGAACTCTTGTTCAGTAGAGTCCAATGAGTGATGAATTATGTGTCGTTTGAACGTGGCAACTGTATAGATCACTATAAAACAATATGTTAAAAACCACGTAGTGTTGTAATTAAACTTCGTAAAATTCTGTGGAACTCTTGTTCAGTAGAGTCCAATGAGTGATGAATTATGTGTCGTTTGAACGTGGCAACTGTATAGATCACTATAAAACAATATGTTAAAAACCACGTAGTGTTGTAATTAAACTTCATAAAATTCTGTGGAACTCTTGTTCAGTAGAGTCCAATAAGTGATGAATTATGTGTCGTTTGAACGTGGCAACTGTATAGATCACTATAAAACAATATGTTAAAAACCACGTAGTGTTGTAATTAAACTTCATAAAATTCTGTGGAACTCTTGTTCAGTAGAGTCCAATAAGTGATGAATTATGTGTCGTTTGAATGTGGCAACTGTATAGATCACTATAAAACAATATGTTAAAATCCACGTAGTGTTGTAATTAAACTTCATAAAATTCTGTGGAACTCTTGTTCAGTAGAGTCCAATAAGTGATGAATTATGTGTCGTTTGAACGTGGCAACTGTATAGATCACTACAAAACAATATGTTAAAAACCACGTAGTGTTGTAATTAAACTTCATAAAATTCTGTGGAACTCTTGTTCAGTAGAGTCCAATGAGTGATGAATTATGTGTCGTTTGAACGTGGCAACTGTATAGATCACTATAAAACATCCTATGTTTGAAGCAGTTATGTAGACGTGAGACGACCTGCTGCTGTTGGAACTGTAGCTAGCAAACATTTGCAATCTGTAGCTCATGTATATAAAACTTAATGACCATATAATATGTCATTATTTTACATTGATTTGTCATTTGACTGAATAACAAATATTATATTGTGTTTATCTATGCACTAATAAGTATGATCTAAATTTTCTCACATACATATAGTAACTGTTCAGAACATACCAACACATGCATTGACTGCCATCTTATAAAGGTTTATTCCATTTCGAAAACACGTCTAAAATGAGATTTATGTAATATTTTTTTGTCTAACAGGAAATAATTCAAATACACAACAAACACTGCATGTATAATACTTTTATTAATAACTTTTAACTTCTCCAATAGCATCAGATTTCAAATGTTTTATTATCCATTTTATACATTAATGAATCAAATTTTAATTAACAATTACATTAGCTTCCTGATTATTACATTTCAATGTAATTAACAGACAATTCTACAATTTAATAAAAAGGAGGACAAGTGGAGAGAAAAGAAATCACACCGTGGTTAAAACATGGTTCATGATATTCTTTAATGGAGACAATTAAAAACATGGCAGTAGTTTATAGAGCAGTTATCCTTGCGGTATTTCAATTTTCTTTTCTTATGTGCACTTACATCTAACACTAATGTAAAGTTTATGAAAACAGAAGCACTCATTTAAAAGGAATGCATAGTATTTCCTTTTTGACCAGAGTTTAATCGAAATATATTATTTTCCACTTTAAAGCCAATAGAGATAGAAAAAATTCAGTTTAATACTTTCCTCTTCCTAAAATATATTTATATTTATAGAGCTTCCTCAAATTAGAGGCTGACATTAGACAAAGCATACAAAACAAAAAAAGAGCAAATAGATGATGAAAGATAGAAAAGTGAGAAAAATGACAAACAAGTAAACAAGCAAACAAACAAATAAACAATGGCAGTTAACAGAATAAGCTAACAAGAAGAAGAATTATAATGGTGCATCAGGTTTTTCAGTACACTGAATTAGAGTCCATATACTGTCTTACAGCTAATTCCCCTGCAATTTTGAGATAATATTTGATCATTTAAGATACACTATATCCACAACAAATTTGAAAATCAAATCTCTTCTTTCGGAAGGTCGATTCAAAATATGTCGTGCATTTGTCTCTGTCTTCCCAAGCTTTTATCCTGTTTATTTCATCCCACTTATATCCTCGTTCTTGAAAGTTCTTCAAGATACCCACTGAAAGTCTCGATATTTTAAGACACTGGGATAATCATAACTCATGTAACAAAGAATGTGGTAGTGATATAAAAATGACTTGAAAGAACGGCTGATACAAGTGTTTAAAATCAGAAGAGGTCTATTTTGAAAGGCATTTTAGTGTGAACTTAAAATAAGTTAGTCTTTTTTTCTCCTGACCATAGGTCAGATATTTTGCTCAGACCTCTTACAAAACCAACTGCGAAAAATTCTCTATAATGTACGAACAAGGGTATCTCCTGAAAATTAAAATTGTGATGTCACATAGCTGAATTAAGTGGCATTTGGATGTAAATTATTATGACCAGCTTCCCTAAGTTATTTAGGCTAATTTGGTAGTATCAACCAGTGTGTAGATGGGCATCACCTTTTATTTTGCAAACTTGCACTGTTTGCTTCCAATTACTTAGATCAGTAATTCTTAAACTGTGGCCTGCAGAACACTGGCTTGGGGGGGGGGGGGGGGTGGAGAAGAGGAGGGCCAAGAGCTAACAGTCAGGGGTCCACAAGTGAGTTTTCAAACTAAAATTTGATTTATTTCAATACGAAAAATATAATAAAAATACCATGCAATCCCAGAAATAAATGTAACTTAATTCTCATAAAAATGTTGTAATAATAACTTTTTTTTTATTATTAACAAAGTTAATTTTTCTAAAGTTTGTAAACTAAACTTCAGTGTAATAATTTGAAAAGTGAAAAATAAATAGTTAATTACATGAAAAGATTTTCTAACTAAGCAAATGTATAAAGAAGTGTGTTTCAGGATCCAACAAACGAAACATCATATAAAAAAGGTCCTCGAACTCTTTAAGAACCGGTGACTTAGATACTTTTTCTTATTTGGTAACTTCAACAATTTTAATAAAAGAATTAAATAGACATTTTCCTTCCCTTTTTAAATTGTTACTTTTATTTTGTGATCGGAAACAGAGAATGATCATCACGCAAAAAACTTATAGAAAATAGGTATTTAGAATTCTGGTCCGTGTATTCTCCTTAAAGGCCTCGTCCAATTAAAAAAACACCTATTTATTGTATATTTAAAAAGTTGACATTGAGAGAAGAACGAGAAAAACAATGCTCTTCTACGATGTCTGGAATGGTGTTTATTTGGCATTGTAATATGGCATATTGCAAGTGATGATGTAACAGCAGCCCAGACTGATGCGTGTAAAAAACCTTAAGCAGTGTTAAATAACTGTGTTTATCACAGTCTTCATTTTAACTAGTATTTCAAGGCAATGGCCAGAATTAAACAGCACCAATTCGAATCCCTGGGAGGAATCTAATGTAGATGTGCCAGAAGTCAGTTTACTTGAGAACAGAAATAATAACACAGAGTGGTGTAATTGAGGTGAATGTAGTTAATGCTAAACATGAGAAGAATATTTTTGTTAGGATAAGTAATAATATTAAAGGCAATGCAGATTGCATAACTTTTCACGACTCTTTCAAAAGTGTTGTTCTAAATATAGATACTCTAAATATAGGTAGATATTTAATTATGGTTAAGGCAGAGGTCTTTCGATAAGAGACGAGTAATCAATGTTTCATATGCCGGTTTTTTCAGTTCACCTGTAATAGTACCCTTGTGCAACACAACAAAATCTAAAATGTTGTCCGTCATTATATTCACTGCCATATATATGTTACGTATTTACCACTAAAACCAGTGTTGTCATATTGGCCATTACCAGCTATCCAAACTCTGTTTTACTTTCCTGTAATTTACAATTATTCATCCCTATTTTTGTCTTCTCATTCTCCTAATTCCTAGACCGATACATGTTTTTACTAATACTGTATATAATGCATACTATCGTGTCCCAGAGTTCCTAAATTTGTTTCATAAAAACGTTTGAAAAGTAAAAATCCGTACCATTTACATATTTTATGGATGTAGCTAATCTCACAAACATTGAAGATTATTCTTAGCATGCAGGCTTACACGGCCGGTGTCTAGTTGAAATGGAGCTTTCGGGCTAAGATGCCGTGGTCTACTGGTGCAGATGTTACCAGACATTTCGTCTACTACTGCGGCAGACATCTTCAGTGGTTGCTACAGGTATCCCGAGCAGAAGACTTCGACCGAGGATACCTAACCACTGAAGATGTCTGCCGCAGTAGTAGACGAAATGTCTGGTAACATCTGCACCAGTAGACCACGGCATCTTAGCCCGAAAGCTCCGTTTCAATTGAAGATTATGTACTCAAGTTTTCATGTGAACACAACACATTTCTGCGACCTGTGCACTTAGTTTCAACACGTGAACATAGTTCTCTGCTTGAAAGTTTCACAGGTGTAACCAGTTTGCCACATTTCGTATTAAAAAAAAAAGGGGGGGGGGACATGAGACATTCCCACATTACAAAAAATATTTGTTACTCCACTTTCGACAAACACATCACTTTTTATTTCTCCTTTGGTTCCATCACTGCCACTGCCACTGTCACTTCTGCTAATGTGAATGATTTATCATGGATTTTTGCTGATTCATTATAGTTCTCACTTGCAATTTGAAAATGTACATATTTCATGTACCATTTCACACTGCACACAGATTTCCGAAAAAATTGGTACGAAATTGTTTCATCATTGTTTGATTCCTTTTCCTGATATTCATCTGGCTGAATATCTTTTACGAAACTTTTGTAACTAACTTCACAACACTTAAAAACTGGTACCAACTTCCGATCCCAGTATTGCTTCATGTACTACTTTTTTTGTTAGTTAAGCACCGTCTTCTTTCATCCTTTTTAATGACGAATCTAAAAATTGTTTCTTTCCCCTTAAATACACAGAAGGAATCGCATTCCTTTCTTAACATTCTGCATTCTTTACTTTGAAATAAACTGAATTCAAGAAGCAAGATTGTTCATGTCATCTTCAGTGAAATAAACAGAGCATACATGTTCATATTTGCTTGAAATGAAGTTTTGGTGATTAATCCTGTTCAGCCATTCATTATATAATTCCAGAGATTTTTCTCTATTTGGAAATTTATGAAAACATAACATTATTCTTCTGATAATGTTCAAAACGATTAGGACAACCAAAAACACTGTAAACTGTCATAATTATTTCAACAGTGGATACAAACATTCATGCTAAAATAAGTCAGAAATGTTATCCAACTGCACGTAAGGGAGCCGACATCGTCATCGTGAAACAAAACTTCACAAGTGGAATGCTACAGAACGCATCAACTTACAACACTGGGATTTTCTTTGCAGTTTCTTGTGAAAGAATAATCTATTCAATTCTAAAAACATGAAATTTAACTGGACAGGACCTTTAAGAAAGCCAACACAACTATGAACAAAAGCCAATGTCTGAAAGTTTAACAAGAGATGAACAGAAGTGATATAACAAGTTTATACTGAAATTCCAAAAGAAAATAATTTAAAGTCACAAACACTACATCACTGGGAGTGGGAAGGATCATAATGAACCTCAAAATCCAAGTACTGGTGAAGAGTAATATTCCCACATCACCAAATACAATACCCTGATCACATATAATAGATTGATCAGTCTAATACACTTTCAAGACAACTTTTATCAAATATTATTACGATGTACCGAAGTACATATGGTATTTCCATGCAGAAATTCTGCGTCATCATATGATGGATGGGTGGAGCGGAGAAAAACTCTCTTCGGCACCGGGATTTATCAATTTCACTATGCTGTCATCTAGCAACTGCAAAAGAAGTCACATTATAACCCTGATGGAATTGCATGGAATAATAGCTTGCAGCTGTACTTCCATCTAGTGGTCATTACCAAAAAAATTAATTTTCAACAGTGGATAGGCCAATCTGATATATATGTGATCAGGGACAATACATATGAAAAAGGCACTGATATGAGGGGTTACACTGCCTGTTCTATATGGGTATATCATACTACAAATTGAATAGTTTATCAATAGTAGGCTCTTATAGCAAATAAAACGCATCTGGAAGAAGTAGGGAGTTGTAATCGAAGTGGAAAGAGAAATGGAAGTTAATACATATAGGCCCAATTGTATAAAACTCCCTGAATAAAGATCAACTTTGATCGAAGATCGAAAAGTAAACCGAGTTCAACAACTTCTTCTATTGTATAAAACTTTTCTGCGATCAAATTACCTTGGTTCAAATGCAGTTCACATGAAAAGGATTTGGCAACATCGCATAAACAGGTGAAATACGTGATGCGCGGACCATGTTATACAGGTTTGTTCAGTGTTGCCAATCTAGCGATTTTAACTCTTTTTCAACAACAATTTCTTTTAACTTTTATATTGCTTAAATAGGGATTTAGTGACCTTTTTAGCACCCCACAGTGACACAATTTAATCTTTCTTTGTTGATAATGAGAAATCTAGCGACTTTACAACTACTTTTTCGCGACTTTCCGTATTACAATCTGTTGGAGACACTGTTTTTTTTTTTTTTTTTGCAATGTAAATAATGGCGGACAATAAGAAGAAGGTTGACTGTTCTCCAAGTTTTATCATGTTATGGTGTTTGATACTGCTAAACATAATAAAGCTTTATAAAACGACAATTTTCGTTTAGTAATACAGTTAATTAATTGAACATTTATGAATGTACCTATCATATCCATTAATAATTAATGGTTGTTATAAACATAATATAATTATAGGTTATGTTATTTGATATTGCTGAACACGATAGAGCCTTATAAAATATAAGAATGTTTGTGTATTAAGGCAAGAAATTGAAAGAAATATATATGTACCTAACATATCTATTAATATTAAAATAATGGATATTTTATTTGTACAATCTGTCACTCGTATATTTCAAACAGAAAAGAAATAACTGAACTTGGATCATCTAACTTAATCGGGGAAATTTCTTCAGTCAAAGTTGACTTTAGTTTGAGACAAATTAATCTCAGATTAGACTTTATACAACACAAAATTCCAAGTTCAGCTGAAACAAGGATCAATTTAACCTCTGATCTAAGATTAAATGGTTTATACAATCGGGCCATAGTCTTTTAGCTTTCAAACTGAACTTTCACATCAATCTCTGAAATCTTACTTATGACAGCTGACATAAGCACCTGCACATAAATCAATATGAATACTTTCTGTTCTGCCATGACATTCTAAACTATTACTCAACTATATTATGACATTAAACTGAATTTTTTCTAGTATAATTCACCGCATAAAAATTCACCAATTTGCTGTCAAATTTAAACAACATCCACAACCTTTCCAACAGCAAAGAGTTTAATAAATCTGATCGTAAATAAAAACATAATATAATATATACAACTACAATACGATGAAAATCACATAACAACCGTTTGAGCTCCCACAGTAGATATATTCAAGCCAGGCAATGTAGCTTAATAGATATGTAAATGACAGCCAAGAAGTGCATGGTACACAGCCCATCCCACAAGTAGAGTGCAGACTTTACCACACTATCACAATACTTTAAAGCATGAAACTTGTCAGTCATTGCCAAAAACAGTCTTTCCTGACTTGTACCACTGACTACTAGATATTCAAGACCTAGACATGCGTGCTAGTTTTAATATAAAAAGAAATATTAAATTGCAGGACTTTTCCACTTGATATCTGCTTTGTACTGAAATCTAAACCCTGATTTGCATGTAGTGTCTTAGATTATGTATGAGTTTGGAGTGTTGTTAATAATACCTCTATTGGTGTGGAGCCAGTTTGCCTCATCCTTCATAAACATTGAAATTTATCTCATAAGCACTTAAGGGGATGCGCTACTGAAAAATGACAGTTTTTGAAGAAATGTCATGTTTTTTTTTTATTTTACTCTTCATATGCTAAATTCCAATGCTCCATTACCACAACCTATGTTTCAGCTATAATATACACTATAAAAAACATAGAAAACTCTTGTTTTAGATTCCAAAAAACAGTTTCCAAAAATAAAAGTGGTATTTTCAAATTTTATTTTTAAAAGAGTTATTTCTTGACTTAGATCATTAAAATTTTCCTGATTAATTCATAATCATTATCATAATATGCTGTTAAAATTTCAATACATTATCTCTTAAAATGTAGAAATTAGAAAATTCAGTAGCGCATCCCCTTAAACAACTGAATCTTATTAAAAGAAAAAGTACCAACATTTTTATTAATCAAAAGTTTAACAAAAAGGTTATGTGTAAAAAAGTCACCACGACAAAGCATTAGTATTGTTACAAAGAAGTTATTCAACCTTAATTTGACAGTCAACCAACAATTATCATGGATGCGTATTTTTAACAAGACTAAGGAAGAAGATGTAACATAATGAACAACCACTGTTATTGTTTTTGTTGATTTGGAATGTAGTAATGAGGGGAGAGGGAACCTGCTGTTCAAGACACTTACAAAATCATAAAAACTTTTTTCTATTAATAATAAATTCTAATTTTATAATCATTCATTAAATTTTCAACAGGATGAAGTGGCAATCAATGATAAGAAAATTTTTTTTTTAAATAATTGAACAAACCAAATAAGAGAACTGAGCTGCTATCAACAAAATAAACACACCACTTGTTTTCCTTTTCCACTTGACTGACTCAGCAACGGGTAAACTTGCAAATTTTAGTAAGAAACAGAAAAATATCACGTTGCATGGTTTTGCTACTGATATAGCTACATCATTTCTGACAAAATAAGACACAGCTTGGTGCATGATGTAATATTTTTCGTCCAAGAGCACACTCTAATTGTAAAAGTACGTTAATGCTTTTTAACTCAAGAAAATGCTGCATTGTTCTATGTTTAAATTCACAAAATAAAATACCCTTTAGGTAAGTACTTTCATTTTTCTCTAAGAAGTCACTATTCATCAATGTCAATGATTTCTCAAGATAAAAGAGGAAGTCGGAAAGTTCCAAAATTAAGATGTATACAATTAGACAAGTAAATGTGGCCACATTTTCATGATAAACTGTTTTTTCATTAACTTCACTACATCGTGTTACAAATAATTTTTCCTTCATAATCTCTGGCAACACTGACTGTGTAGTAATGCTTCTACATGGAAAGAAGTGTTAAGAAGATTCGTGTTTGGCAAATATAACATTACTGATAGATTGAGTGCATATTTATGGTATATGTTCTGATCTCTGTTAATTGTAATACACAGAAAATGGAACGAAAAATACTAAGAGATATCGGGAATTAATGTTTCATGCTGAAAGCAATGTTTGTATGAATTTGAAACCTTTTGAATTTTCAGTGTTTGGTAAACAGAAACATGAAGCTTGCTACATAACAATGAACTTTCAATAAAGGCAATACCTATTCGTTTTTGTAAGAGAAAAATACATCACACACATAGCGTTATGTCCGTAACAAACAAGCTATTCCAGCTTTTTTCTATATTATTTGAAAATATTAGGCCTACATGCACCAGGTGTAAATGAATTTCCATTGCAAACTCCAGGGGCATGTAAGGAGGTTACAATTAATTACTTTTCGCTTATGAACCCATATAAAAATACTTCCATTTATGTGCAAAAGATCTGATGTGTGTTTCGTTGCACACTTTATGTGGACAAGTGGTGCTGTGTAGTAGTGTCATTGCCATTAATCTCTCTCAGTGCCTCTTCAACATCAGATGCAGCATGATAGCATATATCTTTGCCAATTATGCTGACGTAATGTTGGTGTATGGCACAGCAGAAAGCAATGGAAGGGCTGCCTCATGGTTATACAATGAGCATTTCCTCTATCACTATCACTAAATACTATCACACATCTTTACAATTCATTTTGAAGATTCAGATAAGTCAATTCTAATATTATTACCAAAAAATGTTGTGATTCAGTCATGTGACATCAATTTAATGTAATCTATAATATAGTTCACAACAGCATCCCTCAGCGGCACATGAGGGAAAGGTCGGTGGATCTAAATAACATCTATTTAGTCCTCCCAGCTAGGTCCGAAGGACCCGTTGACCAACGACAGGTGCGGTCCCCCTTGCATAATGGGGGTTTATGTCGGGTGATGTAACTGCCACATTGTAAAAACTGGTGCCCGTTAAGAAAACAGTTACATGAAAGCCACTGACTGCTAATGGCTTCATCGCCAAATGCAAGGCACTAGACAACAACAACAACAACAACAACATAATATAGTTCACATTACATACATTTGTTATGAACTTTTTCGCCTTAAGTCCGGCATCTTCAGACAAATAAAAATAATTTTAGATATGATATGAACAAATAGCAATTCCATAATACTAAGTGACATATGCATATAGTGTGACAAAAGGTTACATGAGTGAATATACATCTTGATATACATAGTTACAAAATGTCACTATTAAAATTACTTGGATTAAAATACATATAAAAAGGTTAAAAATATGGTGTGCTTAGGTTAAAAGCAATGTTATTTTGTAAATAATTTCAATTTTATGTTTTGTCTTTAATGTTGATGTGAATAATTTCTATTAATTTGAGAAAAATTCGTTCTGGCACTGGGCTCAGCTGTGCATGCTGAGCGCTCTTTCCATCTGAGCTATACTGGGACATGATTCACGGTGCCGGACGAACTCATCTCATTGTATTATCAATAGCCTACTATCTGAATTTAAGACATTCAAGCCATGTATGCAGGAGTGCATATATAAATGACTTTATGGCCATTTTCGACAACAGTTTGTGAATACCGGTACTGTTAACATTGATATATACATATAATATTCTTGTATGAGGTCTCACCATCCTAATTGAATAATCAATGACTATACTGTAAGTAGCCATACTGTAAATATCTAATATATTTTGTATAACTTTGTGAAACAAACATGTGAACCATATACGTCTTTATACATATGTGAAACAGATAGTTGAATCACATACATCGTAAATACATAAGTACAATAGTTAAAACCATATGTCTTACAACATCTGTATATGTACATTGATTACAATTGTCAAGACAATATATTTTATTTCGTAATTGTTAAAAATCGATGTCGGTATACTCAATGTTAGAAATTAAAGATATGATAATGCAATATACAACAAACTCAGTGAAATTATTCACATCAACATAAAACGCAAAACGTAAAATTGAAATTATTTACAAAATAACATTGCTTTTAACCTAAGTACACCATATTTTTAACCTTTTTATATGTATTTTAATCTATGTAATTTTAACAGTGACATTTTATAACTATGTATATCAAGATATATATTCACTCATGTAACCTTCTGTAAACACTGTATGCATATCTCACTTAGTATATTTATGTAGTTTCAATTGTTCATATGATATCTAAATTATTTTTATTTGTCTGAAGATGCCAGACTTAAGGCGAAAATGTTCAAAACAAATGAAGGGTCCAGGGGAAGAACCTGCTAAGTCACATTTTACTGTTTTTACAGGAGAGCAAGTTTAATGTTTCAAGGTCCATTACATTCTATTGTATCTGAGTTATCATTCTTCAAATATATCTGGCTTAATCAAGTTTTTACTCTGTACAATTAAACCACTGAAATCTCTACTGCCTGAGGTATTTCATGGCATCCAAAACAAAAAATTGATAATTTTGGACTTAACAGGTTTTTCCCCTGGACCCTTCAAATGTATGTAATGTGAACTATATTATAGATTACATTAAATTGTTAAGTCACATGACTGAATCACAACATTCTTGAGTAATAATATTATCACACATCTTGTCTGCCAAAGTGGATCAACGGCTGTGAGAAATTGGTACTTTCGTGATCAATGGAGTCAACTGTGGCACTGTAAGGACCAGACAAATACAAGATTTTGAGGAAAAGATTGCGATCAGCCATCAACAAGTACCAGAGCAATTGCACATGCCATAGGGTCAATTACCTGTTGACTGATACAATGAAATGGTTATTTTATCAAACGTTAGATATGTCCAAACACAAATTATGTCTGATTAAAAAGTAACTCAAATGTGTTAGTTGTTACTCCATTATGTTTTTCAAGCTTCTTAAAAATACGTCGCATCAGACTTAAAAATTTCCAGAGCCTGCAACACTTTTAAGGAAACTTTGGCTTCAGTACTTCAGTACAGACTGTATTTGGCAATAATTAAATCTTAAACACAAATTTCAATATCCTGAACATTAATTTAAAGCTGTAAATAAGAAAGATAATGAGTCTATGATTACACTGATGCACAGTCTTGTAAGATAAGGCATGTGCAATTTGTAGCACACGCCAATACAACAATCACGAATGTGAGAGAGAAGAAAAAAAGATATATAAAAAAAGTATTAAATAAGAGTACACTGTGCTAAAATGAATATATTATAGCCTACTGCGCAAGTAGATTGCAAGTTGCCGATGAATGAAGTGTGGAAAAGGTAAGCTTTACTCTTTGAGAGGCACTGTTGACAAGTTTATATGAAATAGAGGCAGGGATATTGTTGTTCATGTAAGGCACCATTACCTTCCTCCATTTCAAAGCTCTACAGCTCAACATATGAAAACTTCATCTGTATAAAGTTGAACTTTTGCAACTTCAGACACCAGAAACATAGAAGTTATCAGCAAATGAACAAAACATTTCACTGTCAACAATTAATTCCTTTGTCCTTCGGTTATTTTCAGTAACTGGAGCTATCTACAACCACATCATGCTTGTTGTAACCAATATTCAAGATTCTGTCAAATAAGACACAATGAAGTATTAATCTGTGCATATGATAAAATTTATAAGAAACAAAGAAAGAAGAGTTTTATTTTCGTTCGAAGATAGTTATAACACTTCAATGCAGTTTACTTACAAATAAAAAGTTGCTAGGAAGATGAACAAGTTGTGCACATTGTGTTTAATAAACATACCGATAATTATTGTAGTTTACTTATAACGCAAGCTAACTTTCTCTTCTTTAAAGAATAATGGATGTAAATTATCGTCAATAATTTAAAAAAATTAGCTGAGAATTTATGATTTTTGTATAAAAGTTAGTAATAAACAATGGGCTCCAGGAATATGAAACATTTTCATTGTTACAGGTGTCTCAAGTTACAAAACACAAACATAAAGAGATTAGAAAATATAAATCGAGACTCAAAAACACTTAAAAATTGGAAAAATAAAGCTAATAATATAATTATGCTAACAACATATATCTAAGCCTTCTGTGTTCCTTTAATAATGAAACCACATTCAACAGGCCTCTTCCAACACTCCAGTGGTATCCAAATCGAGTAACGCCATTTTATTTACATCAAACTTAATACAATGCGTATGTGCGTTAGTTAGGTTGGAACTGTTCACACCATAAAGACAAATATAATACATTTAATCAATTTACAATACAGTTCCTTTTTAGAGTAAAACAGGAACTACAGTACAACTTACACTAAAGTATATTGTCCTTTAATGTATAGGATTAGAAAGTTTTAGCAAATGGACAAAATTTTAGTGCCCAAGTACTTAGAACCTTTAGAACCTCCACGAATTTCATTTAAATATTTAGCATAACAGCATCTTATGGTATATGGAATTGAAATTACTCCAGACTATCTTAATTTTACAGAATATTCAGTATAAAAAAGACCATGATAAAATTATAACTGTGAAATCTCGATGTAGCTAAAATGTAAGAGTAGTGATATTTTTATTCATGATGACATTCCTATATGATGAAAATAAATTATTGTAGGTCGGAATAAAGACCGTTTTCGTGCATTTATTTTATTGCACCGATTATTATAATTTACAATGAATGCATTAATGAAATTTCGATGTACTAAAAATCAATTGCTGTGGCAAGAATTAAAACTTTTTGCATTTGCTTATTAATGTAAATAATAATTTGCAATTTATTAATGTAATGTCTACACACAGAAAATAATCGTATGTGGTCAGCATCCTGCTATCCTGCATCTTTATTCCATTGTCTATTAAAATTTTAATTCATTATTGAAATTTCGATCTACTAAAAATAAACTGTTGGCCAGTAAAAAAACTGTTATCCTGCATTTTTTTATTTCAGCATCTCTTACAGTTTTTCGTTTAATAATGAAACGGAAATGTATGGGAAATAAATTGTTGGAGGCCAGAATAAAAGTTGTTCCCTGTATTCTTTATTATTAAAAATGTTAATTGTAGAAGTCCAGTTTTTGCTGTGACTAATGGGAACTTCAAGCACCATAATTACAAATTTGTCCTATAATATCGTAATCTGTTAATTATGATGTTTAAATGTGATATGAAGGAAAGACAATTTTCTGTCCCTGTCCAAGTAACACACGAGGCACAAGATACATTGCTCACAAACTTATTATCTTCAATATTCCATAAGAACATTTCAAGTTTCAAGGCCGACAAGTGTCTCTTTGTATTGATAGAAGATTATGCTACATGCAGTAATAAAAGAAATATATGAGAAATCTATCAATATTTTGAAGTTAAAAATAAAATGATTCAAGAAACAATGGTTAAAATTTAAACACCACGCGGTTGTTAGAAAAAGATGGACACCACTGGACAGTACATTTTCAATTAGTTAATAAGGAACATAAAAAACACTGGTTCGTTGTTTTGGTACAGGCTTTCTTGCTTGTTAACAAAGCTCAAGTACGAACTTTTTGGTCGAACACAGAACATGATTTTCATACACTACACTTTTGTGTGCTGTAAAATTCATTAAGGAAATACACATTATCTGAATGTTATAAAAAGGATTTAAAAACCTGCGTATAAAACTTGGACAATTAATTTTTTTTTTAAATGCGACTCTGACTTGGCAATATCTGAGGAGTGTTTCTCACTCACAGGGTCTCCTTAATACATTTAAAATAAAATATATATATGTACATGTTCAATCAACTCTCACTCAGTGAAGTCAATGCAAAGCCACACTGGATAATTTTTTAAGGTGTTTAGTAAAAACTAAATAAGACAAAGTGGTGCTGGTCACTTCATATATGGTTTTGGTGGTGTCACATATGGATCGTTGCTGCTGTATAACGAGCTTCTCCCCTCTTCCAGCTCCACTGACTTGGCCGATACTGCAACAAAAGCAGATACAACTCATATTACACATTTAGATTCCACTTTGAGTATGCTCAAACTGTTTGCACACTACATACAGACACATCACTCCTGCTCGCCACATCCTGGGCTACAGTCCCATTGCGCTGATATCTCTAGCTACAGATGAAGAGGAAATGGACCTGCGGATTGATATCCAAATGGGATCCCAAGCTGCCTCCAAGAACTTCATAAATGCGGGGAAAATTCTGATTGACAGCATCATATGAGCCTGACAGGATGTCCTTCATCTTGCCAAACGTTAGCAGACAATGGTGACCCAGTGCAAAGCTGAGATCTCTGTCACATTTGCAGGCACAACGAAACCTGTGAACTTCCTTGTCAGAACAGAGCTGCGCGCTGATGCGATTTTGGGGACACCTTGGTTGCAAGACATGTCAGCGCAGACTACTATCAAGGGCAGCTGAGACTGGGAAATGGTACAGTGGTACTGGTACAGGGCCAACAAACCCAAGACCGGACAGAGTACCAAGTCAGAGTCACTTAGATGGAAACCAGGAGATCCTGCTAAAGAAGAACAGTGTCAGCATCTCCAAGCACACACAATGGGATTCCTCCAGCTCCTACACTACTAGCATAGAGGAACCACAGTGTCCTCACTCCAACTCTGGTGTCGTGCAGAGTAACAGTAGATGGAGAACCCACTTGACCAGGGCTTCCCACATTCTGATGGGTCCCAAGCAGCTGTACAAGATATCTCTAACTCGGGGATGAAGCTGATATTCCTACTGAGATGCCAGCATGCCAGATCAACAATGCCAAAGTCAGATGTTCCACATCCTGAGGCAATGAGCGACTCTCAAATCCCCTCAAAACATCCAGTCTCCTGAGGCAAAAAGGTGGTAGCAGCCTTTCCCCACAGAGACAGAGCCCACCTGCTGATCCACGGTTCCAGATGACGCTGCCGGCTGCCGAGAGAAACAATGCAGCACCCCCACCGGTGTCATCTCCACAAAGAAGACATCGCTATGGACACGAAAAACAGACTGCCATGTGCACACTAACGATGTGTGATCGAACCGGATGAACTGTTGATGTGAGTGTGGTGAGCCACAATGCGAATAAAACAGGAATGCTGAAACGCGATTTGTGTTCGCTACATTTACCCAGACATACAGACTAAATGTAATGGGCACAGATGAAGGTCCAGATCTCTGTAGAACACTTGAACCAAGGCAATTAGTGAGTCTTTAATTATATATGTGTACTTTTTCATGTTCGATGTATTTTTGTTTTCTTGCTCCACTTGTGTTCTTCGTTCTTTGCTTTAATTTCTTCTTTTTTCTTGTCAAGTGTAATACTATGTAATAATGTATTAGCAGGCAACAGCAGAGGGGAGATTGTTGTATTACTTACTTACTGGCTTTTAAGGAACCCGGAGGTTCATTGCCGCCCTCACATAAGCCCGCCATTGGTCCCTATCCTGAGCAAGACCAATCCAGTCTCTATCATCATATCCCACCTCCCTCAAATCCATTTTAATATTATCTTTCTATCTATGTCTCGGCCTCCCCAAAGGTCTTTTTCCCTCCGGCCTCCCAACTAACACTTATTTAGAGGTTTCGTAACAAGGAGATGGTTGTATATTTAACAAAATAATGATCCAAGGGACCTGTCTTACATTTTAATACGTTCGTTCTACTTCTTCTTACGAGAAAACTTTACGCACACTGCATTCCATATATAAATTACAAATGATACAAAAATCGAGAGAAAGTGCAAAACAAGAAACCTTTAATTAAAGTCAGTAATATAATGTGTTCAGCCATTTCAGGCCACAGCGGAAAATGTATGTTTCGAGTATTGTGAAATTATTTTTATTATCGACTGATTTTAATTCTGTATAGCGAAAAATTGTTGTATAGCTATCATTTTTTTTGTGCTCATGTGGTCCTCCCTAGATTTCATATTTTTGAGTCAAAAGTTAAACTATACCAAGCATTTCACTACTGGTCTTCTCCCCTCGTGTTAGAACCAGATACACCTCCATCCTCCCATCTGAGCAACTTGTCGAAGGGCGACCTCTGATGCCTGGCTGCCAGAGTGCAGCCTGGTCAAAACCAAGAGGGTAGCCAGACTCCAGTTGGACCACATGTTACCTGTACCAGCAACGTGAGGTTTCCTGTAGCTCACCTCGATCGCCAGATAGCAGCAGAACACAGGCAAGCAAGAGACTTCCCATAAAGCAGATGGTTTCTCCCCAGTGGTCCACACAAATAGTCGCGTGAGGAGATGGAGACGTGACTCGTATAAAATGAGTGTGGCAGCCCAACAACCACCAGACGCACTTCCACTTTCAAATCATCCACTTCTCATCTCCCCTTTCATCATCTCAACTCTTGGTCAGTTTCTCTTGCCTTCGATTCTCTCCCATTTAGTCTGGCTTGACTTGGTCATCAGTTTCCTTGAAAACCCCTCTCTGTGGACGATAGCGGGCATGTCAGCAGACCTTGTCAGTAGAGAGTAACCCTAACTCCCTTCGGTGATCGTTGAATTGTGGGCCATTTGTCCGCAGAGCTTCAATAGGCGAGAACGGCCCCAAACCTGGTTCCTGTCTCTCAAATAGGGATATCTTACCCAAAGTTTTACCGTTAGATGGCAGGACCGTTCCATGCGGCACAGGGCTATATTATGTCATATGCTACAGTTCATTACGTTCTCCTGCTTGTTGGTTTTCTGTGCGTGTCGAAATTATATTTATAATTATTTTGTATAACCTATTATAATTTAATATAATTCAGTATTTTCTTACATTATAATCTAATTTAATTTACAATAAATAATAGCGTAAACTTGTATAATACTGAGCTATTCTCCTTAAGAGATGGATGAGGAAATCTGCACTGTGCAGAATATAGATACGAGTAAATTGAATGTTCATGAACCTAAACGAGAACTTTGAGAACGAGGTGCACGAATAAAAAAAGAAGGATCTTCGTCGAAGATGAATATTGCCTCTTTAACCCTAAATATTGTAAGTAGGCACCGCACGCGATAAACAAGATATGCGGCCACTAATGTGTGAGTTTTTTTTATATAGGGAAGGGACTATGGGGCTTGAAATCCTCATACTTTTTTTTTCTCTAATTGCAGAAGGAATAAGTTCAATTTTTAATAAGATGATACAATATGATCGCAGTAGTATCACGATTATTCGTGCGTTTTGAAGGTTAAGGACATGCAGTTTTGAATACTATGTATGATGATTTTCAAAATTTGAAGTTAAAACATGGTTTCAATAAGTTACATAGACTATATTATTTATAGGCCTACATATTTTTTTCACTATGGATCATCCTAGATGATAAACATCCCAGTTCATCCTGAGTTAACTGTAGGGCAAGTATCGTTCCTTTGTAAAATGCACAATCTAAGCTAACAAAGCTTGCATATCAAGGGTACACGGGAATAACGATCAAGGTCCATTTTAGAAAGTTTCGAGAAAAACGAATTTTAAAGTTTAAGCACTTAGTACTTTGTTATGTGTGTATTTAATAGAAATTGACGTAGTGGAATGTCAAGAACGATTATTTCGTATTACTAACTAGACCACAAGATAGTACTTCCTTTCCACTATAAGATAGCATTATTAACTCAATTTCGATTTTTGGTGGACCTTGATCGTTTTTCCCATGTACCCTTCATATGTTTTTATTAAAATTTTTTTCTTTGCCCTCTTACAAAATGAAACTGTAGCCAGCAATTCCATATTTGTAGTTCTTTTTGTTTAATAGGCGCAATTTAGTTAGTTATATTTTTTAAGGTTGAAAGCATATATTCAGAATCTTTCGGGACATGATTGAAGGCAAAAAGCTTTCTCTGGTTTTCACGTATAGGAACACAACAAAAATTTGACATTTCGAGTTATTTTTAAGAGTATTTAATATACAAATACACTACGTAAATACTCAATGTTTATATATTGGGAAACAAATGCACACACAAAGCACATCCCTCAAAGTACAAGCGTGCTATCTGTTGGTGCTAGTTCAGGATATCCCCATTCCTACCCGCTAACCACCCTCTTAACAGGGCAAACATTGTTCTAACCCCCTACGCATTCCCATTACTCCTCACTTCTTATATTTCTACTCCTAGCATCATCACATCTTCGATTACGCTCCAATCTAAGTCATAGGACAAAATTTCAATATTCGAGATTTTCTCAATGGCACTCCCATTTCTCCTGCCCACGAACCAGTGTAGAAAACTGTTTAAATAAATCACTATATCTGTAGCCAGAATTTTCCTTTCTACATAGTTGCATCACCCACCCACAAGCTGCGGTGCTTGTTTATGGGCTCTCTTCCAGAAGTATTTAAAAAAATACATTTTTTTTTAAACAATTCAGTTTCTTTTTTTTTTTTTTTTTTTTTTTACTATGCCAGACGAAGTATATGATTATGTCTCGTGACCAGAATATTGTACGAAATGGAAATATAAAAATTGGAGATTTATCCTTCGAAGAGGTGGAAAAATTCAAATATCTTGGAGCAACAGTAACAAATATAAATGACACTCAATAGGAAATTAAACGCAGGATATATATGGGAAATGCGAGTTATTAATCGGTTGAGAAGCTCTTATCATCCAGTCTGCTGTCTAAAAATCTGAAAGTTAGAATTTATAAAACAGTTATATTACCAATTCTTCTGTATGGTTGTGAAACTTGGACTCTCACTCTGAGAGAGGAACATAGGTTAAGGGTGTTTGAGAATAAGGTGCTTAGGAAAATATTTGGGGCTAAGCGGGATGAAGTTACAGGAGAATGGAGAAAGTTACACAACGCAGAACTGCACGCATTGTATTCTTCACCTGACATTAATTAGGAACATTAAATCCAGACGTTTGAGATGGGCAGGGCATGTAGCATGTATGGGCGAATCCAGAAATGTATATAGAATGTTAGTTGGGAGACCGGAGGGAAAAAGACCTTTAGGGAGGCCGAGACGTAGATGGGAGGATAATATTAAAATGAATTTGAGGGAGGTGGGATATGATGATAGAGACTGGATTAACCTTGCACAGGATAGGGACCGATGGCGGGCTTATGTGAGGGCGGCAATGAACCTTCGGGTTCCTTAAAAACCATTTGTAAGTAAGTAAGTAAGTAAGTACTATGCCTTAGTCTGCACAGTTTGTTACACTGACACCTGCACAAATACTGTTCTTGCCCTATCCGATGTTTCCACCATATTTATTTTCGTTCACCTTCTCTACAGCCAAGTTTATTTAACAAAATAATGATCCAAGGGTCCTGTCTTACATTTTAATATGTTTGTTCTACTTCTTCTTACGAGAAAACTTTACACACACTGCATTCCATATATACATAACAAATGATCAAAAAATCGAAAGAAAATGCAAAACAAAAAACCTTTAATTTAAGTTAGTAATATAATGTGTTCAGCCATTTCAGGCCATAGCTGAAAATGTATGTTTCGAGTATTGTGAAAATATTTTTATTATCGACTGATTTTAATTCTGTATAGCGAAAAATTGTAAATGCTTTCAGCCTAAATGTTGATTCCTCGACAAAAAAGTTTACTGTTTCCCCGCTCCAGGGTGTCAAAAAGTAGCAGAGCTAGGCTTGTTTGATCCATCGACACCCATGGAGCTTGTTCTTGCTGTCGAAAAGTTGTTAAGCTAGGCCAGCTGATCCCTCAATTGCGAGAACTAACCTCAACCAGTTTCATCTCTCCTTTTTTCTCCTACCTGCACATCGTACCCTCTGGACAACACTCTCCTACTCCATTACTGTTTCCCTTACACACAAATTCTACCACATTATCGTAACTCTTCACACATCGACATCTCAGGACGAATTTCTAATTTATTAATTTCTATCGTGACTCTCACATTTCCCTACCCTGGAACCAGGGAAAAACATCCAATATTTCTTTTGTTAATTTTCATAAACAAATATTGTTAAACAGTCTTCCTTTTTTCACTATAATAATACATCATCCCCTTTAAGTTTTGGCCCTCTTTTCCCGTCACTCCCATTTCCTCTCTCTTCAACTCAACGACATGCCAGAGGGACGTCAACGGAGACCGGTAAATGACATGTTTTACTCTTTACACTTTAGGAATCTTGTTGTCACTCTATATGACGCAACAGAACTCAAGTAGCACCGGATCAGACATCAGCTCAACAGTCTTTGTTTTTCCTCTTCAGTGGTCCCAACAATTTCATCTACCTGAAATTCAATGTTCAAGGATCTAGGACTCACAACATGCTAAGTTGCAGCCCCAGCTGTGAGCACGGCTTGTGTTGA